>NC_138237.1:15436115-15948615 GCF_964197995.2 Scardinius erythrophthalmus | reverse complement strand
CTGGTCTTTCAAAGAGGGGATGCTCATTTTCGGCCTACATCATAAAAATTGTCCATTTATTTATAGCCTACGTAAATTCTGCCCAACGTTCCTTTTCAAGAAAATGCTCTGTGACCCTATATCGTTCCAACTAGGCGTCTTTTCCAGTGACTTGACCAGTGTCCTCTCAATGGCCAGCAGAGTTAGGTATAATTGTATAAATGTAATAATATAATAAAGGTATAAATAATAATATAATAAAGTATAATAATAATACTACTAATAATATATAGGCTATATTTAATTATTTTAATAATTATTGTTTTAATTATTACTAATATTATAAAAAATATAATAGGATAAGTAATAATATAATAAAGGTATAAATGTATAATTGTGTGAAATGTATTATGAAAAATGGCTAGCAATTTCGACAAGCAAATACCAAGAAAGAGGTAGCAGCAGTTTGTCTTTTGACTATCACTTGAAAAATCCGCGATGGGACTGAGCTCGAATAGCTTCAGCGGCAGCGACTTTTTATTGTATGAAATCGCTGTCAATCAAAAGGAGATGCAGCCCCTCCAATCATCACGCGGAAGCCCGGCGTCCGGGCCAGCCCACTCCTCATTCACCCCCAGAGACGCTGAGCGTCCGTGGGCGGGACATAATCGCAGCATTTATCCAATGACCGTCTAGTTTCGAAGCGCTGAAAAAAACTGTTCAGAGCAGCCCCACTGAAGTCAATGGACGCTGGGCTTCAACAGGGAAATGCACTGTGACGCTACGGGAATGTATGAGAAGGAAATCGAGTCAGCCGACCTGCTGTATGTAGCTGATTCTGAACGAACTCGTTTTTGAGATGAACATTTTCTAACGCATTTTTAGTCAATAAAATGTTAACACAATAGTACATATTTGACCATTAATTTTTTTGACATTATAGGGGAAGCCGAGCTTCCCTTGCAGTCTTAAAGAAATCCCCACTGGTATATAAATATTTTTTTCATATTTTTTGTAAATAAATATAACATGTAATAAATATAAATGTACTGTATGTTGTTGTTTTTTCCCCCAATAATCAGAAATACTTGTTTTGCCTGTTTGATAAAAAGGAGACAAAAACAAATCCTGCAGACCACTCTAAAAAATTCCTAACAACCCCAAAGAACATGTTAAAAACTACTCAGAACATTTTTGTGACCACATAGCAACACCCTAGCAATCACCCACAGTTGTCATAGCAGAGAGTTTTTGCATGGGCAAGCACTCATTTTTCTTCTGAATGTGTGTGAAAATATTTTTTCTTTCTTTTTGAACTGGCTTCATAGTGAAATGTATTCCTGGGTGTTTTTCATGTGAATATTATCTAAGAGTGGATCAGTTTCATAAAAACAGGATGTGTTGTTTGGCTCTAAACAGACCTCTCCATCTCAGTCCGAGACTCTCTAGAGCTGATGACTCTAATTGAATGATATGACTCACTGGGTTAATAGCGCGACTCAATGTTGGCGCTGAAGAGCTGGAGCTGAAAGAATGACGAATTATCGTGAATAATTACTGGTGAATTTTCCTGAGTTAACGCAGTCTGATTGATCTGCCCTATGTGTGCAGGAGACAGAGATCCTTAACACCGCTGTGCTCACTGGGAAGACTGTTGCCATGCCAGTGAAGGTGGTCACCGTTGGAACCGAAGGTACTGTGACCGATGTGACCGAGTCGGTGGAATGTCGCTCGACGGACGAGGACGTGGTTAAGGTGGGTAGGGACATGCACAGGTCACTTACATGAAAAAAATGTGTGGATGTGTGTTTCTTCAGCTTATTTCACCAGTTCACACTTACAAATAATCAGATTGTGTAAAAGTATGCGTAACTGGCGTGCTGTCCGAGGGGAGGGCTCCAAGCTCAGAATCTGGCCCAAACACAGAGTACTCCCCCCATAGTAACCAGGCGAGGAACATAGGTGAGATGGCTATGTATATATACATAGGCCTCTTCTCGTTCTGATTGTATAGGCAATTTTATTTATATTGTATAGAAATTGTACTGTATAGTACTGTATATTGTATAGATTGTATTGAAATATTTTTATATTTCACATATATATAAAAATTTGTAATTAGTGAGACCTTGGGATGTGGTGTATGGTGTGATTTCTTGTAAAGCACTTTTGTATTTTAGATTGTTTTCATCAAAAGACACAAGCTGAAAGAACCTGCGGACACACATGAGTATAATTTTGATTTGATTTAAAGCACTATACATTCCACTGCTCTAAAGAAATGTCATTTGTCGGTTGTTAAGCCAGAGGCAGAAAATCAAAGGGATGTTAAATTCAAGCTTTTCTGAACAAGCTTGTGCCTTCCACTTTCTGCCATTTGGGAACAAATATGAGAGCATTTTATGAGGGAGAAAATGACAATGTGTGCGGATTTACTCCCTCCGGGTTTAATTATCTGATGAGCACCCTACACTGAAACACTGACCTCTTGAGACGAATCCTTCTCCTTCCCCACCATAGCTGACACACACATACGGGCACTGGTGCCCTGGATTCAGAACATCTGAAGAGACTTTGCCATTGTATATTTTACATGTTTTGTCACTGATACGAACACCATGAATTGTAGTGTCATAGGCCAAGTCACCTTTATTTATATAGGCCTAGTGCTTTATACAGTACAGATTGTTTCAAAGCAAATTTACAGTGATAATAGGAAAATGATTCAATGATACAAATAGAGTTCATACAGTGCATGTACATCATAGTGAGTTGTTTAGCAATCATAAACTAAAAAACCTTGTCATTGTTCAATGGAGATGGCGAATGGCATCCACATGTGTGACCCATGCTGGCAAAATGAATCAAAAATTAGTTATTGTTAAAATCACATTCTCTATTAAGAAAACCTTCAAAATAATGTATGAATTGTTGTAATCAGACAAAAACGAATGAGCTAAACCTGTTTGAAGTTGATAGAGTCAGCAAAGTCAAGTTTTCTGAAGGTTCCAAAACAAAATCACCTAGCAACTACCTTAAAATCCCTGGTAATAACACCAAATTTGGCACACACCAAGTCAAAATCCATATCTATAGGAAAAATATATATTCAATTTTTTTTTTCCCATGATACTACAATTGTTTGATTAACATAATTATATAACATATATAACCTATATTTTAAGACAGATTGTACCACACGGATCTAGTATTATATTACACATCAGATGTTTTTCCTCGCAGTCAGTGCTTGTAAGATTTTGTTTACATCAGCATGAGTTTGAAAATCACATTTCATTGGTTCAGACTCATGCCATCGAGAATTCGCTATGAATATTCATAAAGTTGGAATGCTGCGCTTTAAAACGATACCAAACTTGTGAGTGGAAGCGCTAGTCGTTGAGAAGCGAGCATTTTTCATGGACAAAGGAAAGGTATAAAGATACTTTTTTTTAAATACTATTTGCATTTAGCATTAGGATCGGTATACACGAGGGCTTAATGAAGCCTTATTTTTGTGAAAACCTCTAATTGACATTTTTCACTTGTTTTGCCTGTAGCTCAAAATTAGCCCGTGCACATTCCGAATCATTTTGTCAGCGCGGGTCACATATTTGCATTCCAATCTTCTATACTCCAGTCCTTATTTTCTTTGTCAAATGCAGGGTGTTTTTTTGCAGCAGATTAAACTATTAAATTGTTTCTTTGCTCATTGTTTCTTCTTTTCTTTAGTCATTATTCCCAGTCTATACTTTAATAAATGACTATGTGGCAGGTATTAGCTATATTATTAGATGGGGTTTTTTTTTTTTCACATCTTCATGGACATCACAATGATTTCCCTCGTGTGGTAATATTTTCCTTGTAATTATGTATGGTTTGCAAAAATGGGAACTGCTGCGTCTGTGTATGAGAGAAGCAAAGTGTATGCGCGTTGTGCACACGCTATATTATGGCCAAGCATGCGCCCTTAAAATAGTATCTGAATAACGCGCCATTGACTTTTGACTAGGTTTTTCCTGGTCTGTGGCGAAATTGTTTTCTGAAACTGCAAAATAGCACCAGGGAACGTTTGCGCCGGAACACGCCTCCTCTTTTTCCCTGAACCGGGAGGGCAAGTTCATTCCCTAATTTACTGACGTGTGTCTGTGGAGGGAAAAGTCCGCTGTGCGTTGGGTTCAAAATAGAAATGATACATGCGTCGGTGTACAAAGTCAATTGCGCTGGGTGCAAGATAGGGCCCTTAGTCTTTTTTTTAAATATACTGTTTGGTTGCACAGGAGAGCTCCTTCCATCCGGCCATTTTCATGAAAACCCACAAAATAACATCTAATAATATAGCTAATACCTGCCACATAGTCATTTATTAAAGTATAGACTGGGAATAATGAGTACAAGCTTGGTATGACCACTTTGACAAAAATGACTTTTGTTTCATTGCGTCATGACAAATTATACTATTAAAAAGTGGAACGCATAAATTAGTATTACACTCAGACATCACTTTTGGCCACATTCAACATGATATCACCATTTACTCACCATCATGTTTTTCCAAACCTGTACAGTATGACTTACTTTGTGGAACACAAAAGGAAATGTTTAGCTGAAGGTCCATGCTTTTCTTCTCCATACAGACCAGACCAACAATGCCAAATGTTAAACAAAATAACCCAGAACTACATTTACCCAAGGCTTAAAAAGACTCTAGGTTAACAATTTCAAGTAAAAAAAAAAACCCTTGTCTGTGGCTATTTCACTGTGATCTTCTGCACAAACAGATATATGGACAGACTGAGTGAGTAATGAGAGAGGAAAATACAGAGACAGAAGTGAGGATAGTTATGGAGATGTTGAAGAGCTGGAGCAGATTCTTTTAGATGTGTGTTCATGCAAATGTGTGTGTCAAGGGAAGTGCATTTCACCCAGTGTTTGAAAACCTACTTTAAAACTAAGGCTTGTTACAAGCTATTTATATTAAAGGTAGTTCAACTTCACTACAAAGGCGAAATGCAGTTAACACATTACACATGAATCTCTTAGACTATGATTTGTCCTTTAATATATGGGTTTGGCTCAACTAGGCTCAGATTCAGAGGAAACAGTGTGTGGAAATTCTTATTAGCTCAATTAAGATTCAACCAAAAAAAAAAAAAAAAAGGCCATCAACTGTTGAAGTTAATGAATTTTGCCCTTGCAGAAAAGTACAGTCAAGCTATTCTTCTGAAAACATAGTCATATTTCTTCAATGTAATTTGCTGATTTGTGTTGAGTATTGATGGAGTGAAACACATCAGTGTTAAATATATTCAGTAAAAATCTATATTTGAAATGTAAACCATTTTAAAATATTTTCTCAAATGAATCAGTGTTGTTTTTGTACCTGTTCAGTTAAAACAATACATATTATTTTGAATCCAACATTCATTTGATACAATATGACATGATATTATAATATATTATATATTAAAAAAATTATATATATTTTTCTCAAATCAATCAATGTTTAATTTTGTTACGTTTATTTAATTGAACCACAGTTCATTTGAATGCATTTGATTATTATCTGTTTGCTTAGCTGTAAAGTTACTGTGAAAAAGTTACTGTGAGCGACAAAAAAAGCTATGTACCTTGTCGCAATTGGAAAAGCTACTCTGATTTGTGCCACTAAAAACTGCAGTTAAGTTTTAGCATATCTATTTTTTGCTATTTAATCCCAAACATTGTGTTCACCTTGCAGGGATGGTCTAGATGCACTCTGCTAATTATTTCAGTCAGACATAGACGGACAGAAAGGGACAGCGCTTGCGTCATGCTGCAAAGTCCAGTCTCTCTGTGTGCCTGTCTGTATGGGTCATTAAGTACCCAACTCAGTTCCCTGCGGGGATCTTGACGTCCTCTGTAAGTGTCCCTCTATTCAGCAGTCTTAATGTTCCTGATTAATGCCCTGCCATACCTGCTAGTTATGATGCTTACAGACACTCAAGGGAAGGGCATGTTGCAGTGAAGTTAGACGCCTCATGTACTACACAGTGCCCTGTACACCCAAAGCAATACCCTTCATGGGCCACCAGAGCATATCTAAGGCTCTCTGGCTCTCAGGCTGTTGTGGGAGATTTACAATCTGTAAGTAAGGAAGTAAAGAATACAATTGTCGATGTAAAACTGCATATTGTTCCATTATGTCATTTATATGGGCAGATCCAGACAGTTGAACAGATTTAAAGGCTGTTTAACAGATATAATTGCTGTGGGGAATTATAGTACTATTTAGGTTCACTGCAGTATGAAGCCTAGGCGTCATTTACTTTTAGTCACTTTTTGCCATAGTGGATTTGGTCCCCACTGTTTTATGAAACAGCTCACAGCAGGGATACATCTAACATTGACAGATGTTGTCCATGATCCATGTGTTTATCTAATTACATCCAAATTCCACCAGTGGCAGTTTAAGTTTACAAATTAAATGTGTAAGTGCATTTGAGAACTTAAATTGAACAAGAAGAATTGGCCCCTCAAATCACAGTGTATTTATTTATTTATTTATTTTTATTTTAATATTATATTTTACATTTTACTTTTGACTTCATAAAAAATTATTCTCTACTACTGACCAAGGTAAATGAGATCAGATCATCTTTGCACAACCTACTTATTGCACACTATCGTTCAAAATGTCAAGGTTAATCTTTTATATGACTTATGTGACATTTATTTTGAAATAGTGTACAATTTAAAATAACTGGTTTATATATTAATATATTTTAAAATCTAATTTATTCTTGTGATGCCAAAGCTGAATTTATAGCAGCCATTACTCCAGTCTTCAGTGTCACATGATCCTTCAGAAATCATTCTAATATGCTGATTTGGTGCTCAAGACACAAACATTCGTCATCCTACATCTACATTTTATGGGGTTTTGAAACCCGTTTAATTCCAAGTGTGGTCCAACCTAAACAACCTTGTCATTTAAATAATTTATGTATTTGGCATTTATGCTAAATCCACCTTTCCACAATTATGTCATAAAAGTCAATGCTATTTTGAGTTCACAGATATAATTATTTTGTAGCTATTGTCACAGAATGACGTATTCATTTCAAAGGGTTCGGTGCACGCTGTATAATGGTAACTGAAAACTAAAGTTAAATAAATGCACCACGGACTTGATGTCTTTGAGTTCAGATTTTCTGTTTGTCTATTCAAAAAGAAAAGTTGGAGTTTATATTTATATATTTCCTGAGAGAGTCTGAGCAGTCACCAAATGAGGACTTGATGAAAGCTTGGCTACTTATTGCAGCTGCTAAATAGCAGTCTGGTATTAAGATGTAACAAGTATGATGCTCTAGAAAATGGCACAACATTAGGGAAATCTCACAAACAACTGACACTCTTGTCATCTTGGATTTTAAACTGATGGGCAGCTGCCCAGAAACAAGCCATGCCATTGGTCCACTTCCACATCTGTTGTTATTAAAGAAGCCCTCAGGTTGATTGGATGAGATACGATTTTATCTGCCAGGTATCATAAGCATTGGCTAAGAGCAATGGATGTTCTGCGAATGAATTACTTTGCTGCTGTAGAAAGACTTGACCACTCAGCTTTTTTCTGTCTTCTTCCATCTCTCCATCTGCTTAGCTCCTTTCAACCCAAAGTCTGAGAAATATAGACATCCAAACACTCTCATTATCAACGACAACGACTCCCCCGCTGACTGTAGTCAGAAATAAATACTTGGACAGGCCAGTCAAAGCCTGTCCAATCTCTCATCTTCCTCATTAAAGAGCAGAATGAAAGCGAATAACAGCGGCACAAAACGCACAAAGGCCAGACTGTTTTTCACATATTGCTCTGATCAGCACAAGAAGAGGCCTAATTTTTTTTTTGCGCTTTCAAAATTTGAAATGGTCGCCAGGAAATTGGAGCGAAAAGTAGGCTGATACCTTGGCCAGAGCTGCAATTTTCTTTAATTTAGTGCTGCTTTGAATACATTTGAATGCTTTGTCTGCTGTCTGATTTGTATTCCTCCTCCTTAGGTGTCCGAAAGGTGCGATTATGTGTACGTCAACGGCAAGGAGACGCGTGGGAGAGTACGAATGATGGTGAACTTCACCTACAGTTACCTCAGCGCTCAGCTGGAGATGAGCGTGTGGATGCCTCGACTCCCCCTGCAGATCGAGATGTCTGATCCAGAACTCAGCCAGATCAGGGGCTGGAGAGTTCCTTTAGATGCTGTCAACCAGAGGTTAGCGACGTTTATGACCGCATTTGCACTGCAGGTCCTGATGCCCAATTCCGATTTGTTGACTATATCCAATTTTTTTGACAACCAGTTTACATCATCTTTTAAAAGTGACCCATATCTGATATCTGCATTTACACTATACACCAAGCGAAACAACCCTAGGTAGACATACTGACACAGAAAAGTTAGGCCGAAAAGGAAGTAAAAATGGTGCAATTTGCAATGGACGCCAACAAAATGATAATACAAGCTTTTGCTTTCTGCACCATCTTTAAAGGTCAGCAAAACATTGGTCTCTTAAGGTAGAGAAAAAAGAGGAGAGGCCTTGTTGCAGCCTTGGCATTGAAAAGAGTTGTGTGATTGCGGTTGGTGTCAACCTGAGATGACGTCATTCACCACCGTCGTTTTTTCAGTGGCGTACAATTCGCATTGAAGGTAATATCTGATCTGTCCGCTGCTTTACAGTACATATCCCGAGGCGTTCCCAGGCCAATGTGGAGAGATAATCTCTCCACCTAGTCCTCGGTCTTCCCCAAGGCCTCCTCCCAGCTGGACGTGCCTGAAACACCTTCCTAAGGAGGCACTCAGGGGGCATCCTTACCAGATGCCCGAACCACCTGAACTGGCTCATTTCGACGCAAAGCAGCAGCTCTTTAGAACTCTCGCGAGTTCCAATTCATATTCAATTCATATCAGATATATTTCCTCGTATAAATTAAGCCTGAAACTGATCTGAGAATATCTGAATCCAAGTGCTTTTTTCCTGCTTACACGTTCGTGGGTCATATCCGATCTGTGCCACTTGGGAGGAAAAAAATCGCAATTGGTTCACTTGAGCAATGTAATGTAAATGCGACCTTTGTTTCAAGGAATCACATTTTCCTTTTATATTTTGACATAAGAGTCTATTGTACTATTGAAGCATATATATTGTAGTTTTCAAAACCCTCTCCAGAACTTAAACAGTTGAATTTATTTGAACACATGAATGTATGGCTGCCTACATTTACACATCAGTGACAGTCGATACTAATATGTCTAATACCTTACTAATACGAATACCATGATATAGCCTAAAGTTGACAGTAAAGTGTGGAAAAGTCTGCCCTGCATTATTCCTTATTTTTTGTAGCTCCTTCAGCTTTGCATTTCTATCCTGAAGTGTATTTTTAAATGCCTCTTTTAATTCAGAGATTATTATATAACTTCTATAAATTATAATTGAGATGAAAAGAGCCTGGAAACTACATTCTATCAAGTTTTATAATCTTTAACTGAGCAGAAAATATCCTGCACATCCCACACATCTTATGCAATATGGTTCTGCTGGTAATTTGAAAACATAACCATTTTTTACATTTACTTTAATAAATCTCTCAATATTGCACAGCACCAATAATGTTCCAGCTCACGTGCCCAGTCTCTATCAACCCTCCCCTCAGCTGTTTTCATGCTCTGTTGTTTCTTGGTAACACCAGACATGTAGCGGAGCTCCCTCCGGAACGCATGATGGAGGTGTGGGGAGGATGCGGACGCTGACTTTTTAATTACCGCTGGCTCGTCTTCAGGCACACCTGCCTCTGACGCACTAGCATCAGACAATATGCAGGTTAATGTTGCCGTACGCTGCGGATATCCACAAGATAATTTTTAATTACTCTTCCGCCAGAAACAATCCTGCCGGATTGACTCATGCATGATAAGTGAGAAGAGGATGACGGAAGACAGATGGAATGAGCAGTGGAAAACTTGAGGCATTGATGAGTCTGAGGAATAAGTGTGGCTATAAGTTGTTTGGATGTCATCAGTAATGTGTTGTGGTCAGGAATCGAATCCGTGGATTGCACACCGATCGCTTTTCCATGTTATCATTACGAAGATACAAATGTATTCTCTGACCAAACCTCTTGAGCCAGTCCATTAGGAATTTCATCATTCTGAGCTTTCTCTATAACAAAAATAGCTTTTTGAGTGAACTGAGAAAGTTTAGCACTCATAAATATTTCTTACTGGCCATGAAACTGTATTTTACATTATTTTCATTAAAAATATATATATATTTGTCCTTGACACTTTTTTCTTGCATAAAATTCTTTAAGGCAAGTTCAATCGGCGGCCATCTTCGTAATGCCCCTGGGCAGCTTTTTCCTATGCAAGAAAAAATAGACATGCAATAGACATGCAAATCCAGCCCCTATCTACTTGAATGAGGAAAGACTCTTTGCATCATTTTCAACTTGGCATCAATGGTTCCATGAAGAATCTTTAACATTCATAGAATCTTTCAATTCAACAAAATGTCCTTTATAGTGGAATAAGGTTCTTTAGAATTTTAAATGTTCTTTACAATTTAGAAAAAAAAAAATGTTCTTTTAAGAACTGTTCACTTAAAGCAGGGGTGCCCAATCCTGCTCCTGGCGATCGACTGTCCTGCACAGTTCATCTCCAACCCTAATCAAACACACCTGAAGCAACCAATTAAGGTCTTCAGAGCACCTCAGGATCACTTGAAAATGAAAGGCAGGTGTGTTTGATTAGGGTTGGAGATGAACTGTGCAGGACAGTCGATTGCCAGGAGCAGGATTGGGCACCCCTGACTTAAAGGGTCTTTGGGGAACCAAAAATGGTGGTTCTGCTGCATCGCTGCGAAAAACCCCTTTTGGAAACTTTATTTTTAAGAGTGAAGTCGCATCCTCAGACATCACAGCCACAGATCGTTGGCTGAACATCTGATCCATAAAGCACATAAAATGGGAAACACTTCAGGAATTTTGAAGTCATCATCTGATTGGTTGAATTCTCCAGGATTTCCGGGAGACGTGTGTGTTGCGTTCTTTAACGGTCCACCTGGAAACAAAGCCGTCGTGATGCCAAACCCCCACATGTAAGAACAAAGCCATCGTTTACATCGTTTTCATTTAAGGTGAGCTGTCCCTTTAAGATAATGGCCAGCTGGTGAGTTGTATTCATCAAAAACCCATATTTACTCACATTCGTGTTGAACATTTGGCACCCTGGCTGTATCATATGTGCCCTTGGTTCGAGGTCATGTCTGTCTCAGGTAGCATTTTGATTACCTCTGTGAGAGCGGTAGACATGCAGTTTTGTTGTAAGACTGGAGCTCATTAATCCTGAGACCTCCTGTGACCTGACATTCCTCAGCTGAGTGCCGCCTGCCCTGTTTATACACCTGTGTTCTGTAAATGTCATACTGTTTCTGCCATTGGTCAGGCATCGTTGCGTAAATGTCTAAAGGAGCGTGGCCTCCCCACCGGTCAGAGCCACTGTGTTAACCTGCCACTGCTGTTGTTTTTTATTTTGGATGGTTTTGACTCATTAAAAATAATGGAACAGTCAGAGCTGCCCCACCATTCACCTGGTCTGGACTTTTTGTGTGAGGAGAGGAAATGCATTAATGTAATGTGAATAGGGTTCATGTTTACAGCCTTTTAAAGCAACTCGCCCCTTTACAAGAGGTTGAGCATCACTGCTCTACACACAGACATGCACACACACACACACACACACACACACACACACACACACACACACACACACACACGTCGGGTATCCATGTTTTATAGGGACTTTCCATAGACATGCACTGAAATTAAAATTCTTGGCCGAAACTAAAAATTCAGGATGCACTTGGCTGAAATCCGAAAAAGAAACGAATTGTACTTATTTAATAATTAACACTCAAATCGTTAAAACTGATTTGAACAAACATTTAATTTGCACATCAAGCAGGTTTTATAACAACTTTTTAATTACAGAATTGTTTCTACTCCAGTTTGTTTGGTGAAATAGAAACATTTCAATGACAATAAAATGAAATAACTTGTTTTCATGACAGATTTAGGCCATTCAAACACATGAAATAATGAAGACCACTGAAAGGTTTAGTAAAAATATAATGCATGTGTAATACAGTGCATATATTCACCAAAATGCTCTTCTCTAGAGTTATTTGAGTTTATGGACATTGAATAGCTTGTTTTGAGGTAAATGTAAGCTTAAGTGATTGTATAGCCTACAGGCTGTTTTATTGATTTATCATTACCATTTAAAATAAAGAAAATAATATTGTAAATCCAGAGTATTACCATACTTGTGGGGACATTTACCAGGACCACACACACACAGAAGATTTTTAGTGTATAGCATCTTTGTTTCTAACCATTTAATTTGTCAATGTTATTTATTTATTTATTTATTTTATTTTCCACTTGATTTAAATATATGTTTTATGTTTCTTTTTATATATGAACATTTTTAGCTTCTTATTTTTATGAATTTTAAATGAGTTGATTGTACTAGAATAGCATTTAATTGAATTGAGAATGGGATGTAACACTTAATATTGGTTGCTGCCTTTACTACAGGTCTGGAGAGGATGATGGGGATGAAGGAGCCAAGAAGGACCGGAGCTGTGGTCCACAGTACCAGAGCACCACTGTCCGTGTCCTCACACACTTTGAGGCCGAGCCAGAGGAGTGGCAGGGCCAGTCAGACTTCCTCTTGGGGAGTGATTGGCAGGTGGACGTGACAGAGCTGGTGAGGGACTCATTAAGGGTGGGGGATGAACGCGTGGCCAAGCTGTCAGAAGAACAGGTCCTGATCGGTCTGAACACTGGCACCACCAAAGTTCAGGTAAGAGACAGGAAGAAAATATGTGTGATCTTATCTCTAAAAGAGTACCATCATGTACCATAAAATGAAACCTACACTGTACAAAAAAAAAGATGTCTGTGAAAGTGGTTGTATATAATCCAATAATCTTTGGATTTTCAGCATTATTAAAATTTGATCCATGATTCATTTATTATGATTATGATTCAGTTATAGCGCATTATGTAATTTATTCAACACACCATGACCAGAGCTGATCATGTTGGAGGAACAAAACTAACAGTTACAGCTGACTAAGCCGCAGTTCCTTTGTGTTTATACTGCATGAATTAAATCTGAGGACGTTCTTGTTTTCATTGGAAAAGCCAGGCTGTCATTTGTCAATCTCTCCATGCGGATGAGAGGTGAATCAGTCCAAGTTGTGATGTGACACGTGTACGCTGTCAGACGAGAAATAGACAGCATCTCTCACACTGTCACAGCTTGTGTGCTGTCTTATCTGCACATCTCACAGCTCCTATCACAAACTATAATCTCCTTTATTAAGACCGACTAATTAAGTGTTGGTATGTGAAAATCTCACATTTTTTCTTATAGATGTCACATATACTTTCACACACAATACACCTGCTTGACGAGCTGAAAGCGCCATTGGAGTGCTATCTGACAGCAAAAGAAATACGGCAGAGCCATAGGTGGAGAGCGCTTCGATTTGATCCATTTGCTGAAAATTAAAATCAGATAAAAAGCCCAGTAATGGTGAGATGGAATACGTGGAGTCTGAAAACTAGTGCTGCTTAATAGATCAGCATCTCTGAAATCAAAAACCCAGCACTTAACTATGGCCAAATGACCAATTGTCTACCTTGCTATTAGACCAAACTCACAAATACATTTCAAAAGGGGCCCACCTATCTGTGCAGTTCATTAAAACTAAATTGAATGACTAATTCATTGCAATTAGAAGAGGGCAAATACGTGTGGTTTCAAAAAAAGAGCAAAGTAGACTATTTGGAAGGAAAGATTTGTTGAAGTAGCGTAGCAAGCACTAACTTTTATTTTATAAAAAGTAGAGCACTAGGGCAGCGTCTTATGCAATATTGGGTAAGGCCCGAGGCTCCACTTGATTATTCTTATTTTACGTCTAATTAATAAATCTCTCAATTCAAATGGAAAATTAGGAATGCGCTCGGAATAAGAGTGGAATATAAAAACAGAATAAGAATAATTTCTCTACCTAAGCATGGCTGCATTTTAGATTGAAAAACGGTTTGCAAATGATGGTGAGAAGCAAGTGCAAGTGACAGTGGAAGTCCCACTTACAGATCGGAAGTAAATGGCTTCTGACACTTCATCATAACATAATGAATGCGGAAATATAGAGGTGGCTGCTTTGCTATTAATTGATCCAGATTAGAAGTCTTCTCATCACATTTCATATCGAAGTCATTTGCTTGCCTGTGCATCAGATATTGCCATATGGCAGAGGGCGGACAGCTGCCACTGAGATTTTTTTAATTGTACAAAGCATACTCATTTTGTCATGTCACTAAGTTTGTATGAGAAACTAGGAGAGAATTTTTAGTTGTTTTACAATGTTGAAAATGTTGAAAAAAACATAGACAGAAATGCTTCTGATTTCTGTCTATGTTTTTACCAGGTGTTGTCTCCATTGTCCGACTCGGTTCTGGCTGAGAGGATGGTCCGGGTTCTGGATGATAAAGTCAGCATAACAGAGCTGGGTGTGCAGCTGGTCTCTGGCCTTTCCCTGAACCTCCAGCTCAGCCCAGGAAGCAACAGGGCCATCGTTGCCACAGCTACCACACAGGAGACCATGCACAATGCTAATCAGGTAGTGTAATTAAACGATTTAATCAAAATTTAATTATAATAAAATTTGTTATTATTATTATTTATTGGATATTATCATTGTTTTTATTAACGATTAATCATTATCAATAGATTGAACAATAAATGTATTGATTATTTCTTTATATTTTATTAATTCACTAATTCATTTAGCTGATCAATTGGTTTCTATTTCTAAATCCTGGGTAACTCCTTCCTCTTTGAAATCTCATTGGAAATTTTAACTCCATGCAGTTTTCAGGTTTTTAGGTCACAATATTGCATACTTCCATGTCCATTTCTCAGAAATGTAGGGTTGTTTTATCCATGAGAAGGTGCAATCACCATAAATACTGTCATTACGGACAAAGTTGTTTGACACGGGCCGCATGTTGATGAGGAGCTGCGGTTTGTTAGTGGATCATGCTGTTCGAGGCTGCCCACTTATTCTGAGTCATCTCACGTTAAAAACCATTTCTGATTAGGCTAATTTCACTAATCCTCTGCGTCGGCAGGGGTTTCCTCACTCTTCCACATTGATAGACATAAAACGGGCAAATTGGTTGAATCTCCCGCTGATCAGTGCATCTGTTTGAAATGTGATTTTGGAAACTTTTAAAGCATTTGAACCATCCTGCATTAGAGTTAAATATCATGCATACTTGAAACAAGAAAATTGGCATTACCGAGAGCATTTGCTCATGTTGTGTTTCTCTCTCAGGAGTCCCTTGTCAGCGCGTGGCTTCAGTTCAGCGATGGCTCAATGACCCCTCTTGACCTCTATAACTCTGCACATTTCATCCTAACAGCCACCTCGCTAGACGACAAGGTGGTATTGGTGAGAAAAAGCACCACCTGGAGGTGGCCTGTGGTGGTGGCTAAGGGTGAAGGGCAAGGCATGTTGGTCCGCCTGGAGATGTATGGACCCGAATCATGCCTAAAAACCAAGCGCCGCACACTTCTGGCCGCAGGCAACGCGAACGTCCATGTGAAGTTCGGCCGTGCCGATGAAACAGGAAACAGTGCGAGCGACAGGAGATACAGGCCCAATGCCCCATACTACGGAGGTTCAATCTCAGACATGGAGGCTGGAATCATGAACCGAGGCGCTACCACCATCAAAACCTCCATTCCAGGAAAAGCAAGCGGTGACAGGCTCTCAGCTGGTGATATTCCGGTTGATTTCTCAGAATTCCCAGCTCAAGCAGATCTTCCACCTGGACATAACACGGAGGAGGACTTGCTGCAGACTCGCCGCGGGCTCACAGATCTGGAAATTGGCATGTACGCCCTGCTAGGTGTCTTCTGCCTGGCCATCTTGGTATTCCTAATCAATTGCGTCTCCTATGCCCTGAAGTATCGCAACAAGCAGCTCCCGTTGGAGGGCCAGGAGACCATGACTCACGCCCACGACTGGGTTTGGTTGGGCCATGACGCAGAGCTTTTGGAAAGCCAAGCGGGTTTGTGTCTTGATCAAGAGGAGCTGGGCGGGACCATGGACTCTGGGCTGGGCCTGGAGGAAGGTAGCCAGCTCCTCAATGGCCTTTCCTCTCAGAAGAGCGTGCAAGGCCAGGTCCACAGGTCGGCCTCTGACTCAGTGTGCACTGGAAGAGATCACAAGAGCGAGTCTATAAACTCGCCCACTACCAAACGGAAACGAGTCAAGTTCACCACTTTCAGCCATAGCAAGCCCAGCAATGGCTGCCCATCCATAAGTCCACTTCTCATTGGTCAGAACGACATCAAATGGGTTTGCCCAGACATCGAACTCGGGGACTCCAAAGAGCTCCGAAATTATATGGAAAGGTTAAGCGAAAATGCTACTAAGAATATCGCATAGTTGGCTTGAAGTTATTTATGTATTTTTCAGACAAAAGCGTAGCTCACCCATATGCCTTCTGGATAAGGTGGTGGTCGGGTGGGGGGTTGGCCTGACTCTACTGCACTCAGACAAACTCATATCTCACCATGAAAAGGCAAGCCATTCATCTGGTCTTGTTTCCATGGCAACTGTCATGAGGGTTCATCATCAGGAAAGAAGGAAAACAGAGATGGTTGTGAAACCACTGAGAATGTGAAAACATTGGATTATGAGAAATGTTTCAGTTGAGATGTCTATATTTTCTTTTTTTCGAAGAAGAGGATATTCCATTCTATTTTGAAATATATATATATATATATATATATATGTTTGTTTGTTTGTTTGTTTTTGTTTTCTTGGTTTATCACACTAAAGCCTGGTTGATGGTGGTACCTTTCTGTGAGTGAATATCCCAAAAAAAAAAAAAAAAAAAACGCACACACACACACACAAAGAGCTGACATTTAAACTTAATGAAAAGCATTTCCATGAGTTGAACGTTGACTGGCTCTGACGATGAGTGAGAATACATTTTGTAGGGTTTTACATATTTTTATACATCTCTATTCTTGTCCGTGTTAGTGCGTCTACTGTATTTCTCAAAAGACTGACTCCCATTTGTAAAAGCATGTGAATTCAAAGTATGGACGAAAAAAATGTCTATTTTGGAACTTTTTCCACCAACGGTTTGAATGAACATATATACAGAGGAAAACTTCTGGGAAAACAGGCAGATCAATGACCCTCCATTTCTCTTTGAGAGCTGTTGAGCAAATTGTATTGTTGTAGGTAGTGTTATCAATATTGTATAATATGTTGTTTACAGTATTAGAATGATAGATGGTATGCACTCCAATTGCTTATGTACGTGTGCTATAGCATTTTATTTTATTTTTCTTTCTTTTTTTGCTTTTAGTTCCATTCTACTTAGTTTTTCCCCATAGAAAAAGAAATATCTAACCTACCTAAATGAATGATCCACTGATTAGCCTAATAATTAGGATACAGTTAACTGGATCTGATGAGTTTGTGGGTGCAATCCTGACGTAATGTGATCGATGCAGCGGAGAGACATGCATACTTTGGTAAGAAAACCACAGAATATGTGAATAAATTGATTAGTCAAACACTCAGTCTATAATTGTGAACACTTTCTAACCATCATAAAGGACGTAATCAATACTCAATTACCCTTAACACAATTGATTTCATAAACCATTCTCTACGATAGTGTGTACCGACTAATTCCTCATGCAGGTGTGTTGGCATGACATCTGATGATCTCAAAAAAATCTGTCCATCTGGATCATGCAAATGTCTCATTTAAGACTGTGTTAATTAGAATAAAGTCTAATTAATACTATACATTTTATTAATTATCTCTGCTTTTCCCTGCTTTCCTTTTATTTTATGAAATGCAAACATATTCTTGAAGACCACAGAGGAATAACCATACATAAGGAGGTTCTTCCAGTGTTCAAGATGCCAGTCAGTGATCCTATCAAGTCAGTACTCTTGAAAAATGTCTCCCTTGTATGTATTCAGTCTCTGTTTGTCATGTAGCATTTGAGTTACTTTTTAGATGCAAAGCGTCTGAGGATATTTTTAAATTGTAGTCTGTTTTATGAGCTGTAAAGCACTGCCTATGACCATGAAAACCAGATTTTAATTTTTGCATTACACCACTATTTTCTATTTGCATATTAAATAAAACATCACATCCTGCTTTTCCACTTTCTACCAGTTGATGGCACTAATTTCTCACCCCAGCTGCCTCAAGGGGTCATGCAGGTTTTGATGGTCATCCTCCTTGACAGGCGCATGACCCAAGTCTCCAAATAAAGGTTACGTGTTTAAAACTGCTGAACTATACTGTAAGTGTGCAAATACAATGTTTCGACTCAACCTTGCTGCATATAATAAATGTTCTCAGAGCAGACTATAATTTTTAAAGTAAACCACAGGCTTGAACGAGAAGTGTTGATGCAGCATCTGAGTACCATGTATCAATTCAAAGGTTATTGCAGACACAGTAGCTCTGGATGTGAGATGTACTCCATTTCTTCTGTCCTGCACATTAAAGGCTCATTAGTGCTAGACTATACAGGCAGGATCCCAATGCTGGATGGTGCTGCTCCCTCCCCTCTGAGACAGGCCAGACTAATTAATGATTAGTGCGGCGAGGCTTTATACTCCATGTTAATGTGACATTACCATGTAACCCTTCAAGCTAAATGATTGTACTCATTTAACTGACAGTGATATGACAATTAACACCTTCTTCATAACACGGGACAAAGCGTGGCTCCACCCCATCCATCTCCACGAACGTTTGACCTGCCACTTGAGTACATTTTTGACACATGTATTATCAGAGAAGGTTTCACAGCGTATTGATATTCCCCGACAAGTCCTGTTCATTTATCTTTCATTATTATAACTAGAACGTAAACAAATTAATGGACGACAATGTCAACACGGCAAAGAGCCATGGCTTATTTTCCTTTTTTCAAAGGCATGACATTCAGCGCACAGCTTTATCCAAGGTGGCGACTGAAACAATACAAGCTCATTAGTGGAAATCATACATGCGTACGTGCACGCGCTTAATATCGTTCCCGGCGGGACAAGCCTTTTTGAGATCCAAATTGAGAGGCTGCACACTTAACCCCCAGAGGGATGCTTCTGGAATTGGGTCTGTTTTCTCCTTTTATCTTAGCTGATATTTTGGTATTTGGGTCTCTGTTCTCTGCGTCTCGGAGGAATTACACAAGAACACTCTAAATTAAATCATGACATTAGCTGGTGTCTGTCAGGAGTGTATATTAATACGGCTAATGTCATAAGCCGGTTATTATCTGCATGAAATGTTTCTTTCTTTCCTTTCTTGAGCTCTTCAGATTTTATGAAACAAAGTGTAAGAAACTAACAAGACCTCTCAACCTCCTGTTAGCTGAGTTTTCACAAACAACATCTTGCTGTAGTCTTGCCTTCTGCTAGTTAACAAGGTTGGCGTTGCTGTAAATGTCAACAGAGTTGTCAGATAATACCAGCACTCTCAACAGATGAAGACGGTCAAACCTTCCGACGTGCAAACAAATATGCGTGCGTTATAAAAATGAACACAGTAACGTAAAACATCCAATATATAGGCCTACTTCATTTTCCACTAACCGGTTTACTCATGTCTATAACTTCAGCTACAATAAATCTTTCGAGACTATCTCGTAAATGTCTGTCAGTGCTGATTTATGATCTATCAGTCATGTTGGGACTGTGGACGTTGTTGGCCATTTTCACACAGATTAGAGTCCATGACTTCAACATCGGCTTTTGCACAGCAGCGCATGCTCCATATATTCTGGATGTTTTGCCGTGTCTAATGTGTATAACAACAACAAACTGTCTCTGGCCTGCTTTTATCTGCTGTTCAAAGAGGAGCTTCTCACTTTTCGACTTGTAACAGCGTGACAGACCATAGTAAAGGAGTTGATAGAGCAAAGCATACAGGAGACGAGAGAGTACACACCAAATGTTGCTCAATTCCTCTAGCTGAACCAATACTACAAGCCATCTCTGTCAGCAATATATTACCAGAACAGTTTTTTTATCATAGGGTTTTTTTGTTGTTTTTGTTTTGGTTAGGTTGTACAGTGCAAATCTTTCATATGGATGTCTCTTGTTTAGGCAAAGACAATTGAAAATGAGCGAATGCTGAAAAATAATTATGTGATAATCAGAGCTGTACAGTAGTACAATTTCAGTCATTAAGTTGAATGTCTGCTACATGCAGTGGCCTAGGGAAGTATCTAAGTCGCAGTTCATTTTATTGCATAAGTGCATTAAGAGAAGTCCAAATACCTCCTCTTCATTTTGAACTGCAAATATACTGTTTTACAGTTTAATACCAACCAACCAATGACTTCTTATGAAATGTTTTGCTTGAACAAATGTGTTTGTGCTACAGTATCTTTCTTTAAAATCAGTGTTCATTTGTTTTCATTTTTGCTTTAGTTAGTTCTTGTCCTCGTATTTGATTAGCCGAACACCATCCCAGGTTACATCTTTAAACCAGTAGGTGGCGACAGGTGATAGTTTGAATCACCTGTTCAAACCACTGATTAAAGGGTTAGTTCACCCAAAAATGAAAATTCTGTCAGTAATTACTCACCCTCATGTTGTTCCAATCCCGTAAGACTTCCGTTCATCTTCGGAACACAAATTAAGATATTTTTTATTAAATCTGAGAGCTGGATCACTCCTCCATATGGCTTCTAAGACATTATAACTTGCTGGCCCAGAAAATGTAGTAAAGACATTGTTAATATAGTCCAAGTGACTCCAGTGGCTCAATCTTAAGTTTATAAAGCGACAAGAATACTTTTTGTGCGCAAAAACAAACAAAAACAACGACTTTATTCCACTTTTCATTGCAACAAGTGACGTGCAACACAGACGCGCTACGCTTAAACACTACGTAAAAAAAAAAACTCGAGGTCCAGAGAGAAGGAAATGAAAAGTGGAATAAAGTCGTTGTTTTTGTTTGTTTTTGCGCACAAAAAGTATTCTCGTCGCTTTATAAACTTAAGATTGAGCCGCTGGAGTCACTTTGACTATATTAACAATGTCTTTAATACATTTTCTGGGCCAGCAAGTTAAGGTGTCCATGCAGGAGGAGTGATCCAGCTCTCAGATTTCATCAAAAATATCTTAATTTGTGTTCCGAAGATGAATGAAAGTCTTACGGGGTTGGAACAACATGAGGGTGAGTAATTACTGACAGAATTTTCAGTTTTGGGTGAACTAACCCTTTAATTTAGGAATGAAATAAGTCTTTAAGAATGAAGGACTAAAAATGTCTTAATGAGTAAATCATTGAGTCAATTGATTCATTCAATAACCCCTGATTCATTCAGGAACAAAACAAAGTCTGTCTGTTTGAGTGAGCCATTTAAATTATTTACTCAACCGATTCATTCATTCTGCAACACTGATTCGTTCAGGAACAAAACACCGCTACTGTGTTGCTCTGAGACATGTGGTTTGTTGATTCTGCTGTAAGTTTGAAACCGTGTTGGTGGAGCAAAAATATACAAAGTAGACTGAAATAATATGTCTAAATATCATGTTTATTGAACTGTTAAAACCAATATCATACTCCCATCATGCTATTGGTCCAAAGAAAACACAATAGACATACACAGCTCCCATACATTGATAATTGGCAAATGCAGACAAAATGAATGAAAAGTTTATATGCGCAGCAGATCAGTTAGGGAATATGAGGAAAGCCCCCTGCCAGGGTGGTATGGATACTCGTTGACTATTAAATCAACGATCTCTCTATTCAATGCCTTGAGACCATACATATTTATATTGAGTGTGAGAGGATTGTTTGAACGCACTGTGCAACTGCAATCGAATTATCAGACCATGAAACAAGTCTCCAGTACACACTGTCTGCAGAGCAATTATTTTAAAGGAACATAAATTGTTAGCGCACCTATGTATACGCATAGGCCTGTGGCAGAAGAAGGTGGCTCGGTATTTAATGGACCACACTAACAAATCCGATTATCTGTGTCACTTACTCAGCTCCATAACCGTACCCCAGGGATGGCCAATAAATCACATCACCTTCTAGTGGCAACACAAAGGACCTCACTTTGAGGAGCTGTAAAAACTGAAGCCATTAGCTCTTGACTCAAAACACGCTCTTATTTCTTTCTGTCTGACTCTTGTGTCAACCCTGCTGTCTAAATGAAAGCGGCTTTTCGGGAAATGAAGTTTGTAGGTAAGGGTGGAGAGGTTGCCATCAGGAACACATGGGAAAAGGCTGGCAGGTCCATTACTCTGCCAAAGCCAACCTGTCCCGCTGTTAGACCCAACGCTCATGATAGGCGCTCTCAAATAAAAACATTTATTTGTTTCCATGTCAGTGCTCCTCAAAGTGCCGCCGCTTGTCAGCTTGGAAGCAGATACTGAGGTAAATAGCAAGGGTCACTTCCCTGCTGTCTCTTCCCGTGGCTTTGTACAAGTGTAGATAACAAGCAAGCGACTGTAGCCAGAAATAAAGCTTGGATATATGTTCATCAAAGTGTCTATAAATATAGGGGAGTTTCACTTTTCACTGCACTGAATTGTTCTCACAGTGGGTTTATTTTTCAAAGCCAATTTACGTATAGACCGATACCTTGAAGTCTCAGCTATACCAAAATCATTTCCACTGTAATTGCCCAGGAAAAAAGAACACATGTTGTCCGCCTGTGACAACATGCCCCAAATAGTTTCCCATGTACATATGAATTACTAATCGAGGCCTTGAGAATTACAGTCTCATTGTTTTCACATGAGCGTGACTCATGATTCAAAGTCTAGATGAAGGATTTTTTTTTCATATGCACTCAATCAAATCTGTATAATTCTGCACAGCATGACTCGCCTTAAAATATGCTGTGTAACACTGTTTTATGAATACAGATAATGAGAGCGAGACCATGACTCAGATATGCTCTGGCAGCTCTGAATTAATCAGTCTTCAAGATACCTCACCTCAGTCAAAAGATTTTTTTCTCCACAACCCTTCAGTCTCACTCTATAAATCTAAGTCTTTTTTCTTTTTTTCTTTCCTTTTTTGTTGTAAAGCCAAGCAAGTCTAAAACTGAGGTATCAGGAGAATCTTAATTCGGCATTAATGCTCCCAAAACCACCAAACCTTTAGGTTCTCTTGAGGGAAAATCAAACCTTGCAGCAAACCATCCCTACAGTTCTCCAAAATCATTTTAAAATAGTGCTATAATATTGCTCGATTAGTATGTACATTGAAATGACACGGATACATACATGCTGCAACTGCACTAATGTAAAATGATGTAAAACTACTGGCCTAATCAAAAATAAGCCACCTAGAAACCACACAGAACACCTTAGCAACTACATAGCAACACACTGGCACCAACCCAAAGCACTTAACCATTTTGATGGTTATAGTTTCACGTGGGCAAGCAGCACCCAAAAGTCTAGTTTGTCGCCCCTGCTTGTGCATTAGTTCTTGAAAAAAGGTCTGAGTTCAAGTTTTTTTTTTTTTATCCCAGAGAAAGAGAGAGATGTTGAAAAACATCATGTCTTCACATTCACATTAGCCAAGGTTTTGTTGTCACTCCTGTCAAGCTGTGCATGAGATAATTGCTGTTATTCAGAAGAAGAAAAAAACACTTCTAAAGGCGCTTTAAAAGAAATCATATGTAAAATGGCTTGTGCTCACATAAAAATGTTCAGTAGGCTCTCTCACACATTCTTTGCTCATTTTTTCCTGTAATGGGTGTGTGTGTGTGTGTGTGTGTGTGTGTGTGTGTGTGTGTGTGTGTGTGTGTGTGTGTGTGTGTGTGTGTGTGTGTGTGTGTGTGTGTGTGTGTGTGTGTGTGTGTGTGTGTGTGTGTGTGTGTGTCCCACATTCTTTGAGTCCAAAATCACTCCCTTTTTCTCTATGGAGTGTTGGCTTATTTAGACACATAATGCACTCTGATTTATAGTGTGCATCCCCACATCATACTACAGGTCTACAACACCAGGAGAAAGCATTCCCAATTATTGCCATTGATTTTGTAGCTGTGCTAAGCTACCAGTTAGCTTGCCAGCTTACGTAAAAAAACAACAACAATTGTTTAATGACAATTTATAGCTTTTGGCTTATATAATGCGATTTATGACAATTTAAAAGACATTAATCTTATTAATCATTAATCTAATTTGCATAGTTGACAAGACATGAATCATAAAAGTATTTGGGGGGGACACAATTCTCCTGGGAATGTACTATTTTATACAGTATAAATGTTGCCAGTTTATTTTATATACCATTCTAAAGTATGGGTCAGTAAGGTTTTTTAAATATTTTATAAAGAAGGTTTTATGCTTAATTTTTGCATTTATTTGATCAAAAACACAGTATTGTTGTTATTATTATATTAAAAACAGTAATATTGTACAATATCATTGTGATTGTTATTGTATTAATAAAAAAAAAAAAAATATGGAAATCTATTCCTGTGATGGCAAAGCTGAAATTTCAGCACCATTACTCCAGTTTTCAGTGTCGCATGATCCTAATCATAATTCTGAGGATTTAGTGCTCAACAAACATTGCATCTTATTATATCATTAATGTTTTTGTGATTTTTTTTTTTTTTTTTTTTTAGGATTCTTTCATGAATAGATATTTTGAAAAATATTTTGAAACTGAAATTTCTTTACTGTCACTTTTAATCTATTTAATGTATCCTTACTTTAAAGAAATCCTTGAGAAAATCATTAATTTCTTTTCTTTTTTAAAAACTTACTGGCACCAAACTTTTGAATGGGTGAATATTATGATGAATTATAAAATAAAATTGTAGTATTTCTATATATAAAAGTATTGAACCAAAAGTTATTAACTGAATTCAAGACCTATATAGTATGGAAATAATTTGCAGCTATTTTCAATCCCTAAATGCACCCTGTGGCATTCATTATTAGAGAATAGTGGAAAAAAGTTTGAGATTTAGGATGCAGAATTTGTCCCTTGATCATAGCTTGGCATGTCTAACAGCACACACACACACCCTCCTGCCTTTGTGTTAGTCGGATTTCTTTCTTTTGTAGGCTGTTTTCTTGTTGAGTTTTAATGTGTATTGTCCCCTTTTCCTACTATTGTGTTGTTATAAGCTATAGATCGTGCCTATCCTTCCCTTAATTCCCATGCACATATTCAGCACAGCAGTTTGAAACAATGTTGTTATGTCGGTTTGTCACTCACACACACGCAAACTTTTCTGCTAAAACCAGCAATGTTAACTCCTACAACAAACTCTCTGACATGCATCACCCTCACACATTTCTCCATCTCCCTCTTACAAGCACATGCACACAGTGTGGAGCAATATGACATCCATAAAGAGATCAAGATGCCAGCAGCACATGAAACGTCCATGCAGCCCTGGAGACGAAAGAGGCCGCAGTGACAGCTGTATGCGCCTTATTCCTCCTCATCCTCTCTTCCCACCATTAACTCTGAGCTACAGCAGCCTTGCTACAAGTCCCTCTATCATTTCAGCAGGTCTCCCGGTGTATTCTCGCGCATTCTGCCCCTAATCCTCTACAGTGAGAATCCAGCATCCGCACGAGAGCGAGGAAGTCCCGGCTTAACCCCCGACAAAGTTTTATCTTTTTAAATCTCGCAGAGGATTTGTGCGTCAATCCCTATATCCTGGGGATTTTTCTACTCTCGCCTTTTATATATATATACTGTATGTATTCTGTGGTGCGCAGGAAGAAAAGTGTAAAACATCAAAAGTTTTGTGCGCATCCAAGTGTGTGGACTTTTGTTGCAGCTGAGTTGTTATTTTTGTATCATAGTTTTCATCCATATTTTAAATCTCTTTTTTCAGTTTTCATACTCATTTTAGTTGTTTTAGTCATTTTGTTTTGTGCTTTTGTCACTTTTAGTAGTTTTTAAATATATCTATAGCTTTATTTTTGGTTTGGTTTGAGTAATGTTATTACTTCAACTTATAATTGGCATGAAACAATAGTCTTTACTTCCCATTTGTGAAACGGCTTCTCAAATGAGAGAGAGACAAAAAAAATGTGTTCGCCCCCACACCGTTTGCAAGAGGGAGGCACAATCAATAATTTTATAATAATAACACTGCAATGTACCATATACAGGTAATTGTCCATTTTGATTCCATGGTGACTTTTTTTTTTTTTACTTTATATTTTTTAAATATTATTTTAGATTTTATTTAGTTTCAGCTTTATTTAAATTGCCGAAAAGTATTTGCAATAGTTTTTGTTTTAGTTAACAATTGCAACACTATTTGGGCGTGATCAGCCTTTTAAGGGTGGAGGAGAGCAGGGTACGAGAGGAGAGCAGGGCACAGCTGTTGACATCGTGAGCATGCGCAGATGTTCACGCCGTTTAATCACTGGGGGGTGGGCCATCATCATCATCATCATCGTTGCAGCACAGGACCGTCCAGGCGATGCTTGGGGTGGGGGCTGGGGTCACCAGCAGTGCAGAGACAGAAATCAGTAAACAGCATGCAATTACCAATCGACTCAGACAAGGTAAAAAAAAAAAAAAGACAGATGGTCCCTTAACTGAGACCAAGCTCTGTTACGTGAGTGGATTTTTAACTAAAGCTGGATGAGTGAAATTAGTTATTTGTATTTGTGCACAGTTTTGCATGGTTTTCGATTGCAGCCTAGGTCCTTGACTGTCTGCATAAAGTCTGCCTAGAAAACCGAGTAGGACTCAATTAGATACGCAATTTGCAGGCTTCAAGCATAATAGGATACGCGAGGGGGCTGAAAGTACTGGATGAAGAAAAATTATCAAAAACGATGAGCTCGCCGGGTGATTTTTAAAATGATTATCCTCTCATAAATCAGCAGAAGACAGTTCATCTTGTCACCTCAAATTAACAAATAAACCATTTGACCCTTTTCTTTATTACAATGAAAGACGAGCAGACACTCGTGATCAATATAGTGCCGAACAAGTCACTCATTTGTTACTGAGGCAGTTTCAGGACATCGGGCGGCTCCGTCATTCACAACCCAGTCACGTCTCCGCTCCGTGTCCCAAGTAAATGCTGCACTGAAATGCGTGGGATGAGGGAGTAGGGGAGGTGGATATTTTGTGAGGATGTTTGTGTGTGGTGGAGCAGAGAGCTGATGGGTACTGCGCTCCAGACTGTATCTGGCAGGGGGTGACCTGGCCTCAGCCCGTGTCCTGCCGTGGCATTCGAAACAGACTACCACTGGTCTTTTAAAACAATGCGATGGCTTCACTGCAGGTTGGCTCTGTTTCCATACAAAGAATATTAATGTATTTGGTGCCCCAGCAAGGCATTGTTGCGCGTCGAGGGTTACAAAAGGTCAACTCTGCGGAGGACTAAACGCTCTCTCTACTCTTGGTGTCATCAAATGCTGGCTTGCATTTCGAAATTTGCCAAAAGAGCTCAGAGCATATAACAAACACGACTCGAGTACGAGTTCTTTGGTATTCATATCCTATGAGATGCAAATGCTGATATCAGAAGCATTACGGCTCTAATGCTACATTCCTCCGAGGGATTATGTTTAAAACTTTGTCTTTAGCCTTTTGTGCTCGAACAGTAACACTGCGGAAGAAAACTAATTTAGTAAATGTCACACATTTTCAGTGGCATTTTCCATAATAGCCTCACAGAAATAAACAAAGACATTAGGCCGGGCAAATAATGGGGTGTACAGGTATTCAAGCTGTGTATGAGAGCCTAACGCTGCCGTCGGGTGCTGCTTTACTGGGCCAGTTGCAGTGGCGCTCCCCTGGCTGTGGATTAGAGGAGCAGACGGGAGCTCTCTGGCCTGCACAACTCATTAGGTCAGAGCTAATCCGGCTTTTGAGGACGGAGACCCTCAGAGTCTGAATGACCCTTTGGAAAGCTGGATGCTGCTGTTCCAGGAACTGCATAAATGGAAGAGAGATAAAAAAAATTCCCTGACACGAGCTTGGTCGTATCCAACTGCACAGAATGCCTCTCAATTAGTGGTCACTGATATGGTTAATGACTGAGAAAATCTACAGTGCAGAGTTGGGTCCAAATACCTGAAATTATTGTATTTTGCATTTTCAGAAGTTTAATTGTATTTTTAATGTAATTATTTTTCATTGTTTTACTTTGTTTAAAAACTTTTTATTATTTAATAACTTATTTATTTCAAATGAACCCTTTGCCTTTTAAATATAATTTGATGGATTAACGTTCTGTTCTTTGTCTATTTGTGTTATGGAAAATTCTCAAGTGCTGATCATGACAAAATCAAAAATATAGCTACTATCTGTATTATGTCATGATATATTGAGTAATCAACTGAACTCTTAACCCTTTACAATGTTTTTTGATAATTCGAGATATTTTTGCTTATGCCAGTAACAGAAGGTAAAAAGGTGGGGGCTTGCTTTACCAATTGAACCAATCATATTGATAGAGCTTACACGCAGTTAGTCACTTGATCTTATTTGTTGTGTCTGTCTTTATAAAACCTGATGTATTCCATTTGCTGGTGGGATTCTCTCTGAAATTTGTCTGAGATCCTCTGGCCGTGCTTCTTCTTGGGGGAGATTCTCGGAGAACTGCTCGAAAACTCTCCCGGCCGTGATTTAAAGTCCACATGAAATCAAAATTGACCATATTTACTTTGTTTGCCTAAATTGATCGTTTTGTGGTGAACAATTCACCCTTCGCTAAGCCACGCCCGAAAACCGCCACTGGCCAATTGTGGCTTAGCAACCGTAACTAGGCGCGGGAGGTCTGGCAAGCTTTCGAGCGAGGGAAACATGCCGAAGCGTTGTGCGTTTGGATTGTGCAAATCTGATACCCGGTATCGTAAAAGTTTGGACGGGGTGATGGATTTTGTTCCCTTCCCGAAACCTAAAACCCAAGGGGAGAAATGCCGGGCGTCATCTTCATTTATATAGCGCGTTTAACAATGTAGATTTTTCCAAAGCAGCTTTACATTGATAATAGGAAATTAAAAGTAAAGTGTTTTGGCTTTATAGCAGCTCTAGAATAAAGTTATTGTCCAGCTCGTGGATCAAGCAGTGTGATTAAAGGCAAGACGGAAGCTCACTGACATAACTTAACGTTACTTAAAAATATATTTCAGCATTTTGTTAATCGACGGCCAAACTAGTAACGTTACCCCAATCCCATCGCGACTCTGCCGGTGTTAGTTCTAGTAAAAGTAAAAGGTAGTTAGTAAAAGGAGGGAACATCACTTGCCGGAGATCTCCAAGGAAAAGGTTGGTATGCAAACTTAATCAGTTCATAACAGTAAGTTAGTCACTTATGTGACCCACGACGTGTGAGCAGTAACGTTAGCCTGGCGCACTACAAATATAAGCGGGAGAATGTTATCATTGCAAAGTGGTCAGGCTAATGTCTTGTGTTTATTCCACAATACTTATGGATAAGCTGTTTGAATTATAAATATTAGAATATTTTTAAATTTCACTTACACTGCTGTGCATGCACAAAGCTGTTCCTCAATTTGTGTGGTCAGTGTACGAGGCGGCTACTGCATGCGCTGGGACCTAACGTTATAGGCTTTAGCTTAAATTTTGATAAAATTATTCTCTAATCGTTTGCATATTATGTCGTGGATATAGCCCTCGAATGCATACTGCAGTCTTGCTCTCTCATATTTTCACCTGTTCGCCAAAAATGACTAATAATCTCCTTAGGAATGTCGGTGCATACATACTGTAATAGACGTGCCAGGCGCAAAAGCTTGACAGGCGTAGCAACAGTAACCAAGGAGGGCGGGGCTTAGCGAAGGGTCAATTCATCCATGCAAATCAATCCACACAAAAAAAAATTTTGGCTTCGTAATCTTTAATCAAAATCTGAAAATGCCCCTCCCCTCTGCTTTGGAGGACCTTCCCTGATGACGTAGACTTGAAGGCTTGGTTTGGGAATTGCTTAACCAATCCCCTCAAACCGTTAGTCTGTTATGAGCAGAGATGGAGAGGAGGAGCGCTAGAGTAAAACCCTGCCCTCTGTTCAATATTCCGTTTCACTGGGAAATACGTCACAACACTGGAGAAAAGTCGTTTGCAACTTCCGGTTCACGCAGACTTTAAAGGACATTTGCTGAAGTCTGTCTGTTTATTAATGCTGCGCAGCAAGTTAGTTAGGGGAACAAGTGGTTCCCAATCCTGGTCCTGGGGACCCACAGCTCTGCACATTTTATATGTCTCCTTTATCTGACACACCCAGTTCAGTTCATAGAGCTCTTTCCTAACGAGATAATGATCTGAATCAGGTGTGTTAAATGAGGGAGACATACAAACTGTGCAGAGCTGTGGGTCCCCAGGACCAGATAGGATTAGACCACTCAGCCGACGTCGATGTGTAGACGTGCTAGGTATAGGGTTAGACTCGGCTGACGTCAGGGCCGGAGTGGGGCCACTTTTCAGCCCGGGAGTTTCAGGCCCAAGACCGGCCCACTTTTTCCATGGTGGAATTCCAAATTAGCACTTTTTCTAAATTGGATAAATGAAGCAACAGTTCAGCTCTTACTGTTGTGTAGTTTGTATTAATACCATGGGTTAACATATAATGTAAAAGTTAAATAATAATTCACTTAGACTTTATAAGAAGCAATTGCGACTTTTTCACACAATTCTGACTTTATATTTCACAATTCTGACTTTATAACGCGACTTTATATCACAATTCTGACTCTATATCTTGCAGTTGTGACTTTATAAGCAATTGCAACTTTATTTCACGCAGTTCTGACTTTATTTCTTGCAATTCTGACTTTATAAGAAGCAATTGCGACTTTATTTCACACAATTCTGACTTTATATCTCGCAATTCTGACTTTATAACACACAATTGCGACTTTATTTCACACAATTCTGACTATATATCTTGCAGTTCTGACTTTATAAGCAATTGCGACTTTATTTCACGCAGTTCTGACTTTATATCTTGCAATTCTGACTTTATAAGCAGCAATTGCGACTATTTCACACAATTCTGAATTTATATCTCGCAATTCTGACTTTATAACACACAATTGCGACTTTATATCACGCAATTCTGACTTTATATCTCGCAATTCTGACTTTATAACACGCAATTGCGACTTTATTTCACGCAATTTTGACTTCATATGTCGCAATTCTGAGAAATAAAGTCACAATTCCGAGGTGTAAACTCGCAATTGTGAGATAAAAAGTTGCAATTATCTTTTAAAATGTTTTATTCTGTGGCGGAAACAAAGCTTCCAAACCTCCTGGCCTCTTCCTCCCATCCATCCTCCCTGACGCGTTACGGTAGGGCCGGCCCAGCTATCGGTAGGCGCCGGCGGTGCCGCGGTAGCCTACCTGAGAAAACGTTTTGGAAATGACGGACTACGGACCCAACCAACTCTATAGGAGGGGAGGGGAGAACTCCCTCACATGGTACAACCCATGCAGAGGCTGCGCGCTGCGGTGTCAGAATGCGAAACGTGTGTAGCCTAATGTAACTAACGTGACATTGAAATGTGAAAAAAAAATAAAAAAATCCTCGACCGGCCCAAAAGTGAAGAGGCCCACCGGGAATTCGCCCGGTTCTCCCGATTACCCACTCCGGGCCTGGCTGACGTTGATGTGTAGACGTGCTAGGGTATATGGTTAGACTAGGCCGACGTCGATGTGTAGACGCGCTAGGGTATAGGGTTAGTCTCAGCCGACGTTGATGTAGACGCGCTGGAGTATTAATATTATAGGAAACTGTAGACGTTTGGGGACGTCGATTGTAGACAAGACCCAGGTAGACTTAGGTCAGGTGCGAAATAGAAAAAAATCTACCACAATATATATAGCCCCAACTCCTATCACTCTAATTGACCCTTCGCAGGGAGCTTGATTGACAGGTGATCTGACCAATCATACTTCGCCATCCGCCATTTTGTCCGACAAAGCAGTCAGGAGAGTTAGTAGATTAACATGGGAGGATTTTGAAAAACGGAGTTTACTGACGTCTTTCCGTGGTTAAAACAACATTCCTTCTTATGTTTGTTCATGTTTATTTGAGGCTATAAATTAACTAGAAGGAAGAGATGATCGGTTCACGAGCAGCTTTAACTGATGCTCCACAGCGATCTGTCACTACACATTAAACAGCCACAAAACGGTATTTATTGTTTAAATTTATTTAAAAAAATTACCAAATTTGAAAGGTGAGACTTTGTTTAATATGTTTAATATCAAACGTAACCGAAAAGTAACCTGGTCTGTCCTGTCTGTCAGCGTGTTGTCTCCTCTCTGCTCCGCAATGTATTTTTCACTGCGTGAGAACGGCGTAGCTTGTCGGACATAGCGACAGTAACTAAGGGGGTCTTTGCGAACGGTCAATTATCTGAACGTGCTCCTCCCGAACTTTGCTGATAAAACATCATTTAATGACAGCAGCATTCGAGCTGCAGTACATGAACGAGTTTATGTAAAACCAAATTTTGATCATTTGATTAGTAATCTAGAAATACTGTAGAATCCTAAATAGTTCTGTTTTATTTTACATAATTTTCTTTTCTTTTTTTAAATCCTATGGAAGCCCATTTCTCCCCAAAGGTAATTGACTTTTTATTTCTCATAAATGTGATTTAATATCTCACATTAGCATTTTAATTGCTCATTTGTTATTTTATCTTACAATTACCTTTTTTTGTCTGTTAGGTGGAAGTGGATTTGCATAGTTTATTGTCTGGATAAAATGAAAAGAAAAAACCCTACATTTTCAATATTTTCTTAGATAGTTGGAACCTTATGTGTATGGCAGTGAATTATAAATATAATTGCTGAAATTTTAATTTTACACAATATTTACTAAAAATTATTTAAAATACATCTGAATACAGTAAGTTTGCAAACTGAGACTTTCGACCGGAAGAATCAGTATGGCCAATATAACTCAATGCTGTACATCAATGTCAGAGAAGAGAAACATACCATAGGACAGTACTTTTACTAATTTATTCAATTTAGGCCAAAAGTATATGTAAATAAGATGGGTTTTTTTTTTTTCGTCTTGGAGCTAGTTCAATTTGCAACCCTAACTTCCTCTTATGCAAAACGACTTTTCAGACACATCTCAATTCTCTCACGCACTCGGTGAGGTTCTCAAAAGTATTTACCTGTGAAATGCAACTAATTTGTACCTTTGAGGTTTGACAGCCTATGTGTGTGTGTGTGTGTGTGTGTGTGTGTGTGTGTGTGTGTGTGTGTGTGTGTGTGTGCCTGTTTGTTTGGTTTTTTGCTTTTATGCTCCCTGTCAGCCACTCTCATGTTTGACAGTGGAGAAAATAACCTAATTACCATGCATGCAGATCATTTAAGCTGCTGCTCCCCATGGGGCGCCTGCATGCATGAGCTGGTGGAGGCTCCTATACTACAAAGGTGTGTGTGGTAATGAAGCCAGGGCCGATGCATGCAGAGAGAGGAGGATGTGGTACTTATGCTAATCATCAGCAAGCCTTGCCTGCAGGTAAGACCTTTAGGCCTTTGGAGACACTGGTCTCCCAATAGGGAAGGTCTCAGAGTGACTATACAGAGCAGTTCCTGTCTGCACTTGCTTCAGGATAGGCTAGCTTACGCAACATAAAGTTTGACTGTGGCATATGTGCTGTAACATTTAATGGAGCAAATGCCATATTGCTCATGAGTGAACTGAAGGTGTTATGTGTCATTGCCTGGCAGTGTGTAAGTAATACCAGTGGTGTTTAGATTTACTTTTATTCATTTACCAGAAAGATACTTACAAATGAATGGTATAAAATTTACATGTAACAAATTTATTAAAGATTACATCATAATAACTTTGGGACAATAAACATTATGAATGCCTAAGTATAAATGCAGTTCAGCAATACTGTCAGGGATAATTTAAGCAACTGACCTTTATATGCTACTGTACTAATGTCATCTAAAGCAGCAATGGGATTGGCTGGCTGTATATAGTTAAACCCTCTGGATATTTGCCACCATTACACCAATACTATGCACATATAAAGACTGTTATGCTCACCAAGACTACATTTATTTCATTAAAAAAAGTACAGTAAAAACAGTAATATTGTGATTCTATTTAAAAATATTTTAAAATGCAAATTAATCCTGTTATGGCCAAGCTGAATGTTTAGCAGCCATTAGTTCAATTTTCAGTGTCACATGTTCCTTCAAAAATCACACACACATATACACACACTATACTGTATATAGCTTTACGTATTTTGCACAAACCAGGACATTCAGAAAAATCCTATACATTATACTCCCTCTACACCGACCAGGCGCATTGTATGGGTATGTACGTCTCAGGAGCCCTGTGCAAATATAAAGTATGTCTATACTATGTAAATTTGTTTGTCCTAACACCAGATTCTAGTCCAATGCTTTAAAACCTGATTGAGACACTGTGTGTCCATTTTTACTTGACACTTGGGTTAAAAAACACCAAAACGTGTCGTAATGATAAACTTTCAGTCATGTTGTTTATTCAAAAATTGCTTAATACTGGCATTAAACAATATACATATACTGTGTTGGTCACACTTTATGGTTTATGGTCCTTAACTACTATGTTCTTACTTTTGAAAAAAAATATGTACAAAGTACCTGTGTTGATGTTGTATTGTAAAACACTTATACGGGATACGGGTAAGATTAGGACAGGTTTGGTGATATGGGTAGATTTAAGGTTGGGTTAATGTGTAAGGGTTCAACAGTTTTTATTTATTTGAATTAATTAATTATATATGAAATTAAATGCAGATATTTGTAAAATATAAGTATGTAAAAGTACATGTAAAACATCTATGTACACAATAAGTGCATTGTATCAAATTATTAATTTAAGTGTAAAGACACCTAAAGTGGGACCTTTTTTTTTCCAAAACAGTCTACATGTCTTCTCCAAACTCAACTCAAACACAGCATCACTGATATTTGAACCATTCCAACTGCTTCATCCGCTTTGCTGCTGCATTCATCTAAATGCCTTTTCACAACAGCAGAAGACTGATTGCTGTAGCCAGGCTATTTGCCTGTTGCATTTGAGTATATAATTTTGTATTCATGGTAATTTGTTAGTGTGAAAGGGAAAAAGGATGAATTTCAAATGGGTTAATGGTCTGAACTACTTCTGAAGAAATTATGATTGTACGACCATAAAGAGAGAGGGAGGCACAGAGACACACAAGATGGCGAAAGGAACCTAAAATGAAGGAGAGAAATGGAAAAAGACAGCATGAGACCCATTTTCATAAGCATTTAAGCATTTGAAATATAGAAATCAGCCTATTTGTTCAAAGAATCCAGAGATGTATAGGGCCAAATAGGTGAAAAAATAGGTGGGTCATTTCATCTTCCATCCAGTTACTGTGTCATATTCAGTGCATTTAAATGGTTTATGGATATGTAGGAATCTTAAGTGGATCTCATGAATGACTCCAGATAAAAATGCATCGGCCTTCTCCATTAGGCATGATGCATTCCTTCACCTTGAAATATCTAAATTATGCTCATTACATGATGTCATTCAAACCTCTTCAAAAGGCCTAGAAATGTCTGTAAGACAAACAGATTTTGCCCTGGGCATCGTAATGCTTTCATTATCCACACACCATCTCTGGTTCCTCAAGTGCAAAACCATCCCCATCCTCCACTGCTGTCGCAGAAAGTTCCTGCGACAGTTAGACACCTGTCTGTGTGTCCCCAGTGGGTGTCATAACTTCAGATGCCTCAGTCGGCAGACCCCCTGCTGGGGCCAACCCAGCACACGGCCTCCTTGATCAGCCAACACAATCCTGTATGATTCGTGACGTCTCCTAGCTCTGCCACACTGCAGCCTGTAATGAGACTCCAGCCCTGGTGCATCATTGATTCTCATCGCCTTTCCACCATTGCCCATGCATTCTACATCCATCTCGTCACCCCGCTGTCCAGCTTATTATATACCAAGCACTTCAGACTGATTGCCATCAAGATGTCTCATTTTCACATTTCACACATGCCTGCCAAAGGCCACCAAACTTCTTCACTTGGAGTGCTACCAAGAGAATAGCTAGGAATGAAATGGATGATTTTCAAGGCACTGTGCAAAATGGATGTGCGGCAAACAAATGGCATGCACACTTGATGTATAGTTTTCCAAAAAAGGGAGACCGGTCTTATAGCTGCATGCTAATGAAGTGGTTGTATCTTAGATGCATTGCTCAAATAAGCAAAACAGGCAGTTCAAAAAAGAATCAAGCTTTTTAGCTTGATTCTTGAGTGCACTTTTTGAACACCCTCCCAATCAGCACTGGAAATACCAAGATCTATTTCAACAAGGGAGCAAAGCGCATCAAGGTCAAGCGATTGTGTTTTGAGAGGAGCGTGTGAGAGTCCCAGAGTAGATGGTAATGTACCAACGATAGTTAATCTTGTCAGCGAAATTACTCACAAAAACGTTAATATACTAATGTTTCTTTATGAGAATGTGTATTATGCCAATAATTAGGCTAACTGAATTTAATAAAAAAATTCTGCAGATGAAAATGTGATGCACTCCCTCCATTTTGAGTCAGAAGTCTGAGTCATTTGTGGAAAAACATGTTAATGAGCAACACAACACAAAACCCTAATTTTGAATTTATTGTTGTTATTTCTGTTTTATAAAACCAGTCTATAAAAAAGTACATTTTCTTAATGTAGTGTGATGCTGTAACTGCCTGTTTAAATAGCAGCACAGAACATGCTTGAACTGATCACCTTTTCCTCTTTACTATATAGTACAATGTTACAGAACGAAAAAGTTTCAACATCAGTAATACAGTTTTTTGAACAATATCACCAGATGAATTGGCTATATTATGAATGCATTTATTTCTACTTAACATATTCAATAATTGAATGTATGCTTAAATAAATCTAATTCTTTCATTAAAAAAATGTCTGAAAATTGTTTGGAATCTTTTGAGGTCATTTTCTCAAACACATTTTTTTTTTTTTTTTACACAGCCACAAATTTAAATCATTCACTATCTTGACAACTGTTTGGAGAAACAATAATTATATTTTTCATTCAGTGCATACTCAAAATGTGTTTCTGGGTCACAACAACAATGATTAAGTGGGCCAAATATGGGGAGGGAAAAAAGATCATCGCCACATGACATTACCAATGCACTAATAAGTTTTGTGAATAAATCTAAATGTGATTGCGTCAAATAATCAAATCATAGTCAATCATTTTCACAGCAGAAAAGTGAATGACCTTTATTGCAGGTTAATTAACTTTACCAAACAAAATACAGCCTAAATTTGTGATATATACACAAGATAAGCTTAATATCACAATTTGCATCTGCACAAAATGATAAGTAAATGATGTGCTACAGAATGTGAAAGTCACATTCTGTAACAATACTATCAACTACTAAAACACAGACAATGAATATCATTGGAGAGACCAGGGTACCAACTGTCACCAGCATTTATCTGGCACCTCATTGATCTGCAGTGCAGCAGAATGAACGTGTGCTCTGTAGAGTAGAGAATGATATCTGAAAGACAGTTAGTGATTGAGTACCGAGCTCGAGGCCCAACCTTTGACATGGAGGAGAGATTGGCGATGGCGTTTCAAAGACAAAGAGAGTGACGGACATCGATTAGGCAATTATGGGATTGGGCCATTCTTAATGTTGTGAAAACGAGGGAATCTTAAGCATTAAGCACTAAAAATCTTGAGAGTAGATGCGTTTTTCATGTGGTACTGGAAACAGCTCTAATGGGAAAATCGGTGAGCGGATGCATTGCAGTAGACGGGGCATAAATCATCTGCTCAGCTTCACACACAGATAGTGGCCTTGGCCGTACAGGGCCGATAGCATTGACAGAAAACGCTTGTGTCATGCCATCTAGAAGTTTAAAGCAGGAGAGAGGTCTTCCACACTTGCCCTGAGCTAAAGGTACACATCAGTGGGCATTCGCACCGTCATCACCAGCACTCGTTCACCCAAAAAACAAGAACTTACTCATTTCTGTTGTGCACCACAACCCGCATATACATATCCGGGCCTCATCTGGGCCAAATATGGCATATAGGAGTTATTGCCGTAATTCCATGCGGTATGTGGGCCAGAAGAATGTGGGTGATGTGGGCCACAACTGGACCAGGTGTCATTTGCTATCTGGGAAGGAATTCATTAGCTTAGGTACAATTCTTACTCATACAAATGATCCTGGGTTAAAATACCACTTTTTTGTTATCAGCTAAAATTGCAATTCTATGAAACTTGATGTCTAACAGGAGTGAACTCTTAAACCTAATATTTCTATCACTTTATTTTGGCAGTTAAAGTTTTGGGCAAGTTTTTCTTGGAGTGGGAGGGTTTGGGTGAGCTTCTAGGCTGGAAACCGTCTATCCAATTTGGCAACACTGAATAATGTTCTCTGTAACACTTTATTTCGATAGTCCACTTTAGACACTCTACTTAGTAACTTTGCAACTACATTCCAACAATCAGTCATTATAGTATCAGACTATCAGCTTAACATCTGCTAACACTTTATTTTGATGCTCCCCCAACAAACATTCAACTATAAGTAATTTTGCAAGTACATGTCAACTTGTTCTACTAACCTGAACCCTAAACCAAACAATCTACTAATACTCTAATGAGGGTTAGTTGACATGTAGTTAATGAGTGAGACATAGTTGACATGTTGTTGCAAAGTTACTTAGTAGAATGTCTAAAGTGAACCATCAAAATAAAGTGTAACACGCTACTTTACCTGTTCAACATGGTAAACAGAAATAATTATAACCACACAAAGTGTATAAACAATCAAAATGTATCCCAAGAAGACGAGGATCTGCAGTGTCACTTGTAAAGTGCTGTTTTAATAAAAAAAATGTAGAAATAAAATAAAACCTTTAAGAGAAAAGTCACAGCATTAGGGGAATATATTCCAAATATTATACTTTAAAGTCATGTTACAACTTAATTCTTTAAACTTTATGATTTTAATTCTCGTAAATGGCCTATAATGACAATCTGATCTCACGGGAAAATGTACAAATTCTATAAGGTGGCTAATTCGTACGAATTCATACGACCTCACTCGTACGAATCGTACACTCGTTTTGCAAAATCGTACATATTTTACGAATTGCCCAATTCGTATGAATTCATACGAATGACCTACCCCTGACCCCGCCCCTAAACCTACCCATCACGTGGGTTTAGACAAATCGTACAAATTCGTACGAGTGAGGTCGTACGAATTCATACGAGTGAGGTCGTACGAATTAGCCAACTTTTTATCATTCGTACGAATTCGTACAAATTGGTCGTGAGATAGTGTTGGAAAATTCTCAAAACAACAACTTTGAAATCTTGGGCTAAACACTTGTGTACATTTAAGATCTTTCCAACAACAAAAAAATCTATTTTGGATAAATTATGAAAAATTTGATTTAAAAAAAAGCCATGTTGTGTCAGGACAATAATTTAACTTTTTTTTTCTAATAATATACCATGCTTTTGGATTGTTCAAAATTAGAGGAGTCTCCGACAAGTATCCCCCTCATTTGTAACAGTGAGATCCAGGACTGTGCACGAAAGTAGGTGAAATCATTGCTGGTTGTGTGATCGATTTGCCGCCACGGCACATTTAGCATGATGCAGATGTTTTGCAACCGCCGCTGAACGATTGCACAACGCGAGTTGAAAGAGTTGAATTCTTTATAAGTGTTTGAGTCAACACTGGATCCTGTCAACACCTAACCCCCCTTCTGTCTCTTTTCTGCAGGCCTCCTCCTGTTGTCACAAACATCCTCTCACAGCAGGTGCTCCCGTTTCATGTGACAGCTCTTTAATACCTGGTTTGATCTGCGTAGTCATATCATTATTTTGTCTCCCTGCACGCTACAAACTACTCACTTCTGGAGCCAGATGAATTATACACACACACAATTATTTATAATTTATTATAATTATTAACAAAAGGGAGGCATACGAAGACGGATGGAATAGGGGCCTAGATTTTTCCTGCTATCTATAAATCGACATCATTTTATCATCTTAAATGTAAAATCCTTTTGAAACAACAAACAAATTCATTTTGAACGAAATGTTGCTAAGCACCTTTAAAGTCAACATGACCTTATTTGCTTTATTAATGCATGTTCCTGGGCTTTTTTGTAAACAATTCATCTGTGCATGTTATCCCAAAGTTATAAGAAAAAAAACAGTTGACTTCATAATCTTTAATCAAGATGTACTTTGCTCTTTTTCTGAAATGGTTTTCCCTTTCGACAACGTCACTTTGGCTATCCGGGCTACTGAATACACTGTAAAAAAAAAAAAAAAAAAAAATATATATATATATATATATATATACACATATATATATATATATATATATATATACACATATATATATATATATATATATATATATATATATACATATATATATATATATATATATATATATATATATATATATACATATATATATATATATATATATATATATACATATATATATATATATATATATATATATACATATATATATATATATATATATATATACATATATATATATATATATATATATATATACATATATATATATATATATATATATACATATATATACATATATATATATATATATATACATATATATATATATATATATATATATATATATATATATATATATATATATATACATATATATATATATATATACATATATATATATATATATATATATATATATATATACATATATATATACATATATACATATACATATACATATATACATATATACATATACATATACATATACATATATACATATATACATATATATATACATATATACATATATACATATATATATATATATATACATATATATATATATAATGTATAATTCAAGATTCAACTAATTTTCAGTTTAATATAATTTAAGTTGAAATGACTTACATTTTCAAGTACAATCAATTTGGGTGTTTAAGGCAGCAACTTTAGACATTTTTTTAACCAATTTAGGCTTCATTCAAAATAGATTTACAATCTATTACTAGGCCTTTTGGTCAATAATATTTGTTTTATTTTTTGAAAGAAGTCTCTTAAGCTCACCAAGGCTGCATTTATTTGATAAAAATACAATAAAAACGGTAATATTTTGAATTTAATTTAAAATAATTGTTTTCTATTATTATTTTTAAAATGTATTATTATATTGTATTATTGTAATATATATTATTCCTGTGATTGTAAACCTGAATTTTTATTATCATTACTCCAGTCTTCAGTGTCACATGATCCTTCAGAAATCATTCAAAATCTTTGGTGCTCAAATGAAATCATCATCAATGTTGAAAATGACAATGATACTTCAGGAAGGATTATATCATGGTTTCCACAAAATATTAAGCAGCAAAACTTTTTTCTACATTATTAATAATAAATGTTTCTTGAGCACCAAATCAGCATTTTAGAATGATTTCTCATGGATCATCATTTGACTGGTATATACTATATATATGTTACTGGCAAAGTGTTTAATCCGGCATTCTATAGAATGCCTAGGTAATGTATAGAATTAGGTAATGTATTTTTGCCAAAAACCATCAGGCATTCTATACATTGCCTAGGCATTCTATACAATACCGGGATTTCACACTTTGCCGGTAACATATGTACTATATATATATATATATTCTGATATGCTGTATATCACATTACAGTAGTAAAATGGGCTGCAAACATCAATTTAAGCTTTCTTGTGATTGCCTTGTAATTTAATTGTATTAGACTGGGTTAAGTTATAAACTGATTTAAAGGGTTTTGGCAGCTGACTTTTTAGAGAAGTCTGAGGCAAAGCTGTAGTCTAAACATTTTCTGAATAAATGAGCAAAAACCAAAAAGTGTTTCAATTATCCCTGCTCTCTCAGGACACATGAAAGTCACTGTGAGAAAAAAAAAAGTCATGCAAAAAGGGTGAAGTTATGTGTCAGACAGACTAAAAGAGAGCGGGAGGGAGAGGGAACTATGTTTACAACTGGCCTGTTTGTTGGAGACAGCGTGTGTTGGTCCGCAGGTCCAGAGTCACCGGGTGACAGCACTCAGAAACAGAAGAGAAATAACTGGCTGTCACGGATCAAAGCAATAAGCAGCAGCACTTGCCAGACGCAAAACAAGAGACGGCCTCCAAACAAACTGTGCAAGCTGTAAGAGAAAATGTGTCCAAAAATATAGCAACATCCAGCTTTTTGATAGTCTTTCGCCTTATTCATTCATTCTCTTAAGGCTTGCGTCTTTTCACAGACCCCTGAGCTACTCTGCCTTAATCCCTCGACCTCCCAACCTGCTCCTCTTGTGTCCAATCAAATTAAAACAGCCGAAGACAAAAAGCTAATTCCACATTTCCGACATTGCCTCAAATCAGGCAATTGCAGAAATGAGTTCAACCAAGTCAGAATATTAAGGAAGTGCTTTAATGAATGCATGACATTCTGACACTCCAGACCACCCTTTTTTTTCTTCCAATTGTATCTTAACTGCAGCTTTTCATACTGGATTTGACATTTTACTACGGTTTTACCTTTTATTGATTCACTTGACTACTAGAGCAAAACAGTAATGTGTTCCTCGACAAATTAGATCAAACAAAATTGTCCAGCTCTATTCACAGAGCTGAAAGCGCATACTGGCAATTACAGAGAATTGGGCACCATCAGGCCTCCCGTGGCGTTACTGTAAAAGCTGTGCTGTAGATATCCAGTCCTTTGCTTTTAATCTTTTCAATATTTGCAAATACTGTTCTGAAATCGCTTCTGCTTAGAATTTGCAGTTCTTTCTAACAGCCTCCTAAAAACACTAAGTACAATCTTAAAAAACCACAACATGATGACTCAGCAAAAAGAATTAGATTAAATACGCATGGGGGTAAGTGAATACAGGCTGACTTCATAATTCTTTTCAAAAAGCACAGAAATGCTTCATCTGTACTTTCAAGTGAGATTTGTTGAACTTGCAATGCTCTTCTCAGAGTTTGTCAGTAGCTCTGGGGAATATATTTCAGACACTGTAAAAATCTTTCAAGCCCAAGCAGTTCAACAGCCTCTAAATATCTTAAACTGGAGCAAAGAGATTTCTTCTCAAATATTCGAATTCTTCAGACAAATCTATCGGACAGCCAATCGTACAGACCACTTCCAGATCTTTTTCTCAAACAAAGAGCAAAGTCAGCTAACCCGAGGCCTCACTTATTCTCCAATTAAACATAATGTACAAATCAATCAGCCTAAGAAGAACTTTTTTTCTCACAATTCCAAGTTTATATTCCTTATAAAAGTTTTGAAATGTTCAAAAAGATGGTTTCAAAACCAAAGACCTTTAAAATGTGCTTCTGACATAACAGTAACTTAAAATGGTCCGCTATGCCAAGGTTGTTGAAGCCCTTCTGAATTTCTATTTTTAAAAATTGCGGAGCACAATCAAATCAGCAACCTTCTGGTTACCAATCATAATTTTTATCTTTTATGAGAAGCCATGCTCTCAAAACATTACCATCAAGAAATTATGTGTTACAATACTTGTAATAGCTTGTAATAACTTGTACAATAGCTTTTTTTTTGGTCTGTCTTATGGTGCAGTGGTAAAGACTACGGCTAACACTGAAAAAGACATTTATATCTATAATTTTCTATCTTTGACTTGCAATCTATTATGACTTAAGTTAAATCTGAGTAAATTCAGATTAGAAAAAAAACATGGTTCGAGCATTATCTCAAATAAGTCCAAAACACTTCGAAATTTACTTGAAAAAGTGCAGTTACACTGGCTTGACATACTGCCTTACCAGAATTAAATACAAGTGAGATGTGAAAGGAGCTAAGGGCAGATCCACTGTGTTTGGCCCACATTGGTAAATGCGGGTAGAGAAGAGGGAGATCCACTGATGCATGTTAATCCAGCAACACAATGACCTCAATCCTGCAAATCTGTCAATAGAATATCCGACGCTCTGGATTAGGTGATGGTTGAAATGATAGCACAGACGTAGCTGTTATTTAAAACATCCTACACACAGATGTATTTCGTTGTGCCACGCTCATCGTATTCCTGGAAAATGAGTTCTAAGTAGTTAGGAACTAGACGGTCAGAATTAGTGCATGGATTTTTTTGGGGGAAAGAAAGTTCACCTCTTTCAAGCACTATAGTAGTGCTTCTCAAACTGGTTGTGCTTCATATTTTACACTAGTAGTTGAGGTCAAAGTATATTTGATTTAAAATGAAAATGTATTAATATTTTCATGGGCTGAAAAGACCCAGTAAATACTAAATATTAATTATACATGGACTAAATAGGAAAACTGACAATAATATTATATAATCATAGTGATTTGCAGCAATTAAATATACTGTTACATTAACATTTTACAAATGTACATTTTACATTTTACTCCCTGCTAAAAGTAAAGAAATTTCTCTACACTATCCCCATTAGCACAGAACTGCAAGCCAGTTTTGGTGAAGAACAACTCCTAATGTAAAACTTGCGATATAGAATAATTATTAAATGCTAATTATGCAGTGAAATTAGATGCATAACACAAAGGTAACATGTTTGGTGCTGTACTTCCAATGTCACTGTTCACTACTGTGGAAGAAATGTGGGGCTATTTTGGAGATGGCTCCCTCTAATCTACAAATCTACAACAGTTCTGAGGTGCCCAGTCCAAGCTATTTCTCCACATGCAATGAGGGGAACGCAATTTCAAGATTTGAAGCAGTGTTCACTTGGTGAGAGATAGCGGTTCTTTTGCGGCGGAGGACGATGGCAGTCATTGCAAAGCTGGGGTTGGTGGTCTCACAATAAACCAGAGAGGTATGTTTGCAGCAGAGATTTTCTTCTTTTCACTCCAAGCGGTCACTGATGAACTGAACCACAGCACGGGTCAAAGACTAGATAAAGGCCTCTGAACCAGGAAACAATCAGGAGGCGTGTGGAGCATTATAAGGAGCTGTACTGCTGCAGTGATAAAATGGATGAAAACACATTAATACAAAGAGGAACCCTATGCATCAGCGTCAACATGCATAGTGGATGTGATACAATGAGCACAAATCAATGTGTCATTAAAGACAACTACAACAATAGAAATCTTCACAGTTAGACACTTTATTTGATAAATTCATAAAAGCAAAAAACTATAATTAACATTGAAGATTGGGGCTATGATTGGCAGTGCAGTTATACTCAGAAGTAAAAATGTAATTTATTCTTATTTATTATTAAATAAGCTCAATATTATACAAGTTTGTATTTTTATAATACATTTCAATTATTTAATTACATGTATTTGCTTGTTTAAACACAATAAGGGATTCACAATATAGAACAAATTTCATAATATATTATCAGCAGTTTTATATTATATATATATATTTTTTTTTATATTGGTTGTGATCTGTTTCTAATGATTTTAATAATAATACAAATATACAAAAGCAGGAAAGTAAAAACTTTGCAGAAATATTTACATCAAATTTAGAGAAACCTTTCAGAACGCATACACATAAGCAGGACCTTATTTGTGAAAAACCATTTCTGTGTTAAATTGTTCATAAAACATTCGCATATAAACTGTCGTATTCAGTTCAATGCAGCAATTTATGTAAGAATGGATTTCTAGACAATTTACACAGAATGCTTGTGTTTCATGAATGAGGCTAATAGAGCTTTTGTATAAACAACCCTGTCCTGTGTCACACTTTTGACACTGGTGTAGCCACAGGCCATGGACCTTCTGGAAGAAAGCCATTGGACTCTGTGGATTCCGGTGTCTGACCGAACACTTCCACTGGGCTGCAAAAATGTACATGATTGACTCTTTCGGTCTTGCCATTTAACCCACCCTGGCCGATACTGGGAGCCTGAAAACCTCCAGCCGGTTGGCTGTCCCAGCTGAAGTTCTGGCCGCTCTTCTTGAGAGCAGCCAGATTTTTGATGTCTAGAGTAGCGAAGGTTGTGAACTGGACTTGATTCCTTTTACTTGTGGGAGAATGTAGAGGTTCGCTACGAACGGGCCTTGCCAGCAGGGTGGCTGATCTGACAGCCATTGGAGCCATATGAGCCATCGGATTCCGCTTTAGAGGAAGTGTGTTGGTCCTTCGTCCCAGAGTTGCAGTTCTCTCCTCACCTGCAATGGCTGGGATCTCCCTCGACTGGTTCATCTCCGGCCCTTTGCTATTCTGCATCTGAATGGCTCTTTGCATCTCCACAGCAGCCTGCATGTCCTGCTTGGAGGTAGTTGCAATCGGCGCAGCTCTGCTTTGCTCTGCAACTGTACCCAGGCGTACCCAGTGATGTCTGTGCTGGGATTGACCCTGGCACTGAAGCGGAGACTTCTTGCTGCGTGATCTCGCACTGCTAGTGGCACAGTGAAGCAAGACGCTTATAACGGCCAAGCAAACTAGTCCTACTAGTGTGTAGATGCAGACCTCTATGTCAGTAAACACGCTAAACATCTGTATCAGATCGCTCTCCACTAGGGGTGGTTCTCGCTTGGGTTCCTCCGGTGGTAGCGGGAAGTTGGGGTTCTCAAGAAGGTTTCCATATCCATTCTTTATTGGACTTCTGGGGCTTATGGTGACTAGCGCTCTGTCTGCGACGGGCTTGGTAATAAGATTTTTATCCATAGTGTTTATCGACTTAATCGTGGATACGCCACCTCCTATTGCTTCTTGAAGATTGGATTTGGTCGCCGTTTTGATCGCACTTGTGGAGCTCTCTTGGATAATGGTGTGTTGAAGCATGTTCAGAGCGGATGTAAGGACCAATTTGGAGTTGTTCTCATCATTGGCCTGGTCGCTCTCTTTTTTGCCAGTCCCTGCGAGCTGTTCATCCGGCGGGAATTTCGCCTTCACCATGCCTCCGCCCACAGCTAGTTTGCTCTTGCGTTTGGATTTCTGACAGGCCTCACAGATAGCAAGCTCTGCTCTGACCAGTAAGCCTTGTCCCTCGGCTTCAGCGACCACAACAAAGACAGACCCCGGTGTCTTCCGCACAGATGCTACCCTTGTGTCCACTGAAGAAATTGTGAGAGAATAACCACTGGGATCGTACAGATCAAGAGGAGTCTGGGAACCATCACTGAACTTCAGCCAGCAGCCAACCACCGCCTCCTGTTGTATAAAGTTAAAATATATTACTTAAACGTTGCATACAATTGGAACAGGCTCATCAAAGTTGAAACCATCAAAGCTGGTAAACTTGGAAATAATTCCCAGTTAGCATGACAGCTTGCACAGTATCTCAGAGACACAACCATGTTCACTTCAAATTAAGTAGCCCTTTGGCAGGATGTAGTATATGGCCTAAAAAACTCCATGCATGGAGGTCCATTTATCCAAATGGATCAATATTTATGTGCTTGTGTTCAAAACTCAATTTGCTTAGCCACCAGTGCACAGTGTAGAGTATTTACAGCAACGAGCTGTGGCACAATAGCCCAGAGCTGTTGACTTATACCAGGGGTCCTCAAATAGCGGCCTGTGGTCCAGTTCCAGACCATGGATTGGTTCCAACTGGGGCAAATGTTTCATATTATATAGGTTGTTTATGGTAATGATCTATCGGCACTACATCCTCTAATATTTTTATAAAATAAGAAAATAAGAATGCAGCAAATACAATTATTTTATCTGTCATACATATATGACTTTTGATCATATACAGATATTTTTTTCCATCAACATTTAGCATTATTTATTTCTTTTAAGACAAATAAAACTTTGAAATTACTAGTTAACTTGGTTTTCTGCTCATGATGAGAATGTTTTGATTATGTACATTGTTTGTTTGTTTTTAGTAGATACTTAATTTAAGCATAAAAACAGGAAAACTCTGAACCCCCATACGGTATGGCCTTCTGCCTTACATATGTATCTAAATGTAAAAATAATAATAGCCTGATAAAACATCTGATCTTATCTTTTAATATTCAGACCGGACCTCTTGGAACTTTAATTGAAATTCTCTGGCTTCTACAGTATAAGCAAATGCCACAGAACTGTCCTATATTCTCGGGTGAAATACATTATGCATTGCCTGAGGAGCACTGCTTGCAAAGCCCATCACAAGACAAATGAGGCCTCTCGCTGAGTACTAATAGTTTGATATTGATTGGACCATGTTATGCCAATCAGACATGGCACTGGGACTAGCAGTCATATAAAGGAATTTAGAGCATTGCTGAACCAAATGTTCTCTTGTTCCTTATACCTAACAATGTGTCTACACCGGACGCGACCGGAAGCCGTCACTAGAAGCGACAAATTGACCGTTGCAAATTAATTTGTCCTTCTTAGTAGAAGTATGTCAGAAATAAAGCGGGGCATCATGTTACCGTCTGGAATTTGTTGTGTTTTTGTAGCGTCACTCGCGTCTGGTGTAGACACGATAGACAACAATATATTGACATCTTATTATATTACATTTTTACTTGTCAACTCTTATATAAATGTAATTATTTGTATTTTGATTGATCAGCATATAGTTCCATTAATAAGATTGACAGCCAATGTAGCTACATGAATTACCTGCTTGGGGTAGTGTATGATCTCCTGTGTAGTTGTCTTGGCAACGATGGCCCTGTTGCTTCCTGGGCTGAGCTGGAGGTTCAGGGAAAGGCCAGAGACCAGCTGCACACCCAGCTCTGTTATACTGACTTTATCATCCAGAACCCGGATCATCCTCTCAGCCAGAACCGAGTCGGACAATGGAGACATCACCTGGACAACAGAAACCAAACCTAGCATGACATCGTATTACATTTATTTGTTTTACAATAAAAAAAAACAAGCAATTCATCTACAAGCTGTCTGTATTGTCACTGATAATAAACACACACTAAACTTTATTGTCTTAATGAATAATGAGCATGGTGTAACACTGACAGCAGCGGGCGGCTCTGTCATTATCAGCATTACCTGCACAGTGGTGACTCCCACAGCCTTGCCTGTCAGAACACTTCCTGCCTGCAGGCGTGCAACACTCGTATCCTCAACTCTCAGAAAGTAGCGCACCAGCCGCGTCACATCCGCCTGCCAATCAGAGCCGAGGAAGTATGTGGGAGATGGGCTGCTTGGATCTGGCGAGTCTGCGGTGAAGACCGTAAGCACTCGAATCAAACTGTGCTGATACTGCAGCATGCAGCCTCGGCCCTTCCTCTCATCCTCTTCCTCTGTGTCCCAGCTCACCCTGAGAAACATGCAGAGAAAAGATGAACAACTCTTTCCCTCACTCTCCTGCACTCAATATATTTTTTCCTGCTATCTGCTATTTGACTAGGCTCAGCAATCGCTCTAATGAAAGTCTTTGCAATGTCATAAAAAAGTGCCAGGATATCTCTGTGGAAAACATTCTCTATAGTAATCAGAAAAAAAGTGCTAGTAAAAAAAAAAAGAAAAGAAAATGAGAAAATAAAAATCCCACCGCAACTCAAGAATTCAAAATTCAAGAACTATTCACAATATAAATTACGCATTAAAAAACTATTAACAACACCAAAAACAAAAGACAATAAAATAAATCTTAATAATATATTATTATTTTTTTACATTTGTCAAATTTAAGGAAATAACCCATATTTATTTATTGATAATTATTTATAATCAATTTATAATAATCTCTCATCTCTACCTTACAATGAAGGTATAATGAAAACTGCCAGGATATCTCTGCGGAAAACATTCTCTATTCTAATAAGAACACTTTAGAGCAGCTTTAAAGTGGAACAAGTCCATATGAGGCGAAACATCCAATATTAATATTAATATCAAATAAAAGTTCTGAGCTAGTTTGAGGAACTAAAAATCACACCGCAATTAAAGAACTCAAAATTCAAGAACTAGTCACAATATAAATGACACATTAAAAAACACAATAAACAAAATAAATGTTAATAATTAAACCCTTTTTTTAAGAAAATACATTTACCTATCTATCATCCATCCATCCATCCATCTATAAAAAAGCAGGGTTTTAAGCTTTAAATATCTGAGATAATTCAAAATAGGAATTGCACTCAAATATTTATAATCATACTATTATGGGGAAATAAAAGTAAACTACTTCCTGAACTACTTTTTATATTTATTTCACTTATTAAATTCTTTGATACAGATTTGATGTTACTTACTAATATTTGTCACAATTTAAATGTATTTAGATGTACATACAGTATATGTATGTTATTGTACATTTGATCAACTGCTAAATGGTTCTGAAATGGTTAAATGTTGACAAAAAATACCAACTATGTAAACCTTATGAAGTTTGTTGGGACATTGTGTCAGATTGGAATTATACTCATCACTTGCCTTTTGTTCCCTGTGACAGGAACTCTCCAGCCTTTGATTTGGCTGAGCTCTGGATCGGATATCTCCATCTGCAGGGGGAGTCGAGGCATCCACACGCTCACCTCCAGCTGTGTGCTCAGGTAACTGTAGGTGAAGTTCACCATCGCCCGAACTCTCCCACGCGTCTCCTTGCCGTTGACATACACAGCATCACACTTCTCAGACACCTGTGTGTGGAAATATCATTTTAAAGGTCCCATATTTGACACTTTTCTGGAGTTTTATTTTAATTTTTGATGTCCTTAAGAAAATATATTTTCAGTATAAGTACCAAAAACCATCTTAATACATTTTTACAGCTCCTTTCTCAGGAGCTCTGCTAAGAACAGGTCGATTTTGGCCTGCCTAATTAATATTCATGAGCCTCTCTTCTGATTGGCCTGTTGTTTTCTGAGTGACGCACGACCAGGCCAACCACAGGTAACTAGGGTCATATATGCTGTAGCCTGCTGTGGCTTGGTGATGCTCACTCACAAGTAAGGTAAATAAAACACCTGTAATGATGGACATTGCAAAGTAAAAATGTTATCCGGCCTTGCATGTTTGAGCCGGACTCAGACTCCTAATCCAACCAACCACCTCCTCAAACGTGTGTACAAAAGTATGTTTCAGAATGGAATTTAAGTTGTGTTTTTTTTTTTTTTTACTTTCGCCATTATTGTAAGAGTATCGTCACCTTCCTAAAATAATTGCCCAAGTCATTTTTTCAGGTTTCTCAGAAAACACAAAAAAGTTGAAAAATAACTTCATAGGTTGAGTAGATTTTCTTTCTTCTTGATGCAGCTGCCATCTTGAAAAGCATGTAAAATTGTCTCATTGTCTTTTGACTTAGGCAAAATAAAACAGCCTGTAGAATTGCATGATCTGTTCAACTAAGGATGTGGGCGATTTTACCAGAGGTGGCAAGCATCATGGGGAGATGACTTGTGAAAAAAAAAATCCTTTTTGTCAAAAAATGACTTTTATTTTAGGAAGTTGACGGTATTATAATTACCATTACATCAATGCTGCAGGCAGATTTAACGTTAACGCTAATTTAAACTGTCTGTAAACAAACTCAGACTTTTGAAATAACGTTAAGTTACACTAAACGTACGTTTCAGTTGGCAAAACAAAAGACACAGAGACTGAGTAAACTCAATCTCACCGTCTTTAACTCGATAAAAACAACAGGGCCGGTGTCTGTAAATTTGAATATCTGTTGGAAACAAGACAAAATACGTTGTTCGTTTTCCTATCAAAGCTTGTGGCAACCATAGACTGTACAAAACAACACGCCAGCAACAAGTTAGTGTTGCATATCCGTTTACAAACTTTCAGATTATGCTGGCTCCATAACGTAACATAAAATGTTTAAGAAGTTTATTTACGGGTTGCGAATTTGAGGTCGAACCGAACAATATGTGGGCTACAGCATCTTTGATGAGTAACGTTAGCTACTTTGAAAAACCGGCATTGAACTGTGCCTGATTGACGAAGCAGTCACAACGGCTCGTGAAAAGGCACAGCTACTTTATGCACGCTGTGTGCATTTGTCTGTGGATTGACTGTTTTGTAACTTATATGGTACTTACACACCCATAGACCTCTGTTATCATGAAAAAAGCCAGGAAATTTGGGACCTTTAAGTTCATTTACTGTATTCAGGAAACAAATTCAATAGCTCCATCATGACAAAATGTTAATTTTTGGGTGAACTATCCTTAGAGTTCCTTGTCATCACAAGGTGTTGTGATGAATGTGCATCACCACATTCAACTAGACTCAATTCCTTGGTTTATCTGGATGCCATTAGTGATTTTTGACCAGCTTTCCTTTGCTATGAGCGCTTCGTGATGCCTCCTATAAAATCTGCAAGAGCATGCTGCACAGCTTCAGTTGTCCGGGCTTCCAGCATTCACAGTTAAACAAGAAATTTGTCTTCAATAAATGGGTTTACGTTCACAGCTCTCTTTGTGTTTCTCCACTAGCTGACAATAGCTTCCTATATCACGAAATACATTTTTGCAAGTCAATGTTCCCCTCCAAAACTTCTACAGTCAGAAAAAAAAAATCACTTTATTGTTTCCCTGAAGCCTCATGACACCTAATATTAGAACGTTGTATTGTAGAACTTGCAGAGTCTTATATTACTGGATAAATTATTGTGGTGAGGCATCTAACGCCTGCTAAAGGAATAAATGTAAATAAATATAAAAAGATAAAGATGCTTTATGGTAATGCAGACATGAGCATCAGTGTGGTATAAGGTAATGGGCCCTGTGTACATTGTTCTGTCTCATTAGGAAAATCTATGGGCACTGTTGCATCACTGTTTCATTCATCCCCAGTACTTCGAAGACTAATTTATAAACCACAGGGCACGTGGTCTGAACTCTGTGCCATAAAAATCTTTTCAAGACAACAAAAGAGACTCCTGCACATCCCCTTTGTGTTCAAGGCAAATTCATTTATTCATGGGGTGGGTGCAGTTAAGGTGTGCATGTGTAATAAGGACACATGACTTTGTGTGCAGTCATTCCTTGTCTGTCTTTTACCAATGAATAAGTCATTGAGTCCCTCCATTTATGTTTTAAGGCTTAACTCTGAAAAGACAAGCTCATGGGGGCACTGGAGATTCGTTTTTATATCTTCAGAAACTCACAGTGAAAGCGCCAGTGTTTTAGGTGGAAAAACTCCAGAGAATGATCCAGCAATAGTAAAAAAGAGCTCAAACTCTTCATTATAAGCATGCAAAAAAGAAGGCTGTTATCGAGGGCACAGATGAGAATAAAAAATTTAAAAAACAAGTTCAATGAGGGCTAAGGCTACGACTAAGGCTTAGGCTCTCATCTGGCGAGGTTTGTTCTCCACTCAAACTTAATCAAACAAAGTCAAAGAGAATACATTAAATATGGGATCCCTTGCAAAAAGGACAAACAGAGAGAATGTAACAGAGAATGAAACCGTGAAAAAAGATATTTAGTTAACTTTCCTATTCAGCCTGTGTCATGCTGATAATTCTGCATATTGTTGGGCCTATGTAGATTATGGTAATATTAAAGTGCCCCTATTATGCTATTTTAAAGTTTCCTAGTGTTGTTTTGGAGTCTCCTTCAAAAGATTTACATGCATCAAAGGTCAAAAAACGGTTTAATCTGTTTAATCTCCTCATAATATACATTTGCACATCACCACATTTTCAATGATTCTCAAACGACTCGTCAGATGAATGAATCTCTCTAAATCCCGCCTTTCCGCGAGCTACTCTGCTCTGATTGGCCAGACCGCTCAGTCTGTTGTGATTTGTTTACCGCGTTTTTCAACCCGAATCTCCATCGCAAGGACAACTCAAGCAGGACGTTTCATGGTGATACACTACTCAGTTTGAGGAACATTAGGAGATGTTGCAACTGTAATTCCTCACCATCAGCATTAGCAAGTGCATGTTCATCAACAAACCGATTATTTTACCTGTACTAATTTATATACAGAGTATTTTTCTAATTTATTGCAGTGAACACGGGGAAACTGTATCAATAACAGTGCATGTATGCATTACATTAGCCGAGCTCTAGCGTGAATGACTGATGTAACATAAACGTTGGTAAAACAAATCTGGCTCCATGCTTAATCTTTCCTCAAAGTAGTGAGAACGACACACAATCTGCATTAATAGACACAGTTGTAGGTAATAGTGGCCAACAAACTGATTAGCAGAAGTATTTAAGTAAGACAGTGATAATGTGAGTTAGCCAGTTAGCAGGAGACCTACACAATAAAAAACTCAAAACTAAGTATTTTGAACACCATCTTTAAAGAGCAAGCGGTTTGCGAATCCTACACTGAACTCCGAGATTTGAGAAGCAGTCATCAGTGAAATAAAGGGAACACAGCAAAAGTTTAGGATTATACTGCTGTGATATCATGGTAAAGATGAATTTTAACCACTGATTCTTCACATGCGCACAAAAAACTGGCTTTACCGTCACATTGTAGAGCACAGCATCTTCTCAATATGTTGCTAGTATCCACAGGAATCAGCTGCCGGTTTGAGGGCGTTTAAGTTTTCCCTGGTGTCTGCGCGCACAATAAGTGGGCGGGCAATATGCTAATGTTTCATCTTGACGTCACAACGAAAAGGCTTATGACTCGTTTGAAAAACAATTCATTTCATTGACTCAGAGTCGACTCTTACTTTTGAAAGATAACTTTATATACGGTGCACTTTTAGATTTAAAACTTTGCAGGATGTTTTCATTCATTTAGAGCTATGTTACACACTACATGAAAGGTCATTTTCAAAAATCCATAATAGGGGCCATTTAATACATTTCTTTGAATGTACAGAGATTTTGGATTACTTTTGTATGATAAACAATTTCAGTATTGTGTACAATACAAGTTCTTGTTCCTGAGGCAAAACCACTTAAGAAGAACTGCCCCAGAGAATGACCTGGCAATAAAAAAGGGCTCAAGAACTTCATAATACGCAGGGGCAAAAAGACAGGTGTCTGAAGCACAGATGTGCTTTGGGTAAAAAACACAAGTTCACTGAGGGATTTCGGGTCAACGTCTGTCTCCTTACTGGTTTTCTCTTTTTTGGTGATGAACTAGGAAGTGGTGGCCATCTAAGCCGACTCCACTGACCCCTCTCTTCTGTGCTCTTCCAGTTCTAATACACATGTAATTCAGAAGCACAGTAAGGCTGCTAATAGGAAGCACACAGTGTGTGAGATTGCTGAAGCTGTCAAAAGTGGCCTGACCTTGACATGCATTACCTTCAGGACATCCTGGTCTGAAGACCTGCAGCGAGAAGAGTTAGTGATGTCCGTGATGGAGCCATCAGCCTCAACGCCCAAAACTTTCACAGGCACAGAAACCCTCTTACCAGTGAGCACTGCTGTGTTGAGGAGCTCCGTGTCCTGGAAAAGCACAACAAAGAGCACTCAATTACTGTAGCACTAAAGACGTGCAAAACTACATTTTCAAAAATTACGTTCAGAAAAAAAAAAAAGTTGCCAAATTTTGATATCTGTCATGTATTCTACATTGTTGGGTTACATATTTTTTATTTTTTATTGCAACGCTAATTATAGTCAACAGAATGTTTAAAAGGGACCATCAAAAAAAAGTGTTACCCACAACCCACTGTTGTTTCAAATTCTGCTGAATTGTCATAACAACATGATCTAAAATATGAGATTTTGTTGAATATGCAAAAATATGACATGTAAGAATCATGAAATGAAATGAAATAGAATGAAAACTACATACCAATCAGTAATGTTTGGCATATACAGTAGTTTTCCAACAAAAGTGTTCATGAATTTATGGTTTTATTTTATATAATGTATAATTTCCAGTTTACTGAAATTGTGTTTGTAAATAAAAAGTAATATTTACAACAAAAAGAAAATATAAAATATAAAAATATGTATAAATATTTGTAGCAAATACTTTGCTAAATATTTTGCTAAACAAAATGGAAACCATTTTTGTTGTTGGGATCAAGAAAATGTTGTCAGGGTAGAAAAAAGTCAGAATCACTGGCCCAACTAGACAGCAAAAACAATCCCAGTTGAGTCCAGAATACAACCAAAGACCAAAGACGTCCGTCTGAATATGTATGGCTATAGTGCTTTAAAGGAGTTAAATTTGAAGAGAGAGTTTCACTGTGCAAACTGTTTAACAGCACACTAATTAAAGCATCTAAAAAACTCAAATAAAAAAATTATATAAACCAGTCTATGCCACTAATACATCTCATAGTGCCCCGTGCCTAATTAACACTGAAGTTTGTACATATGGAAGAAATCGGACGCACTTTAAAAATAAATAAATAGGCTAATACTAAAAACAAGCACTCTCATCATCTAATAAGCTTCATCTCCTTTTGGTGGTGAGTAAAATCTTAAACGGGTCAAAAATGTCAAGGCAACAATCGTGGATCAGACAAGCTCTGTCTGAGTTTAATACCCTAATGATTATCTTACAGTGCGCCACTGTGATGACGAACACACTAGGATGATTGGGTTTGAGCGTAGATTTAACTTCTAGACCCAACAGATGTCCACAAGCATCCTCAAAACGCAACACAACAGATGCTGACTTTGATTTGAAAAGTTACCGGCAAAATCCCACACTCTTATGGCGGTGTTATTTCAGAGACGGGGTCATGCTGTGAAATAGACCGTTCCAGTAAACAGTCTGGCAGCTAGCCGTATAATGGACGCTTGATATCACTGAATAGTCACAATCTCTTTTGGTTTTATTTGTCTAAAAAAAGCTATATTTTTATATTTTAATGAATGCTGTTGAACTTGCAATTAAGGACTGCATGTGGATGGCTTTGGGAATTATGTGCATGTCCTCATAAAACGAATGTCAGTTTCGTTAGGGTACATTCTGCAGTAGTTTGACCAACTGTAGGGGTGACGATAGGAAGAGATCAAAGGGTGAAAGAAGTGGCACTGCGCCTCTGGACAATTAATACACGACACGTACACACTCACAAAAACACACAGACAGAACAAAGACACATAAATCATTTATAAGGGCTGTCATTGTAGCTTTATAGTCAAAGGATTTTACACAAAGCATGACAAATACTTGTCACACCAATGTGATTTCATGTCCACGTTTCACAGACATCCTTACAAAATGTTGACCTCACAAAAATGTGCTAAAAATGTCCCAAAAATGACAATTCTCTCACTTATTCACCCTCATTTCATTCCAAGTTTTTTTCTTCACAATTTTCAAATAACTTTACATAGATCTTTCCAGACTATGATAGTTTGTGTAAAAAAGAAAAAATGTGTATTTATTTCTAAATATATATTTCTATTTATGTTTTTTCTGTATAACAGAAAATTTAATCCCAGATAACTCCAGGTTTTCTACAGTATAACTACTGATCCTGCACTATAAACTGTCATTGTATAGAGAGATCCATGCAATCATTTCTAAAAAGGTTCCATGTAATAACACAAGTTGATCAAAGGTAAAAACAAACATTCCCAACCGTGATCAGAGGTGCTATTCCCACATAGTCTCTCTGAATAGTGTAAATCCTCATGGTCCCTTCATCCCGTATCATGTTTCCAGGCAGCTCCAGTCGCCACGTGATCATCTGGCTCTCTAACTGGTCACTTTGCTCCTCCGTCTCAAAGTCAAGTTGCAAGACCTCCAGCAGACCTCTGTAAATAAAACATCAGAACACAGTCAGTTCCCAATCTCTGCAACAATTGGCTTAAATTCGCTTCTTGGGACAACAGAGACATATTGAGTCAAAGAGGATGGTGTGGAATCTTAATAATGAAAGCACAATCAGTTATCAGGAGAGATGGAGCATCTCATCCACTTCAGTAGCATTAAAACACTCAGCATTCTAATGAGAGTATCAGTAGGTTCATCGCAGGAGCATGATTCATCTCACAACAGGTCTTTCAGCTGGAATTTGCTTTGATAAAGTGCTTTTATATAACACAACACTGTGTTTTCTAACACAGTGGAATCCTCTCCATTCGACTCTTCACTAGTTAATGTGGAGACCTCTGTTCTAATCTTGCAGAACTTGCTGGTCTTTAAACTGATCTAACATACTGATGCACCAAAGATGATTAAAGTAAAGTGGGTTGGTCAATGTAAAACGTGGAAATAAGGGCTCCGGAGAAAGTAGTCAGGAGATACCGCTTGCTGAAGAGCAGCTGGTGACAACGCCCATGTTGTAAAAGGTTTGATCTATTAGAGTTTCAAAACAGTGTAAAAGACGATAAAATCAACATCATATAATCACAAGATTCAGTGAACGATTGAAATGGATTTAGCTCAGGAGATTTTGATTCTGTACTAATTTCCTGTTAAAACGAGAAGGTGAGGCAGGATTGTACAATAATGACAAATATAAGCACAAGATGAGTTATCAATCATTTTAGACCATTATTGTTCCAAATTTTGGGGTCAGTAACTTTAAAAAATAAATGTTTTGTTTTTTTTCATCAAGGATGCATTAAAGGTATAGCGGAGGATGTTTTACTTCCTGGTGGGTAACCTATACTATTGGTCCTCCTAATTGTCAATCATTCTGGTGAATCAATCAAACTTTTCAAAAAGTGGAGAGGGCGGGTCTTATCTAAAATTTGGAAAGATCCTCCGCTATACCTTTAAAATAATCAAAAGTGACAGTAAAGACTTTTATAATGTTATAAACGATTACAAGTACAAATTAATGCATGCACCAAATCAGCATATCAGAATGATTTCTGAGGGATCATGTGACACTAAAGACTCGAGTAATGATGCTGAAAAAAATTCAGCTTTACAATTACAGGAATAAATTACATTCTATTTTCAACTATATTGCAAACGGTTATTTTAAATTGTAATAATGTTTCAAAATATTTCAGTTTTTACTCTATTTTTTACCAAATAAATGCAGCCTTGTTGAGCGTGAGAGAAATCTGCAACAAGATTATTTTGCCAACTTAATTCAGTACATTAGATGACTTCAAAGTTAACATACATTGAATAAAACTTATTGAATAAAACTTAAAATTTCAATTGAATGGGGTCTTTAAAAAGAATAAAATTAACTAATAAATCAAGTATTTATAAGAGTGATATCCCTTTTGATTCCTGTAAATCTGAAACCATCTACGATAAATGTCAGGGCGGACGGAGAACTTCAATATTGACAAAACAAATTCTTAATGTGCAGTCTGTTACAAGATGCTATCTATAGAACTAGTACATGCATATACAGTATGCTGCTATAGCATAGTACATGATACACACTATAATCTGCAATAATAATGACAACCCATTGCCATGGACACCGAACAAGAATCAATGAGACCAAGAGAAATATGACACCCAGATGGAGGCTCTTAAGATGCTCACAGTTTTCAAGACGCATTTGAATTGGATCCAAAAACACTCAGAACTCTTTATATGAAATCCAAGCCAATCGCTCACCTGCTTAGATACACAGAGGTAATATGAACTCAAAGCTCATTCTTCTTAATAACAGTGGAGGAGTTGTGCGTTTTCTGTGGATACCAGCAGCTGAGGTGATGAAAAGATATCACATTTTTATGAAGTTATTTCCAGTCGCTTTCCACATGAATACCTACGTTACAGAATTGATGTGTGACATTAATCATGAAATCGCAATGTGGCGAGTTTTCCTCTGAAGCTAAGTGTCTGTACAGGTTAAACGCAGTTAAACTGAACCTTTTTAACCAGAAAGAGAAGGTTTTTAATTTTCATTCAAAATACAATCCTGCGAAAGGCGAACAGGTTGCCTGAACATCTGTTAGTACCTGAACAATGAGGGGGGAAAGAAATTAGAAGAGTGGGGTTTTTTGTCAAAAACTAATTTTGCAATCTGTCACTTAACTCTCACAGTTTCAGAGGAAACAGACCCCATCTGGCAATGTGCAAGGGCAGAAAAAGCTTTTTAGCGATGAAATGCCTTTGAAATGTGAGCTAGCGAGAGTCTGTGGCTGAGTGGTTTCTAAGAACGACGAGGGTGATGCAGCGAGGGCTTGCCTTTTGCTAGCAAATGTGCGTTTCTTCTGGCAGGACACAGAGATGGTTTGGGTGTCACTTCCTCTCCCAGGTTCCAGAGTGATGTCCCACAGGTGTGCGTCGCTGGGTCTGGCTGTGCTGAATGACATGCCTTTTCTGGATGTGGCTCTGTGAGAAAGGACACACAAACACACGGATGACATCAATGGAAAGGTCTCAGACGCCCACAGTCTGCTTAATGAACGCCTGAAGCATTTTGCACACAAAAATTAAAACAGCTGGATGAAATAGTCAGTTGCAATCTTACTGGCTGGTGCTACACAACTTGCATTAGGCAAAAACTCGGAAATGAAATTGTGTTTACATTTACACAGGTACAGTTACAACACCATTCAAGTTTAAGGTCAGTAAGAAGAATCTTTTTTTTTTTTTTTATCAAAAATACAGTCATATTTATTCAAATGTTTGGGGTTGATACGATTTTTTTTATGTTTTTAAAATAACTCTCTTCCGCTCAACAAGGCTGCATTTATTTGGTCAAAAATATTGTGAAACATTATTACAATTTGAAATACCTGTTTTAGATGTTAATTTATTTAAAATGGAATTCCTTCATGTGATGCAAAGCTGAATTTTCAGCATCATAACTCCAGTATTCAGTGTCAAATGATCCTTTAGAAATCATTCTAATATGCTGATTTAATGCTCAAGAAATATTTCTTATTATCATCAATGTTGAAAACAGTTGTGCTGCTTAATATATCAATACTTAAAACTGTGATTTTTTTTTGAACAGATTTTTATGAAAACACCATTTATTTGAAATAAAAAGTATTTTCTAACCTTATACAGTAGCAATCAAAATTGTTCAACCCCCCAGAGACTGTAATAATTGTACAAATGTAAGCTTTTTTTTAAAGTAGGGCTGTCAAAAGATTAATTGTTTACATAATATATGTGTGTGTACTCGGTATAATTATTTTGTATATATATATAAATACACACACATGCATGTATATATTTAAGAAATATTTGCATACATATACTGTATATATTTATATATAATTTATATTATATATAAATATAAATTTTTTAGATATAAATTACACATTTTTCTTAAATATATACAAGCATGTGTGTGTATTTATATATACAAATTTAATTATACACAGTACACACACATATATTATTTAAACACAAACTTTTATTTTGGATGCGATTAATCACGATTAATCTTTTGACAGCCCTATTTTAAAGATACCATTTTTTTTTAAATTGCATTTATAACAGATTAGTGGCAAATTAAAAGTGATAATGTCAATATGTAATGTAATGCTTTTGAGATATATATGCTTTTTTGTAATACAGCTATGTCATCATTATTCAACCCCTATTCAAAGCTGCTGTTTTGAAATCAATTATTTCTTTGGTATGAAACACAATTAAGCCTTTGGAAACTCTATAACAAAACTGAGGTAGCTTGTGCTGTTACACATATACATAAATTTAGCCCATGCACGTGCTTAAGCTGAGTAGCAAATATGGCCAAGTCAAAAGAGCTCTCACAAAAGCTATGTTTTATTACATTAGAAAGTCTATGGCAATAATAAGACTTCCAAAAACACTAAAAGTTCCTAGAGACACAACTGGCAGCCTTATTCACAAGTTTAAAATTTGTTGAACCAGAAAACCTTTGTGGGTGTTGAAGAAGAAAAACACAATATCATTAAGGGGAATAAACTGTTTGACCAGAGCAACTGAGAAAAACCCTCAAATTACTGCCAAAGATTTGCAAGATGGTCTGATGACAGGAGGAAAAAAACATTTCAATGCAGAGTATAAGAACACTAGACAAGCATGGCCTTCATGTTGGGACGTCTTGCCGAAGGCCACTCTGGACCAAGAAGAACATAAAAGGCCAAATTGAATATGCGGAAATTTATTTGGATATAGCCTACCTGTGGAGTTTTGGAATAATGTTTTATGGAGTGATGTGACCAAACTGGAACTTTTTGGACCCCTGGATCAGCAGTATGTCTGATGCAAAAAAAAGGCAAAGCTTATGAGCAGAAGAACACCATCTTGCAGGTAGTGGAAATCTTGACTGTACGAAAGACATCATGAATTCTCTGAAGTATCAAGCCATTTTGGCAAAGATGGCGATGCCTTCTGTGCAGAGACTGAAGCTTGATGATCAATGGACTTTCCTGCAGGACAGCCATCTCAAAGTATACATCCACTTAAGCTTGGTTCAGGGATCAGTCGTAGAATTTTCTTAAGTGGCCTGTACAGTCTTGATGGAATTTGAAGAAAGCAGTGGTAACGTGAAAACCAGAGCTTATCAGTGATCTGGAAGCCTTTTCAAGCGAGGAATTGGCCAAGATTGCAGCGAGGTGACATAAGCTTCTAAGCACTTACAGTCAGTGTTTATTGGAGGTTATAAAGGATAAAAGATTCTGCACAAAATTTGATTTTTGGGGGTTGAATAACTTTGTAAATGTTTAGATTAGATTTTTTACTTTACAGACTTTACTTAAATGTGAGTTAATAAACTTTCTATAAAGGTTTACTGATGCCTCTGTTTAATTGTTTTCATTAAAAAAAAAATCGAAATGTCTTGCAGGTCAAGGGGGTTGTCGCTGTAAAAAAAAATAAAAAAATAAAAAACCTTTACTGATCCAAACTTTGAAACGGTAGTGTAATGAACTCTTGAGGATTCAATTTGCAAAAATGTTCCAGATTAGCATAATTTTGAAGATTTGAAGCACAATTTATCAAATAATCTCAACATCCACGAGCAGACCTGTATATTTGGCTTTGTTTTTTAAAAGATATTTATCAAAAAAATCTGAATTTATTACTTCTGGATAAGATGCTGTACAAACTCGACCAGGGGCCAGTTGCATAAATATAGCCACTAAGTTAAGACTAGAAATTAGTTAGACCTAATCAGTCTTATCTTTCAGATTCAAATTAGGCCAATCCACCTTTTTATGTACCTAAAAAAAAAAAGAAAGAAAAAAAGGCTGACCTGCGCATTGAAAGGTTGAGGTGGAAAACTTTCACCTCTCTGATGGACAGAAAATCAACACATCTCAAACCCATCTGCACTGACATCCCTTTCCATTCAACCTGACTCACAGGGCCGGCGATTGCTATAGGCGAACTAGGCGGTTGCCTAGGGCGACAAATGTGTTGGGGGCGCGGACGCACTCTAGTGTCGCCCTATCTACTTCCCATATTAATCATAAAATTAGAACGAAACGCGAAATAAAACATGTTTATTAAACATGATCAAAGGGCGCCCCCTCAACCACACGTTTAATTACTTGTCAACCTGATCATTAGATTGAATTTATGATTTTTGTCGACCATTTCTGGATTGGCGGGGGGCGGGAGGGTTGCGTTACGTTACGTTACGTTAGGGAAGTGCTCAGCTGCTGGCGCGTTGATCGAAAATGAAGCGGTCTAAACCTCTGGTGCACAGGGACGAAAACGGAGAAAGGAAGAAGATAAAAAAATAAAGCTCAGTATAGAGTAAGTCTTCTCATCTTAGCTATTAAGGTGTCCAATGAAATAAATTTAGGCTACTTAGTATTGTAGCCTATCACCTAATATTGGACGTTTCATTGCTGTCACTAAGCTATAGTTTGCTAGCTATAGTTACTTTGAAGGTGAATAGAAATGGCAGAAACAACTATTAATATTTTATTATTTGAGAATATAGAACTAAAAGAACTTAATATTTTAATTTTGTAGTGGTACATACATTATCCATAATAGCACATTTGTTTGTAGAAGGTATAGTTAAACCAGTAATTGCAATCATAATTTGCTTAAATTAATCCAATTTGGTAAATATCCTTGAACATTCTTTGTAGAATTTGTGTATAAACAATTTACAGTTGATTCTTCAAGTCATAATTTGCTTGTTGAAGTGTTGGAGTGACTATTAGAGCATTTTTGTTTGTTCATCAATGAACATTCTTTGTAGCATTTTTGTATGTGCAATTTATTAGTGTATCATTTTTCAGTTAATTTTTCATTTTTCAGTTAATTTATTTCAATTATTCAACTTATAAGGTGAAACTAATATATTATATAGACTCATTACATGCAAAGTGAGATATTTCAAGACTTTGTTATGGCTTACAGCTTATGACATATCAATTCATATCAATTCTAATTTTCTGTGATTTTGAATTTGGGGTATTCATAAGCTGTAATCCATAATCATCAAAATTATAACAAATAAAGGCTTGACACTTATCAATATTCTTATTTCTTATTTAAGAATAAATAAGGGGGGGGGGGGGGCGCAAAAACTCAATCTTGCCTAGGGCAACCAAAGGGCTAGAGCCGGCCCTGCTGACTCATGCCACATTTATATAAAAAATAAATAAACAAACACGTTAATGGTTGTCGAAGGAGATATAAATCCTGTTCGTAAGACCTGCACACCACGGGTTGAGGTCAGCCGGCACGGCTCTCAATTCCCTGTTTCACTTGCCAGTTATAAATCTTGGCTCAATCTCTGTTGCAGAAAGCGCGATTGCACATTTAACAATGTTGTATTCATCAAGGGTGTAGAGCGAGTTTGCCGCTCTAGAGAATTTAATCTCTCTCTCTCCTTTGGCTTGGGCCAACACAACCACATGTCCACCATTCAGTTTAAAGACAGAGCCAAATGCTTCTTTTCTCCTCTGTTTTTTTTTTCCCATATCTCTCGGCTTTAGCCACCAGCCAGACAGTTCGTCGGTCCCTCCTCTCCACTGATGGGACTTAGAGACCGTGGAATCTTGCCACGTGAGAATCTCCCAGACATGTGCTGGAGTCAGGCGTCTCGGGAAGTGGGGCCATAGAGGAAACAGGTCACGGTGGGAGAAGTAGAATGAGAGCGGCTGACAGCGTCGTGACACACTGCATTATCTCTCCTCAACCCCTCATCCATTTCTTTTCTTTCTGTTTCACGCCACACACTTCAATTCTGCCTCAAAAACAACAGATTGTCATGCAGCGGATATGATTCATTAGCAATGTGCACAATGAGCCTGTGCGTTTATTGACACATGCAGATGTGCATTTAACTGATTATTTGGTAGCACTTTACAATAAGGTTCCTTAGATAACTACCTTAGTTAACATGAACTAAGAATGAACAATACTTCTTAAGCATTTATTAATCTTAGTTCATATTAATTTCAACATTTACTAATACATTATTCAAATCAGAAGTTGTATTTGTTAACATTAGTTAATGCACTGTGAACTAACTTGAACAATGAACAGCTGTATTTTTATTAACTAATATTTACAAAGATTAATAAATACTGTAACAAATGTATTGCTCATTGTTAGTTCATGTTAATTAATACATTAACTAATGTTAACTAATGAACCTTATTGTAAAGTGTTACTGATTATCTCACAGAATGCATGGTGCGATAAATACACGTCATGTGATGGGCTTTTATCTGGTATTGAGCAGAAATACTTGATATCACTGCTGATATCAGTTCACGTCGCATGTAAATCTCTAGGATAGCGTCAGTCTATCAACCCCTGGGACTTAAGGAAGAGGGATCAGAGTTTGTCTTGACCCATTTTGTATTGTCATCATCTTCAGGGCAGGCATGCAATTTTTAGAGACAGATGACGCCCTCGGTTGGATAATCCAAACATTTTTAATTCCAGGGAAATGAAGAGAAACAATGAAAGCTTGAGAGGAAAATAAGAGTAAGGGGGAACTGCAAAGAAACTGCAATACAGAGAGAGAGAGAGAGAGACAGAGACAGAGACAGAGACAGAGACAGAGACAAAGACAGAGAGAGAGAGAGAGAGAGAGAGAGAGAGAGAGAGAGAGAGAGAGAGAGAGAGAGAGAGAGAGAGAGAGAGAGAGAGAGAGAGAGAGAGAGAGAGAGCACCAGGGAAAGAAACACTGTATGCATGAGTGACAAAAGAATTCAGTCAAATCTATAATGAGGATCTTGATGGAATAAATCTCTGACACAAAATCAAAGACAGACGAATATTGATGTGGAGCTGCATGGTGCTGCCTGCAGGATAATATACAGAATAGAATAGAATAGAATAGAATAGAATAGAATAGAATAGAATAGAATAGAATAGAATAGAATAGAATAGAATAGAATAGAATAGAATAGAATAGAATAGGTAATATTATATGTGAAATGCAATGCTTAACAGATTCATAGAATGGCAGATTTTGTTGTCTATTCAAATATATGAATGAAACAAAACATTTATCTACAATACATAAATGTACATTAATGATCTGTTAACCAGTAGAATAGAATCACTTCCTCATATTAATTAATAAGAAATATTAATTCAGTATAATACAAATATTAACTAATGCATAACAGATTAATAGTTTGTTAAATATATTTTGATTACATTTACTTAATAATTTTCATTAATGAGCAATATTTTTATAAGAAATACGAATGCATATTTTTAATGCAAAAATGAAAAACAAAACATTTAGAAAATGTAATTTAATGAGCAGACAACAGAATAGAAATAGAACGATTTCATAATAACATTCATTATTAGGTAATATTTTATAAAACATATTACATAATGCTTGGGTCAATAGTTTGTCTATTGAAATATATGGTAGAAACAAAACATTTATATATATATATATATATATATATATATATATATATATATATATATATATATATATATATATATATATATATATATATATATATGAATAATACATTAAGCAGAACAGAAAAATAACCACTTCATTGCATTCATTAATCAATCTTTCTATTTTAAAAAATATTTTATTTATAGATTAATGATTTGTTAAGTAGCAGAATATACTAAAATAGAATATAATAGTTTTGATAGAACAAAGACTGTTCTAATAAACAACAATAAATAACTGTGTGTATCCTGTGTGGTGTAAAATAATTGTAAATAAAAGTTATTTTCCCATTTGTTTTTATTTTTTTTTTTGTATTAGAAATCCTGTTTGTTGAGCTGCAGGACAAGGCACTCCATAACTTGTGATGTCTGATGGAAGTTTGAGCTAGACTATGTAGTCCTGATAGCCTCCAGTTGAAATAACTTTCTGGTAAAATGATAGAAAATCTCTGAAGGGTTAAAGACTTCACTAATTTTCAATCAGAGTGTGGATTATCTATCATAACCTCAGGGGTCTGGACTCAATCTTGGAGAGAGTAGTGAAGTGGGGCAGAGATTTTTCCCCGGATAAAATCAATCTCTTCGGGATTCCAGCCTTTACCTCACTTTACTGCTAACACTGAAAGCGAATGTCCATTTGAGCCAAGGCCGGGGGCAAAGTAAACCCTATCAGAACCGAGCGAAGAGCCGCAAGGATATTGGGGGCTCAGGTGGTCTATGGGGCTCAGCTGCCGGTCAAATGTATATCTCAGAAGTAGGATTTCTCAACTACCCAAAATAACCAGCACAATTCAAAGGGAGATTTCACACTCGAACTTTTGGCCAGAGTATGGATGATTTCCGAATTCGAGTGAACACCCACGAACTGTTCCCAAGTCCGCATCAAAAAGGTTCATGTGAACTCCGGTACAGTTTGCTGTTGATGTGAACCTCTATTGATGACGTCTGATTCAATAAAATTGTGTTTGTGTGCGTCTCACTCATTTTCCTGAAAAGCGTGACTGACGCACTGCAAGCAGAGAGAATGTATATGTGCTCGCCTTTAGCAGAAATGGACTCCAGCGTTCTTTAGAATATTTGCAGTACATTCATGGCAGATTGACGCAAATACCATTATGCAAAGCCAAAGGTTTGCAAAGCCAAAATATAAATGTGAGGTGAGCAATGCTATGCATTTTGCCGCCTTCTCCCGCATTGTCATTACCATGCAACAGGGGTAAAGAGCTGCTGCTTTGACCATGCAAACACACCATGTTCAGTTCGGACCCAAATAATATAATGTGAACACAATCCAGCAGGGACAGGGGGAGGGGGAGCAATCAAACTCGAGTTCAGACCAGGCAATTGAACAAAGTGTGAAAGCACCCCAAGTATCAAATCAGTCTAACCATATTGTCTAAAGAAAATCTAAATTCAACTACTCTATTTGGACAAGTGCCTTACAATATGGGTCAGAATACAATTTACCTCATCAGTTCTTGAGGAAAATGCTTCCCCACAGTTTAATTTGCCTTCAAAACAAATGCAAACAAACTTCTAAGAAAAAGAAAAATACCTTTGGTCAAGAAAAACTGCCTGTAAAAGCAATTTCACTCATTTATTTGTTCTTTCTCCATTGATGTGGGGTTAGACTTAGGAAAATTTGATTGCAGTGTGTTTTGGTACGATAGAGCTCTCGCTGTAATATGTTCACTTCTGCCCAAAGGACTCAAGTAGTTATTAGGTATTTGTTTTCTTGCTCCATTAAGTTGATGCATTATTTATGGGGAGAGAAGCCACACAAACAATGCAATGTTAAGAAATGAATGCAGCCAAATAATTTCCCCATTATTTTGCCATTTATGGAAGAGTGCCTTTGAAACTCCTCCAGTTGGAAAAGTGAATTGAGCCGGCACAAGGTTATTACATTTGGGTAATCTGTATACTGAGTGGGGCCGTTACATTCTGCCGGCTATAAACTGGCATGACTGTAGTGTTGCATACTTGTTAAATTCGAGCTAAGCGTCTTGGGCGTTTGACACATCTGTTGGCACTGTGCCACACTTCTATTCCAAATGGGACATCTCAATCCCCAATGCATCTCATCTTCATCTGACCCAAAGTCTCTTCCAGGAAAACAGTTGACATTTGTTGTGCCTTCTGCGAAAACCATATAATCCTGAACAGAGTAAATCCAATTTCTTTACATTGCATTGTGTGTACAGATTTGTGGCAGAATTCCAGATAGCAGCAGTGAAATGATTATAGCCTGAAAGTCAGGTTAAATCTACCGGACATTTGTTTTTGCTTTATTTTGTATATATAATCTTCTTTACTTTAAAATGCATGCACCCATTCTCATTAGAGGGATAGATCAACTAACAAACAACAAGTTTTTTGTTGACTATGCCTTTAAATAAATTGGCAGATATTAAGATGAAATAAACCTACCTGAGTATGAAATGTTCAACAGGTGATGTACTTGATAGGAATACGTAGAAAGTGGCGGTGTCTGTGGTCTTCAGTGGTTTCGAGGATGTCTGGATGATTACGGCTCCTCCGAGACGCAAGCGCATTAACGTGGGGTTTCCTGGAGGTGATCGCAGGAGGTTTACAGTCCCAATCCTCTTCATGGAGGCTCCATAGATCTGCCGTCCCAAGTCACCATGCTGTGGACCCCTTCTTATTTTGCTCTCTTGCGGGACACACTGTCCACTGGGACTGGGTCTAATCTGATAGTAAAGTTCAGCAACATTTCCTCTTTGATCACCTCTCTGCTCCCAGCTCAACCTGCCACCTCCAGGGTTGAACCACGCTGGCTCAGGCTTCAGGTGCACCAAGCAGAAGCCACCATCTGCTGAGATGGAGCAGCTGTCCTTGACCTCCCTGGATTCCCAGAAGGCGTATGCTGTAACACAAACGTACCCTACTTCATTCTGCCCTGGGACGTTTTGGATCGGCCCCTCACTTATATCATCCCTATTTCCGGTCGCATAAAACAACACATACAAGGCAGGTGTAGATGACCGTACTTGACGGGCCAGTATAAACGGTCGGATCCTGGGGCCAGTGTGGATCATATGCAGTGGTAGAGACTGCTCCAAAGACATGGGACCATAGCTGACATTGATTGCCGGCTGGCCATTCAGTCCAGTGAGGATGAAAGGTTGCCTTTGTGCCCGCAAGCTGGAGTTGTCCATTACATCCTGACTTGTCTCTCTGAGAAGAAGATAGTCTGCATTGATGATTTGATAGTTCACACTTGGAAGAACAGCGAGAGGGGACAGTGAACTTGGGTCATCTGACAATTCCACAACCTTCATTCCTTGAGGACACAATGAATCAAATTAGATTAGCTTGACAGAAATACATACTTATGAAGAATTAATGGTATTTATTAATGGTAAATGTTGTACACATCACATGACTCTACTGGCCTCTAGAGTGCGTATTCAAGTGGTTTAAAACTGGTTTTGTTTAAGACACCTGATTAGACATCAAGTGACGCCAACACCAATACTATAATTGTTTATCATACAACATGAATTTCAATGTTTTTTTTTTGCCAATAATTCTCTGCACAAAAACATTTTGGTTGGCACAAATCATGTTTATCTCCATTGCGTTTGAGGCCATACCTTATACCTTTCATAGTTTTCTTCATGGTTTTAGAGGATGAGGGCAAATCACACAACCTGTCAATTTTGGCATATGCCTAATTTAGATGAAAAAATATACTCATTTGAGTTAATAAAGCATATCTATTTTGCTATCCTTATTTTGTATGATTATTTTATTATTTGCATTTCTTCCTATCTGCAACTCTATCAAAACAGATCTGAAATGCATTTTTGAATTCACCGGTTGTGAATGACTGTTCTATAGGAATCTGTACTCTTAAAATCTTTCATTCAAAAACACTGTAAAAGCAAGGTTATTTTCACATAATATTATGCTTGGTAAATATGCTATCAAAATGTTTTTTATGTTTCTAGACTGCTATACCTCAGTGATCTTGCAATTGCTACATTGCAGAGTTGTATTTCGAAGAAGTCATTTGCTATATGGCATTCCTCCCTCATTCAAATTCAGAGTGAAAAAATAAAAATATAAAACGATTGGTCTAAACCTGTCAGCAAAAACCTATCATTCTGTTGCTGTTTGAACCTCTCCCCAGTGTGCTAGTCTATAATCTTTTCAGAAAATATTTCCATAGATGTCAAGCCCACAAAATGTTTTTTTGTTACTTCAATAGCAATAAAAACAACATTTCCCCTATTGGAGATGATTTGGAATAAAGCAACGCAGGGGGAGGCAAAAATAGTCAACATCACTCTGATCAGGTGTACTGTGTGTCCGGACAAGCAGCTTGTCAAATCACTCATCTTGCTTATGCTTTAACCTTTACCTTTTGACAGGCAGACGGGGCTACACTGCCTTCTGATTGCTAAAGTGCAGCATTGAAAAGCTGAAGGTTGATCTTGACATGCTGTGCGTTTTTGGAGGAGCTTGTCAAATGCTGGTCTTTGTGTCATACGCAAATTTGATTGCTATTCTTAAAAGAAAATCTTTTTAGTGGAGCAACAACAAATCAATTTTTTTTATTTCAAAAATTTGAGAAAACCTTGATTATATTTGTATGTATTTAAATATATTCTGCTGAAATAATGCACATATTGTGTTTCCATTATATAGGGTATCCAACTAGAGGCTAGTGTTAACTACGATAACACTTAATCTGAGAAAAAGGCTTCAGGGTTTTTTGATTAAATTTTTGATTGATTTGATTTTTCACACTCTGTTTTCTCTTAATCTGAGCATAGCAGAGTCAAACCCATCTGTCACAGCACATATCGTGTCAGAGACCTGATTTTGTAGTATAGCCATTACTGTTTTACACTCTAAAAGCTAGAAGAGACGGTACGCTATATATATATATATAGTAATATAATAAACTAGAACATATTTATTTATATCTAAATAAAAGTGACAAAAATGACTAATGACTGACAAAGGGGTAACCAGAGATTGTGAAAAAATGTTTGCACTTGTATAAAAGCTCCCATGCATAACTCCCAGGATGACACTTGAAGGTTGTCAACTTCCAATTAAAAAAAGGACATATGTGACCCTGGACCACAAAACCAGTCACATGGGTACATTTTTTGAATTGAGATTTATACATCATCTGAAAGCTGAACAAATACGCTTTCAATTGATGTATGGTTTGTAAGGATAGGACAATATTTGTCCGAGATACAACTATTAGAAAATCTGGAATCTGAGGGTGCAACATAATCTAAACATTGAGAAAATCACCTCTAAAATTCTCAATTTATGTTTGCGATTGTGCTGTTTTCACTCACAAAAATAAATGTTTTATATATTTACGGTAGGAAATTTACAAAATATCTTCATGGAACATGATCTTTACTTAATATCCTAAAGATTTTTGGCAGAAAAGAAAAATGTATCATTTTGACCCATACAATGTATTGTTGGCAATTGCCACAAATATACCCATGCGACATGTGACTGGTTTTGTGATCCAGGGTCACATATATAAATAAGAATAAAAACACTGAGCAGAGACATTTAAACATGGTTCATGATGTATAGTTCTTAGAGCAGATCATTGGGATGAAAAAAATACAGTATGAATTTATAGATAACCAACCCCTCACTTCTATCAGTAGTCAAATCTACCTTCATTTATGTTTTAGGTAACTATCACAAATCTAACTGACAATAAAGTTTGGTAAATAAATAAATAACCTACTGGTAAATTTCTTGTTTCAGCATTAATCCATGTGATAAATCATCCTACTGTCATCCAATTAACTGACTTGTATAGAAAAAAATAAAAGTCAAATAAACAACAATATCAGACTCTCATGGAATCTCATGTGTGAAAGTGGTGTTTCAAAGTAGGTTAATGGCTGAGCCCGAGGGGGGAAAAGGACTAGTGTCAGTGCAGTGTCTAAGAACATTAGGCCAAACATGACTGCGTTTGCACAACTCAAACTAGGACTGAGCCTCTGCACTGATGACAAGCCTATTTGTCAGACTCTCTCATTTCTAAATTGCTGCTTTTGGCATTACTAAAAACTCAACAGCATATCATTTTCAAATTAGGAGCTTTCCAAGTAGGGGTTTATTCAATGTAAATCAAGACAATTGAAGAAAAATTCCCTACTCTCAGTTTCACTATTAAAAACCATGGCGCAGACTTCAAAACAACTGTGATAAAGTCTGAATTCCACTATAAAATAATCCACTTAAAGTAATAACTAAGCAGCTATTTGCATTATGCAGTTAATTATATAAGCAAATTGTAATTAAATCCATATTTACTTCTTATGCAAAGTAATATTTATAGCCATGAAGCTTAAGTAACATTTATATTAATGTGCTCAGCTGGTGCTTGCTGAAGTGCACTTACAAAAAGTTACCTCCAATAAAGTTCACAATTCAGGCTGCAATTAAAATATGCAAATAACTGATATTAATGCAAACTTATTCAGAGGTCTTTCATACTCTCACAGATTTTGAAATCATCCATGATAAATTAGAAGACATGGCTATCTGTGGCCGAACAACTGTAATAAAGTCCATCTCTACCTAGATAGTCTGATACAGGATAGTATATGAAATTATGTAGAAATGTCCAGCAGCAAGAAATGACGATGTGAAAGGTCTTACCTTCTGCACAGGATAGGCACAACGCTATAACCATCACCAACATTGTGCTCGTCTGCACAAATCAGTCCAAACTGGAGCTTAAATTACGTTATTGCTCTAATGCATTCCTAAAAAAAACAATTCCTAATAAAAGAAGAAAAAAGGCTCATGTAAGGTTTAAAACTATTTCCAAAATCAAGGAAAGAAAGTGACCATGGTGCCCTCACATGACATGGAAAGTAAAAACAGTTGTCACGGTAGACAAGGCTAAAACTGGCTCACTGATGAGTTTGAAATAAATAAAAAACGTGTAAAAGTTCAAGATTTGCGCTGCACCGATTCACGTGCTGCTGTTTCTGGACCTCACGTTCATCTGAGTCTGAACGATTAGATGTCACGAGCGTAATCCCCAGCAAATGAAATAGGTTACATGTGGCTTTATGGTGTCTCAATCTCGCCTGTCAGTGCTCTCTTCACTGTCATGTGGACGAACAATTAGCAAAATCCTACTTAAAATATGTTTAAATGAGCGACAGTCCGTTTAAATCATTTTACAGCCCAAGCAATGTTTACTTATTGTTAGGGATAAAGAAGCCTACATGAATATAAATACGTGTTGCATGGTAATAGCATAGGCTACTGTTGCGTAAGTGATCCAAGAGTGAACTGTGGGGTATAAGATTAAAAATATGTAAATATTTAATAACTTAAACTTTGTGTCCGGATGGTTGTTCAAGACGTACTTGCAGTTGTATTGTGCAGCTCACACACAAACACTTCAGTCTCTTCAGATGAGTGTTGTGGTGTAGCGCGCAAGCGGCCCCTGTTGACGGTCAAAGTAGTCGTGGGGGGGGGGGGGGGGGGGATTTGGTATTTAGTTACCAAAAAACATTTGGTAACTAAATAGAATTTTATGAAGTTTAGTGACAACATGTTACAATGTTTACATTGTACAATGACTGGTAGGATACAGTTTTTATTATTGCTTGACAAAAATTTAAAGATTTCAATTCCATTCTTGTGATTTGATTCCGATTTTGATTCAATATTGACTCATTTGGATACATGTTTATTTGGTAACACTTTAGAATACTGTATCTTACTTACTGCATAACTAATAAGTAATTATTGAAGAACTAATAGGTAATTATTCATTAACTACTTCTTCACTACTGTTAACTTCTAAGGAAGATGTGTTAACTAATCAGTATGTAATATATTTTTATGATTGTGTTAAGTAACAGTTAGTTAATCAATAAATAATGAATTCTGTCATAACTCTTGAAGAACTATACTAATTATCTACTAATTAAGGTTCAATAAAAATAACTAAGAAGTAACTACTAATGAACAGTCATACAAAACTAACCTCAGATCAGTTTTTATATTTTATATACAGTACTGTGTGTGTCTGTTTTCCTCAGCATAGAATGCCTTTGAGTAAATTCATGTTTGAGGCAATGACTGAGGGAAACTGAAAATATAGGGAACTCATTAGTAATTCATAAATAATTATCAAATAATTCTGCAGGAATTACTTAGAACCTGGAACAGTATTCTAAAGTGAGAATATAGGGAACTCATTAGTAATTAATAAATAATGATCAAATAATTATCCAGGAATTAGGCTACTTATAACCTGAAACAGTATTCTAAAGTGAACATATACGGAAATTCATTGGTAATTAACAAATAATTATTAGATAATTCTTCAGGAATTACTTGGAACCTGGAACAGTATTCTAAAGTGAGAATATAGTGAACTCATTAGTAATTAATACAGAATTACCACATACTTCTGACTCAAATCAAACTTACTGTAAAAAAACACATTATTAACGGTATTATCTAAACCTTTGTAAAATAGATAAGTTATCATACATTATGATACATTTTGCTAATTAAAAAAAAGTTGGCTTATTTGCAGATCAATATATAGCCTAGTAAATGTCTGCACTTATCTTTCTTATTAGTGCTGAAGAATGACTAAAACTGGCTAGAAAATAAAATAAAAAACATTGATCAGTGCTTTTTACTTTTCAAGTAATTACCTTTGTACTTTTAATAAGGTAATTTTGAAAATGAATAGGCCAATAGTTTATCATTTTACTGGAGTAATATTTTATTGGGTTATCTGTACTTTTACTCAAGTACTTGATTTGTGTACTTCATCCACCACTCCAGTGCTAAAATAAAACAGTTTATTGTAGTAACCACTGATGACTGTTCATTAGTAGTTACTTCTTAGTTATTTTTCTTGAACCGTAATTAATATATAATTAATAATAGTTCTTCAAGAGTTATGACATAATTCATTAGTTATTGATTAACTAACTGAAACTTAACACAATCATACAATTCTATTACATACTAATTAGTTAACACATCTTCCTTAGTAGTTAACAGTAGTGACTTAAGTGTTAATAAAGAATTACCTATTAGTTCCTCAATAATTCCTTATTAGTTATGCAGTAAGTAAGATACAGTATTCTAAAGTGTTACCGTTTATTTTAAATTTTATTTAAAAAAATAATCTCACCTAATGCTGTAAACATAGAAGGCCTAATCTGCTGGTATTATTAAAGGTTAAAAATAACAAATTAAATATAATGCAGTTTTTGTTATAATAACAATTATTTAATGGCATAAGTAAAAATATAATAAATATGTAATATAGTGCTCAGCAAAATCTCCTCTCTAGCTATTATTTCTATTCAATTAACATGGTCATTAAAGGGCTTTCCTGAGGTAAATGTAATGTTATGTGACATAATTGTTCTCCTGCTGTTATATATTGACCTCTTTCAGTGGTTGAAAAATCCACGAGTGGTCGATATTATGTATACTTTCGGTAAGTTGTACTGTATCTTTAAATAAAAAAGTAATAGATGATCGGTTCACGTGCATTTGAACTGAGGCGCTCAGCGATCTGCCACGTCACATTTACAAGCGCCAAACGTATTTTTGTCTGAATTTCGTAATAAAATTGACGGAATCTAAGCTGAGAATTAGTTTAATATTAAAAGTACCCCTTTGCTCCGCAATTTTTCTGTGGGTGAGAAAATGGATGTGTGGCGTGAGAGCGTGTGAAAAGTGTCAATTGCGTGAGTCTCACGCTCAATGCGTGAGAGTTGGCAGCCCTGGTCTGGATTGGAACAAACTTCAGCTGTGCAGTACACACAGGAAAACATGGACAGACCAGCGCAGCGTGAGTAAAATACAAGTAAAAGTTTGCTTTAAGTGGTTAATTCAAAAAAATAAGTGTTACTTGTTGTACTTTTGCAAATTGTGGACTGCCAGAGGCTAATTCGTGTCTAGGCCTACTGGAGAGGAGACACATAGCCTACCTTAAGTTGTAACATTTCCATTGTTGGTGCCAGGAAAGAAATACAGTTCACGGGCATTTTGTTACACGAAGTTGTCACAATGGAACAGTAGCCTATTGAATAGCCCAGCCTTGCCAATTTGTCTAAAACGTTTTTTGTGATGACTCTCATGGTTACTGCGACCTTTTTATTATGTTTGACGACGAGGATCTATTTAGGCTATTTTAAATATAATTGACGATTTTTCTTTTTTAAACACCCTAGTTTGACTACTCCTATTGAAAAGCACGACGTCACGTGACATTCGCGCTCCATCGATGACCTCAGAGATAAGCCTGAACAGGATTTTAGAGATAGAACTGAACTTCAGCCAGTTGAGAAACAATAAGACAAAATCATTTAAATACTGAAAAGTCATACTTTGTTATATATTGACTAGTGTTTATATTTAACTTTTATTTTCATGAAAATTCAAACATTTGAGGGTGAATCTGGGAAACAATTGGGCTAATTAAACAGCACAAATTAATGAGATAAATCAATGGAGATAAAAATTAAAACTTACACTACAAATATTGTTGTTAATAAATTTTGAACATTTAAAATTCATACACGTGACAGCAACCTGACATTTATATATATAAATCTTATATTTAGAGTTTGAACTAGGTTTTTGAAAACATTATAGGCCTACAAAACCACTGCTGAGTAATTGGATGTTTGACTCAAATGCTTAGTCACTGATGTATAGCCCTTGAAACAACTTACCCCTGTGACAACTATTTCTCATACAGCTTTAGTCACATATTGAAATACCTTCGGTAGAAGTCAATGCATCATTATGACATGTTAGGTTATATATTCCCCAAGAGGTATACGTTAGCTTTTCACTTTATATTCAGAGTCAGTGTGAATGAATAAACTCCCTGTGATTTCTGACTAAAGAAGATCTCACTAAAGGGAACGTCATCAATCTCCTGTCAGTCAGAACACACAGTATAACCTGTACCTTTGCTGCTTTGTAGTGCTTGATGGCATCTTTCACTAGTACGAAGCACGATTTTATGTCCTGCCTTTTGATAAGTGCCACAAATTCCTCTGCAAGGACATAGAGTACCAACCGTTAATGCAAAGAATAAATCAAAAGGCAGCCCATGCCAAATACTGTGTAAGAGGCTCGATTTAAAAGTTACCACTTTGTGCAAAGGTACAAAGTTATGCAATGGATATTATGCATTTATCTTGTGAATTTCAACATGCAGCTGCATTTCATCTGGATTTTAATCAATTCAGTACTAATAGATCCCTCCAGTTGTGATGCCTTTGCTGGAATGCTTTTGAAAATGAATTTTCCCCCATGGCCCAGTTTACATTCTGTTATCATATCAGCCCCATCTGCTCAGATGTCCAGATGTTAGCAGTGTGAGACAGACCACAGCCGTGATACTCAAAGGTGAACAACAGCTTAGTAGCAATAATATGAAATGGTGGTCAGTAAACCGACCCGCCAGGGAGTTTGACCCATTTTGATGACCTATTCCATTAAGATTTTTGTTTACGCGAACAAAGCGCATCAGCTGCACTACAATTTACTTGGGCTTTTTATCTTGATGAGGATCGTGTGATGATAGGTTGCCACAGTAACACAGAATGACAGTAAACCTACTTAGAAAATGAAATATACCACAATGGCCACATGTATATCAATCTTACCAACCCCATGACCGACTCCATGTCGCTAAATGATTATACACCACCCTTCACACATAAATCACATTCTGAGATGTCACCGCCAATATGCTGTAAGAAAACTTGCTCTTTTTACTCTTTTTTTTATGCACTATACAGACGAGTGCAGAATTTGGTAAAACCGCTGCTCAAGCCTCTTTAAGAAAAAAAAGAAGTTTTATATTTCAATGCTATGCTAAAAAATCACCCAAGTTTGAGGGAATAGTCATAAAACAACAAATGTATCATTTCTGGCAAACGGCGTCCGTCAATCGGAGCAGTGGAAACCCCTTGGAAAAGTATGGAGTTTGGGAGCCTCAGTCAAAGCCTTTGTGACGTTGATCTATGGATAAAGTTGAGCAGAGGCGCTCTCGCTCAGTGTGAGTTGAATTTCTATGCAGGTGATGAATGAATGCGCTCTGCAGTGCGTGTCGTGGATGTATATCACTCTGCTCCATACAGGATGGAGAGATAAGTTACTGCTAACCTGCAATGTCGTTCTACACCTTCCCTCAGGAAGGGGTTGTGAGCCTGGCTTGCTTCCATTACACAGACACAAATTTGCTGAAAGTTATTCTAGTTTTATAAAAGGTCAGCCCTGCAAATTCCCGATCAGATCTTAGGTGGCATGAGGCAGGCGTTTTCCTTCCGAATAGAGCTGTAGAGGACATTAATTGCGAACAAAGCCTCAAGCACTGCTTCAGTGTACTTCAGTGGTACAGTGTAGTCTCAGCATGGGCAATGTGGTTCATTTAAGGAGACTCTCCCGTCACAGACGACTCAGTCAAAACATATTCATGAAAAATGTGCGCCATTGTGTCCAACCCTGACCTATCCAATGAGTTACCTGCATTGAACACACCTCTGTCATTCAGGGGTCAGTTAGACAATGCTCTCTGAAAAGAAGCTGCTTTACAGCCTCTGAAATATTCACGAAAAAGCAGCAGGAAGATGAATGGGCGCCTGTGTCCCAGCTCAGGGCCCTTGTTAAAAGAAGGCGTTGATCGAGAGGTCAAAGCCGGAGAGAATTTTAAACATCCATTGGCCCAGGGCCCCCCGGGATCATTACAGCTCACTCCTGAAAGGAAGGAGAGCCGAGCCAAGAGCAAGAGAAGCCTAGCGCGGTGATATACGAGCATAATCATTTCTCGCTCTCCTCCTTTTTTTCCTCTAGGCAGGGCTGGCCCTCACTTCATCCTCTTGAATTTCGGTAGAGCATATTCCACTGAAACCTCTGCAGCAGGCTCCTCTCAGCGGTCTTTTTAAAGGGATAGTTCAACTAAAAATCAGAGTTCTCTTATTACTTTTTCACCCTTATGTTGTTTCCAAACTTCAAAGTGGTTATTTTTTTCCCCCATGGAACACAAAAGTAGTAATGTAAAAAAAAAAAAAAAAACTCCATATAACAAAAGTTCAATTCACCCAAAATAAAATAGCTCCATAAAAGTAGTGGGGGAAAGTATAAGTCAGAGTTATTCATAATCTTGCCATCCCCTGAGGGTCAGCTATTGCCTGTTGTTCACGATTTAAAAATGACGCTTCTTATTTAGTTACTTCACATGCAAGATTCAAAGCGTTTTGTCATCAACGCAGCATTTTTCGAATATGGACATAGATAAACTAAATAGTGTGGCAAATGTTTATGATGTTATTTTTTTAGGATTATTTATATTATTTTAATCTAAATTTAATAAAATTTTAAATTTTGGTCTCACAAAGTTATAGTAAGACTTCAGAAGACAATTAATCATATATGACAAATCATATAGGGTACAACGGGGCTAAAGGCGCACCGGGGTAAAAGGCACATTTGATTTGATTTTCCTCTAAACCACTATATGGCACAAAAACTTGCCGCAGCACTTTCCAAAACATTCTCATTTGGGGTAAAAGGCTAAAGGCTGTTGGGGCTAAAGGCACAATAATAAATACATTTATAATGATAGCATGGAATATTATTAATATCATATAATAAAATATATTTTATTGTTAATAGATTACATTCATATTCAATTATTTTCAATGCTTTCAGGATCTACTTAAAAAAATTGTTTCTGTATTTTCTAAAATGAACATATTTGAATTCTTTTATTTATCAAAATGAACAGAAAAGAGTACAAACTTTGCTAAAGTTATTGTTTTGAACAAATATTAACTTAGTATTAAAAACATATTATTTTAGTATTTTAAGTATTTATATCAATACTGTGTGCCTTTTGCCCCATGCTGGTGATCCTTACCCCATGTGTGGTGGGGTAAAAGGCCAAACTTGCCACCTCATACAATTATAAGATTTTTAAACAAAATCTGTTGCTCCATCAATGTTCAATTGAAGCATTTTTTTTCTGCAATCACACACTATGTGAGTAGTGAAAAGCACATTTTTCTTAATGTGCACCTTTATACCCCTATATATAAATACTTTTACATTTTTTTTAATTATTATTATTTATTTAGCTGTTTTGGTGCTTGATAGACTCTGCTGGTCACTGTCGTTGTATGAAAAAAGCAGCAACAATTTCCCAAAAATATGTCATGGATATGGATAATAATAAAAGTCATGGAATAGCTTTGGACTGGGTGAATTCCTTTAACTCACCATGTTTGTTTACTACGCACTTTGAATTTTCAAGTAACATCAGTTTGATCCTAAGAAGGAGGATGACACCTCAGAAATTGATAAACTAGATGATTATAACCCGTTATTAAGTGTGATAAATGCAGCTCTCGGATGTTGACAGAGTTGAATATTGCCTGTCAACATCAATCTTCACCCAAAAACGCAGCAATATTAATTTACTCACCTTACCCATGAAGCCTGATGGGAAGTACTGAGATATTGAAGCCACTGCTGCCACCTACTGGGTAGTTGCTGTATTAATTGTAGTGTTTGCTGTTGGGAGACGTGCTATGTGATTTGCCATGAAAAGTTCAAGTCCGATATTGAAAAATATCACATTTATTTTCATAGAAAATGTATATTTTACACAATTCTACACATGCACAGCCACACAATTGTCCATATCAGTAGACCAACGAGTCCTTTTTTCTCTCTTTAATTCACAGAGCGAACACAGAATTGCCGACTTGAGCATCTTTTCTTGAAGACACCATGGATAACACTTACACTGTTGAATATTAAATTTTAAAGCACTAAAAAAGTCTGTAAATTAAGTATAAACATTTATAAATTATCTACAAATGGAGTACAAAAGAGTAACCGAGAAATGAACACATCATCCAGTTACAACGAACACTCGGGATTCATGATAATAATAGAGATATTTCTGTTAAATGAAAATATATGTAATCTCTTTTATTTATTTTTCTTTTGGCAAAATGATGTTGCAAGCTATACAAGCAGCTGAACATTTCATACATTCCTTTTTGGCTATCCAACTTTGTATTATTATTATTATTATCATTTAATTAATTAGAACCTTCCATGTTTTTCTTCTATACAATAAATAAACTTAATTCACCCCAAATGAATGTCATTATATATATATATATATATATATATATATATATATATATATATATATATATATATATATATATATATATATATATATATATATATATATATATATAGGCTATATTAAAATGCTTAAAGACATTTAAAGCTGCAGTCCGTAACTTTTTTGGGTTAAAAATGATCCAAAATAAATTTTTGAGCAAGAACATAAACAGCCAGTTTTCAAAACTATCTGCTTGCCTTAGCTCAATTCAAAACGGTAAGCTTGTAATAATGTTTTTAATTCCAGTGGTACTGGTGGATTTCCGCCGTCATTACGTCACATCTGTGCACATAAAGAAGGTGTCTCGGCTAGTATGCTATATTGCGTGTGAGGATGTTGGAGGTGGAGATTTATTGCCTTTTCTCACAGCACTTGATATAATTAAACTTTTCAATTGATGGCAGATCCAGAAAGGTTCAAACGACAATCACCAGTGACAACTGGAGATTCACCCATTGTAAAATGCAAAAGACGTCGGAGTGGCTACAGAAAAAAGAGACTGCAACTGGGCCCATGCGAAAACAAGGATAATATCAGAAGGGCTTTTGAAAGGTGGCGTGAACTCCAAACTTCAAAACGGACGCAGAGACGGCTTTTTTTCTGCTGGACAGGTAAGACATAAGTGATCGTTAGATTTAATCAGCGCGATTTACTGCAATGCTTTTTTCCCCTTAGTTGGTCAGAACAAAAGTGGATGTTACTTACTTGTTCAGATGACATTTTATGGTGAAAATTCTTATGTTGGTCATACTTCCAAAAAGTAGAATCTGTGATTGCGAATGACAGTATCCACACCGGCGCGGCGACTGTCAGCCACACATTCTCCTCAAAACATTGGATTCATCTGCGCTATGCCGTGCCGAGGCACAACCCACGTAAAGTTGATAATTCTGTGAATACCTGCAATTGCAGATTTCAAACAGAGATGGCGACAAAGAGGGAAAACTACAGACTGCAGCTTTAAGATCATATTTTTTAAAGATTTCAAAAACTTTCTTTTTTTCTTTTTTTTTTTTTAAACACACAGTAAGTACCCTGGATCAAACCATTCAAGAGTGCAATCTAAACCTAACCGGCCACATTATTGAGATTCCACCAAATGTTGGCACAACTTCGCATTTCCAGTTGTTTTGTGTTAATGCAAAATAATTTGCCCTTAATGTAAACTACTATTATAGCTTGAGACAGCTGAGCCATCATAGGTAGTTTTGCCTGAGGGTATTTAACCTGTATTTTGGTAGCTGAGAATGTGTATTATGGTCCTCAGCAAAGAGACTATCACAAAAAGATGTGTCTACCATAGCAAGCAAAGACCCCAGGAAAAACAGCCAATGATAACAGCAGCAAGGATATGCCATTTAGGCCTATAGATGATCTCATTATATCAGCCCAACCTATTTGTGTAAACCAGTGTTAAAGGGATAGTTCACCTAAAAATGACATTTCTGTCATCATTTACTCACCCACATGTTGTTCCAAACCTTTGCGACTTTCTTTCTTCTGCAGAACATAAAAGACAATATTTTGAAAAATATTGTGAAGAAAACAGTTTTGGTTATCATTGACCTCAATTGTATGACAAAAAAAGATGATAATTTTTTCATGTTCCACAGAAAAAATTTAATGAGTGAGTGAGTTATGACAAAATTTTAATTCTGGGGTGAAAACCCTTTAAGGGCCGTTCACACAGAACATGTTCTTGCGTTTAAAACTAAAAAAAAAAAAAAAAAATTAAATTCACGGGTTTTCGTCTTTTAACCTGATGCAACGTTTAAAAAACGCGGCGCTCATTAGCCAACACTGATAAAATACGTTCAATTTAATATGTAACATTGGAAAATTGTAAAAAAAAAAAAAAAAAACGTGTTCTGTGTAAACTTGCCTTCAGAAAGTGGAATTTAAAGGAAAATTTTGTCAGGACCACTATCGTCAGATACGATTGACAGTTAGAATACAGTTTTGGAATGGCGGTATGGTTCTGTTCTGGGCAAGAACTCCCTGCGCATCCATGCAGCCTAGCATGGATAAGAGCAGGGAGAGCAGCAATAACCCCCTTAGGGTAAACAGAACAGAACCAACATGAATGTATTGCAGATATCATTAATGTCAATATTTTAATATACAACATAATTCGAGAATTTAATCTGATTCAAGGGGGAATCAGAATGCCAAATCCTGACTGTTGAGAGGAGGAGCTGGGGATGGAGGAGGGTAATTTGCTCCTGTGAAACGCGATAGCTGCTGATAATACTGAAGGAGCTTATATGTATACAGTGATAGCCGTCGTATTCCTATAGGTAGACGTGGATTAGCTGACGCGAGCTTGACTAACGTGACCTGCCAGAACTAACGCTACTGTTACTACTAACGCTACTAACGCTACTAAGACTGGTTGCCCACTGAAGCTAAGCAGGGCTGAGCCTGGTTAGTACCTGGATGGGAGACCTCCTGAGAAAACCAGGTTGCTGCTGGAAGAGGTGTTAGTGAGGCCAGCAGGGGGTGCTCACCCTGTGGTCTGTGTGGGTCCTAATGCCCCAGTATAGTGACGGGGAAACTATACTGCCAAAAGAGCACCGTCCTTCGGATGAGACGTTAAACCGAGGTCCTGACTCTCTGTGGTCATTAAAAATCCCAGGATGTCTTTCGAAAGAGTAGGGGTGTAACCCCGGCATCCTGGCCAAATTTGCCCAGTGGCCTCTGTCCATCATGGCCTCCTAATCCTCCCCATATACTGATTGGCTTCATCACTGTCTCCTCTCCACCAGTAAGCTGGTGTGTGGTGGGCGTTCTGGCGCAATATGGCTGCCGTCGCATCATCCAGGTGGATGCTGCACATTGGTGGTGGTTGAGGAGATTCCCCCCTTCTATGTAAAGCGCTTTGAGTGTCGAGAAAAGCGCTATATAAATGTAATGAATTATTATTATTATTATTACTTTTTTTGTCATCACTTACTTGTTCCAAACCTGTATGAGTTACCAACATTCTTCAAAATATCTTATTTTGTGTTCAACAGAAGAAAGGTTCACATGTAGGTTTGGAACAACTTGAGGGTGAGTAAATGATGACAATTTTTTCATTTTTTGGGCGAACTATCCCTTTAAGGAGACACCAAGACACAATATTTGCTTAAATGTTTCTTCTTGAGAAGACGGAACCACCCTTATTGACTTTAGAAAGGAACAGAAAACAACTTGTAATTAGCAGCACGTCACATTTTCACAAAAGTTTATAACAACATTTGTCCCTTTTAAGTTTAAGGGGTTGCACGAACATGGATGCAGAGGGGACACACTCCATTCACCAAAACACACACAGATTGTGCGATTTGAAAGGCAAACACAGAAACTTTCCATTGTATTTTTATAACTTCAGAGTCATTCTCGTGATAACCACGGGATAGGGAGCAAGCAAAAGAGAGAATACTTGGCAAAGACTGATGTATGGAGACATCAGATGAAGGTAATATACTGTACTTACTGAGTTTAGATGAAGGCCACAGCAATGTTTAAAAGGATTTGCTCATAGACTGTCCTGGTCAGTAATGCGTTTTTGCACATTGCCCATCTTTCTAAAATGCTTTTAAATATATAATTTTATTGTAGTCCTTTTTGTGTTTCGGACTAATGCACTTGATATGGTTTGGAGGTTAGCATGTACTGCTATTTGACGCACAACGTCAGGCCATATTTGAAGTGCTTTTTGGACCGTTTCTATTCATCACTAAATGCAATACCAAACATTAAAATCTGAGATTAAATATTTTGCTCAAAATCCAGCACTTTGATTTTAAAATGGAAATAGCAATGGAAGTAGGCTAATTCTTTAAATATAACATCTTTTTGTCCTCTACATCACAGTATGGAAAGATGCTTTTATTCTGACAGCCAATTAGCAAACTCACTGACATGTGAGTGACATCTTTATATATGTCATTCCTTTTCATCTGGATATTAGATCTATTTCATAATGTGTACGTGGCATGTTAATGTGAAAGTTTTCTCTGTTTTTTTTAATCCTAGTTTTTATTGGGGACACATTGGGGATTGGCTGTTTCCCTTTTGAGATAGAAATCTGTATGCTGTTGTAGTCATATGAATTTGAAATCAAACTCATACTTTTACTTTGAGAACTTTTGGAGCAGTTTCTTCCCCTTAGAGAGCAGACCTTTTTTCTTTTTAGACGCCAGGTCTCGTGGACCCCTGGCTGGGCTCAGCGGCCTGACTGGGCCAACAGGAAGCAAAGGACGCACAGTGGGAGAGGCAGGTCTTCCAGCGGCCGGAGCTGGCACTGTACTTTCCACAGGCACCTAATGAAACATCCATGGGGAAGGGAAAATTGTGGGATATTACACAGCAAGTCTATCTTTTGCCTTATCATCTGCCTTCTTCTCAGTAGCAGAGCAGCACAGTTTTAAAACAAATGATTTGAAATGTACCAAGAAAGTAAGAGCAAAAATTATATTACTACTCACAGATTGGAACTCTAGAGAAAAGGCAGATAATATGGCTGGTTCCTGAATTAACTCAACTGTGTTATTAATTTTTTTTTCTTGGCTGCTATAAGAAAGATAAGAAATAGTCCTTAATTTAATTTCTGTTTGAAATGTTATTAAAAAACCTCTAAAAGTCAAGGGATCTTATATTCTATTAAAGCATCAAAATAGACACACAGCACGGAAACCAACTGCAGATACCATACAAGTCTAATGCACTGGCATATTAAGCAGAAAAGTCTGTGTTTTTGAAGATAGAAAAAGAAAATAAATTTGAAAAATAAATAATCTTAATAAATGAACATTATTACGCAGATAAACCTGAAACAAACCTTATCTTTATATGAAAACATAAATAAATCAACTTGCTCATATGCTACATATAAAAGCAATATGATAGAAAACTCCAAATAGATAATTTAGCCGTAGAAAGTCCATAAAAAATCTGCATAAAATCCCTTGCATGAGACTGATCACTGGTATCGCCAGTTGCTTAACTTACCTAGCAAGACCAAAGTCTGCTAGGGTAGGAAATGAACAATATTCCTCAGCTTTTTTCTTTTTTGGCAAAGCCGGTGGGGAAAAACGGAAATTAGAAAGCAGCGACATCATAAAAAAAATCCAAAACATCAATTATGAGGAGAAAAAAAAAAAACACCACCACGTACACATAAATGAATAGAAATGTCCACTAGCAAAAAATACATATTTGTCTCAGTTTTTTATTTATTCTGATTTATTGTAATTACATCATGACTGTTATCATTTTAGTCTCTCTGGAAGAGATGAGAATGAGTAATATTTATATGTTCTGCTAGTTCATATGATCTGAAAAATATAGTTTTTTTGACAATGTGCAATATACAAAAAGAAACAAAGCCTCTTCAAAGAAATACAACATTTGGGGTAATGTAGTTTACTTTTATATAAAAGCTACAGGTCTGTTCTGAAAAAAAAAAAAAAAAAAAAAAACAGGCATGCGTCAACTACGTGAGTTTCCAAATCAGTCTTTTAACAGGGTCACAAATCATGAGCCATGGACCCTATGGACTTCACAAAGCACTTTGACTAATGCAAACAGCTTCACTTAAGTAGGGTTTTGTGTTTCAGTGCAAAGATGCTTTATGCTTTATTCAAAGTCCGGTGCAGGAACAGAATTTGGCCTTTTTCCACAAGTCCTCTGGCGGCTCTACGAACATTTGCTCTCTTAAAAGAGTCACGTTCGTACCTGTCTCTCTATGTTCTCAAAAACAAAAAGGCTCTGTTTGCAGTGGGCTTTGCTTCTCCCTTTCCTAGAGCAAGAAAGGTTGGACTGGAAACCACCACCACGGTCACATAACGAAAAAACAAACAAGCACAAGAAAACACAGAGACGGCGAGTGGACCGAAACTCAAACGGAGGATGAATGGACACAGGGCCTAGCGCTGAGAACGGCGATGGTGTACCCGTTTGGCCTCTGGGCGCGGAGCCGGTACCGGATTGGGCTCGTCCTGACCGTGCTGGGAGGGAGTGTCCGTCAGATAGACCTCCACGTCATCAGGCACTTCTTCAAGAAAGTTGGATGGAACCAAGCCCCGATGTCCATTCAGCTCACCCTGAGAGTCAGAAAAACGTACAATGCCGCAGGCTCAGAATAAAACAGAGTGAGTGGTCAGCGCAACAATGATACTTACATAATAGAAGCCATCTTCATCTATATCCCCAAAAACAGCAATGATGTCACCAGCACAGAACGTCAGTTCAGCCTGCCACAGAAAGCACATGATCAGCAACTATTCACAAATGCACATTCAGCAGATTGAAAACCTGACTATATATATACAGTATCTCACAAAAGTGAGTACACCTCTCACATTTCAGAAAACATTTTAGTATATCTTCTCAAGGGACAATACTATAGAAATGAAACTTTTTGTATATATTTTAGAGTAGTCAATGTGCTGCTTGTATATAGCAGTATATATTACTGTCCTCTGAAAATAACTCAACATACAGCCATTATTGTCAAAATAGCTAGCAACAAAAGTGAGTACACCCTAAGTGATAATAGCTGTACGTCGTTTAACCATGCAAAGCCACCTATGTCCTATTCATCATGTTCATGTTTTTGTCTGCTTGACAGGACCATACAAATCTGTGTATCTTTTATTAGAGCAGTTACAATTTGTGCTTTGAGTACAATTCTCTCATACTGACCACTGGATGTTCAACATGGCACCTCATGGCAAAGAACTCTCTAAGGATTTGAGAATTAGAATTGTTGCTCTCCACAAAGATGGCCTTAGGCTATAAGAAGATTGGTAACACCCTGAAACTTAGTAACAGTACAGGCCAGGGTCATACAGAGGTTTTCCAAGACGGGTTCCACTTGGAACAGGCCTCACAAGGGTCAATCAAAGAAGTTGAGTCCTTGTGCTGTGCGTCAAAAAATAGACGCATGAGTGCTGCCAGCATTGCTTTAGAGGTTGCAGAAGCAGAAGGTCAGCTTGTCAGTGCTCAGACCATACACTGCACACTGCAACAAGTTGGTTTGCATGGCTGTAGTCCTAGGTTGACCTAGGCTATAAGAAGATTGGTAACACCCTGAAACTTTACAGTACAGGCCAGGGTCATACAGAGGTTTTCCAAGACGGGTTCCACTTGGAACAGTTTGCATGGCCGTCGTCCCAGAAGGAAGCCTCTTCTGAAGCTGGCTCACAAGAAAGCCCGCAAACAGTTTGCTGAAACCAACCTGTCCAAGAGCATGAATTACTGGAACCATGTCCTGTGGTCTGATGAGATTAAGATAAACTTGTTTGGCTCAGATGGTCTCCAGCATGTGTGGCGACGCCCTGGTAAGGAGTACCAAGAAAATTGTGTCTTGCCTACAGTCGAGTATGGTGGTGGTAGCATCATGGTCTGGGGCTGCATGAGCGCTGCTGGTACTGGGAAGCTGCGCTTCATTGAGGGAAACGTGGATTCCAACATGAACTGTGACATTCTGAAGCAGAACACGATGCCCTCCCTTCAGAAACTGTGCCGAACGGCATGATAACGACCCCAAACACACCGCCAAGATGACAACTGCCTTGCAGAGGAAGCTGAAGGTGATGGAGTGGCCAAGTATGTCTCCAGACCTGATCCCTATTGAGCACCTGTGGGGCGTCCTCAAGCGGAAGGTGGAGAAGCACCATGTGTCTAACATCCAGCAGCTCCATGATGTCATTATGGAGGAGTGGAAGAGGATCCTGTGCAGCTCTGGTCGAATTCCATGTCCAGGAGGATTAAGGCAGTGCTCGATAACAATGGTGGACACAGTTTTGACATGGTCACTTAGGGTGTACTCACTTTTGTTGCCTGGTATTTTGACAATAATGGCTGTGTGTTGAGTTATTTTCAGAGGACAGTAAATATATACTGCTATACAAGCAGCACATTGACTACTCTAAAATATATCCAATTTTCATTTCTATAGTATTGTCCCTTGAGAAGATATACTAAAATGTTTGCTGAAATGTGAGGGGTGTACTCACTTTTGTGAGATACTTTATATATATATTGGAGTGTGTGTTTAACACCTCAACATCCACATTTGGGGAGCTCTCTCTGGGGTCGTAGTCGTACAGGGCAACCATTCTTCTTGTGGCCACTGGGTGGCGACCTCTCCTGTTTTGTTCTGACGGGAGAGAGAATCAGTTTCTTTGTGGGATAGGCAGGCTATGTACAAAATAACATTTGACTGGTTAGCATGATCCAGTTACTGGTAGAAAGCTCTGCACTGATGACCATAAAAGTAGCCATGTATTCGATATATTCTAACAAAGTACAAAAAAAACAAACAAAAAAAGTTTGGGGTCAGTAAGGTGTTTTTAAATACATGTATACTTTTAAGGGCCGTTCACATCAAGTACAAGAACTATAACGATGACTATAAAGTTTTAATAATTGTTTTAATTGTAAGAGAATAGGGAAGTCCACACCACAACTATAATGATAACGACACAAGTAAGAATATCATTTGGAATCACTTTCAGAATGATTTTTTCCAGCTAAAGAATGATTGAATTGACATTGCCAAATCAGAATCTATCCTTCTTTAAACAGCTCAAGCATGTAAAGTGGCAAATGACACAACTTGCTCATGATAAACAGTGTTTTTGTGCGTTGGTGGGTAAGCTAATGCAATTATCATTATAGTTATCATCCTTGGTGTGAACAAGCCATTATTTAGCAAGAATGTATTCAGTTTAACAAAAGTGACAAATTCTGTTTCAAATAAATGCTGTTATTTTGAACTTTATATTCATCAAAGAATCCATGAAAAAATGTATCACAGTGTTCACAAAAAATATTAAGCAGCACAACTATTTTAATTTGTAATAATATTTCACAATATTATGTTTTAACTGTATCAAATAAATGCAGCATTGGTGAGAAAAAGAGACTACTTTTAAAAACATTACAAAATCGTACCGACCCAAAACCTTGTAACAATAAGTTTAATTTAAAAAGTTTAATCTTTAATATTTTTGTCATTATAATAAGTTTAGATAACTGTGACAGGAAAAACACCAACCAATTCTGTCCACAGGGGTATTGAGAGGGAGAAATCCTTGATTCATGAGCTGCTCCATAGTCTCATCATCCTCAGCACGGATTTCTGACACCATGTTACAGGGAATAAGTCCAGACCTACCTCGGATCTCCCCACGATAAAAGCCATCATTATCCTTATCGCCAAACACCTTAGACACACAGACAGAGGGATGCTGAAATAATGGAAGGGCCATTTAACATTGATCATTAACTCCATCTGAGCAGTACCTTTATTATCTGACCCTCTTTAAAAGGGAGTTCCTCATCCGCTGCATCAGGGTTAGGGGACATGGAGAGAGGATCATAGTCGAAGAGGGCCACAAAGATTCGAAACGGCTCCTCCTGCTCAGATTCATCATAGTACGGAGGAGAACGCCGGCATCGGTCCCTGTATCCATCTACAATGAGAAAGATAGGTAAAAAAAACAAGTCGTCTAGTAGACAGATTTAAGTGGCACCATATTATCCTTATACATGGATAATTGGAAAGCCGTGTTCTGCAGTGTGATATAAAACATTTTTTTTAATAAACGATTTTTCTAATTATTGTATATTTACTGTTATGCTACTTATATTAATTGAGATAAAATGTATTATTTTTATTAATATTTGAAGGCATGCTCATAAAAAATCATTTGTCACTTTGAAGGTCCATTTGACCAAACTGAAGGGAAAAAAAAAAGTCAGTAAAATTGTGATATATAATCACAATGAATAATTGTAATTGTAAACAAATTATAAAAAGCGGTTGGGCTGCTTAATATTTTTTTTTTGTTGAAACTGATAAAAGATATCAGCATTCTTTGATTATGAATAGTACATTCAAAAGAACAGCATTTACTTATAATTTATAATATAAATCTTTTGTAAGATAAATGTCTTTACTGCTGTGGTGTAAAGTATTTGAGTAAATGTATTTAGTTACTGTACTTAAGTATATCTTTGGCTACTTTGTAGTTTAGATAAAACAACTTTTACTCCCTACTTGACTACATTTTTGAATAAGAATTTGTACTTTTACTCCAATACATTTGTAATGAGCAATGCAATTACTTGTTACATTTTGCATGGCACCTAACATTGTCAGCAGCAGTTTATTACTGCTACAAAAGAAGCGATATCACCATCTACACTACAGGGCATTGAAGATACTGGGCCCTATCTTGCACCCAGCGCAATTGACTTTGTACACTGACGCATGTATCATTCGTATTTTGCACCCGCGCAAAGCGCGCTTTTCCCTCCACAGAAGCACGTCGCTAAACTAGGGAATGAACTTGCGCTCCCTGGGCGGTTCAGCGCAAAAAAGGAGGTGTGTTCCGGCGCAAACGTTCCTTCATGCTATTTTGCAGGTTTAGAAAACAATTGCGCCACTAACCAGGAAAAAATAAGTCAGTGGCGCGTTGCGCATGTTATTCATATGCTATTTTAAGGGCGCATGCTTGGCCATAATCAATTTAGCGTGTGCACAACGCGCATACACTTTGATTCTCTCATCTACACAGAAGCAGCAGTTTTCATTTTTGCAAATCATACATTATTACGATAGATAGATAGATAGATAGATAGATAGATAGATAGATAGATAGATAGATAATTTATTATAAAAGCATACATCTAGCTTACACATTTACCCAAATTATCATACGCCTTTTTAACCGAAGTTAATTTGGGTGTGGGTTTCTCCATCCCCAACGTCCCTGACGAGAGCGTTGCTCTCCTCGGCTGTGAACGCTCCTGGCGCGCGCCTGGCAAATCCGCCGTTATAATAGGAATCCGCTTTAGAACAAGCGCGCATGCTCTTAAAGGGAATGTGAGATGACGCTCTGATTGGTTTATTGGTTTACCTATGAATAATGAAGCTACTTCAGACCAACCCATTTTAGATTTGTGCCTGGCGCAAGAGTCATTTATCCCGCCAGGTAAATAGCAACAGCGCCCAAGACCCGCCCACAAAGTTACTTGCGCTTTGCGCTTTGACACTTGCGTTTCAGATCGTTAAAATAGGGCCCACTATATCTTGTGCGATTTGCCCTTGTTCACCCAAACTTGTCAACAAGGTTACTTTACAATGAATGCAAACGCATGGTAGTCGTGAATTGCAGGTGTTTCATTTATGGTGTGAGGACACGACTCCAGCCGAAACCAGCACGTCCAGTACAAGTAGGCTTTGAATATTTATTTTTACCTAACATTATTTTATTTATTCGTTATATTGAAGAGAACATTTGAAAGGATATTGGTTTACTTACAGTATGCTCCTTCATGAGCACTTGAGCTTAACTGAGACTTTAGTGTTTGTAGATGTTTAAGAGGTTAAGTGGACGTTTAAGTGGCTGTTGTCGACCTTGATTTATTGCAATATTTACAGTAGGTGTTCAGTTTTATTTTGATTTTAGAAAAAGAAACATGATTGCTCTCCTCACAAATCAACTGTTTCTTGTTTTCACTGACATATCTCTTAGGAGTCTGTGATATATTTATAAAATATTACAGATAATATATATATATATATATATATATATATATATATATATATATATATATATATATATATATATATATATATATATATTTTTTTTTTTTTTTTTTTTTTTATAAAAATATATGTCTGTCATCATTTACTCACCCTCAAATTGTTCCAAACCTGTATGAATTTGAATAAGAATATACTACATTTACAAAACAATATACAAAAAATATACAAAACATATTCTGTGTTCAGCGGAAGAAAGAAACTCATTTAGGTTTGGAACAACTTGAGGGTGAGTAAATGATGACAGAATTTTAATTTTTGGGTGAACTATCCCTTTAAGTACTGTTAACATCAGATTCTCTAAGACATTTACTCGAGTCATATTGGAATTGGTGACTTGAAACTTGTAATGGAGTCATTTTCACTGTAAGGTATATGTACTTTTACTCCAGTGTGGTTTTCAGGTACACTTTACACCTGCTTTACTATTAAACAGTTTAATGCATCCTTTTTAAATAAAAGTATTAATTCAAAAAAACATTCTGACTGAATTCATTAATCTCAATAGCAAAATGTGTCACAATCAACCTGAATTCACCCCTATTCACCCAATATATATTATATATATATACATACATATATATACAGTGAGAAAAATAAGTATTTGAACACCCTGCTATTTTGCAAGTTCTCCCACTTGGAAATCATGGAGGGGTCTGAAATTGTGATCGTAGGTGCATGTCCACTGTGAGAGACATAATCTAAAAAAAAAAATCCAGAAATCACAATATATGATTTTTTAACTATTTATTTGTATGATACAGCTGCAAATAAGTATTTGACCCTCAAAGACCTGTTAGTCTGCCTTTAAAATGTCCACCTCCACTCCATTTATTATCCTAAATTAGATGCACCTGTTTGAGGTCGTTAGCTGCATAAAGACACCTGTCCACCCCATACAATCAGTAAGAATCCAACTACTAACATGGCCAAGACCAAAGAGCTGTCCAAAGACACTAGAGACAAAATTGTACATCTCCACAAGGCTGGAAAGGGCTACAGGGAAATTGCCAAGCAGCTTGGTGAAAAAAGGTCCACTGTTGGAGCAATCATTAGAAAATGGAAGAAGCTAAACATGACTGTCAATCTCCCTCGGACTGGGGCTCCATGCAAGATCTCACCTCGTGGGGTCTCAATGATCCTAAGAAAGGTGAGAAATCAGCCCAGAACTACACGGGAAGAGCTGGTCAATGACCTGAAAAGAGCTGGGACCACCGTTTCCAAGGTTACTGTTGGTAATACACTAAGACGTCATGGTTTGAAATCATGCATGGCACAGAAGGTTCCCCTGCTTAAACCAGCACATGTCAAGGCCCGTCTTAAGTTTGCCAATGACCATTTGGATGATCCAGAGGAGTCATGGGAGAAAGTCATGTGGTCAGATGAGACCAAAATAGAACTTTTTGGTCATAATTCCACTAAACGTGTTTGAAGGAAGAAGAATGATGAGTACCATCCCAAGAACACCATCCCTACTGTGAAGCATGGGGGTGGTAGCATCATGCTTTGGGGGTGTTTTTCTGCACATGGGACAGGGCGACTGCACTGTATTAAGGAGAGGATGACCGGGGCCATGTATTGCGAGATTTTGGGGAACAACCTCCTTAGAGCATTGAAGATGGGTCGAGGCTGGGTCTTCCAACATGACAATGACCCGAAGCACACAGCCAGGATACCCAAGGAGTGGCTCTGTAAGAAGCATATCAAGGTTCTGGCGTGGCCTAGCCAGTCTCCAGACCTAAACCCAATAGAGAATCTTTGGAGGGAGCTCAAACTCCGTGTTTCTCAGCGACAGCCCAGAAACCTGACTGATCTAGAGAAGATCTGTGTGGAGGAGTGGGCCAAAATCCCTCCTGCAGTGTGTGCAAACCTGGTGAAAAACTACAGGAAACGTTTGACCTCTGTAATTGCAAACAAAGGCTACTGTACCAAATATTAACATTGATTTTCTCAGGTGTTCAAATACTTATTTGCAGCTGTATCATACAAATAAATAGTTAAAAAATCATACATTGTGATTTCTGGATTTTTTTTTTTAGATTATGTCTCTCACAGTGGACATGCACCTACGATGACAATTTCAGACCCCTCCATGATTTCTAAGTGGGAGAACTTGCAAAATAGCAGGGTGTTCAAATACTTATTTTCCTCACTGTATATAATCATATTATCAATGTATATTACACCTGGTCCTGTAATACAGCACCATACACAGTAGGCATGACTTGATGGTATAAGCTTACAAGACTTTTTAAAGGATCCAGGGGATATTTTGAAGCAAGTAACAAACAGTATAAATATTATTATCTCCGTGTATAATAATGGAAAGTGTGAATAAGCATGCAATTCAGTCCAATGGAGTGAAATTACGCTCCATACTTGCACAATCCATTTATTTGCCAAACACATCTTGGGTGGGTTGAAAAAAACAGACATTTCTTACAGTAATATGATGGCCATGATGTGTGTCACTGTGTGTGTTTTGCTGTGTGTGTGGGTATGTGGCGATTGGGAGTGAAACACCCATATGGCAGCCAATTACAGATGAACAGCAAGCCAAACATGAAGCTCCTGACAGGCGCACACACAGACAGAGAGAGAGAGAGAGAGAGAGAGAGAGAGAGAGAGAGAGGGAGCACGCAGTCTGAGCTACTGTAACCATGCAGAGATCTGGATCTGAGAAAGACCCATCAGATGGGGCAAATTAGTCCCGGATAAAACTACACCTGTTTCCTTTTCTCCCTGACGCATCTACGGAGCTGTGCTAGATTGTGATTCCAACATGCCCAATGTGCATTCCACACAGTTGCCTTTGCAGTCGATGCTAAGGAACCGTTTGCGTTCTCTTCCTGGTCAACCATTATGTACATATTTGATGGCATTCGTTCGGCGTAAGATGCCACCCTTTAACTTTCACCATTCAGTCATGCATGGCCAAAGTAAAAGAATGAGAGTGGTCAGGTTGAAAAGAGGGAGGTTTGGCAGGCATCCATTGGTGGGGCAGTGCAAAGGGGGAGGAGCATTCTCTGTGCAAACATGTTGCTAATGGCTATCTTACAGCACCACTTCCAACACAAGCTTCCATCTTGGTGCAGTCCAGTGCAGTTTCATGCGTTTGGCCATTTTCTTTCTCCTCGGACCCCATTCTAAATGCTGCAGCTTCAACACGTACCATAAGGCGGCCTGCGTCCCCCGTGCCTCCGGGAGGAACATGTCCTGTGCCGCGCTACACTGCCATAGTAAACATCCTCCTTGACGGGAGAGAGGTTCCCTTCACTGTTACTCTCAGTGGTTATCTCTGAGGGAAACACCAATCAAAGAGTCGTTATACCATGCGAAGGCTTTTCCGCGTCAACCTCCCCAGGCTGGAGACACCTAACTACACTGGCATCTCTATGGGAAACCTTGGCTGCGTCCGAAAGCTTAGGCAGCTGACTTGTTGCCTTGCTGCCCTATCAGGCAATGACTTTGCAGGCAGCGTTTGCGTATGAAGGTACCTGCCAAAACTTGTGATTTCGGACGCACTTTTTTGAAGCAGCATAACAGTTTAACGATCTACAACAAAATAGAGAGAGCTTTGGTGGTAACTAAACAAATATTTAATTACAACAATATTAACTTCTCACTAGAAATGACATCAAAAGTGGAAAAAGTTGGTCAAAAACATACATTTACATAAAAACTGACCACCAACCGCAACTTTTTTATTTATAAGCTCAACTGTCACAGAACTGAACGCACAGGATTGTGGGATATTATCTATGCTGCCTTCAAAAATGTATCAGATGAAGGTATCCCAAAAGACTGGATGAGACACGATCACTGGATTCGGACATGACTTGTTGCCTTCCTACCTCTATATTGCTGCCGGCAGAGCCAGCATTTTTTAGATTTCGGACGCAGCCCTTAAGAGAGACGTAAAGATTCAGAAAGGGTTATAATGGCTGAAAGCAACAGGATATGGTTATGGTTGGAACACACAGTGGTGGTCTGGTACACATTGACAAGCTTATGGACGTTTAACAGTTCAAAAAGAGACAATGTGGAGCAGGAGGACAGACAGGCCCTGAAAGCAAGTCTTGGACTAGGAGCTGGACCTGTCTCTTACTAGGAGAGCACTGACCAATGGATGGGACCGTGAGGGGTCGGCGCTGAGGTTGAGGACCTCGGTGAGATGGCTTCCGGTATGAGTCCCGATCCAGCTGACTCGAAGATTGAGTGCTGCCTCCGGTCTTGAATCGGGAAGAAAGCAAAGTAGTTACAGCCATGCAAACCAGGATGTCATTGGGATATTGTGAGATGTCTTTTGCTTTCTGCAATACCTTAAGTGCATTGTGGGAGTTTCGTCGCCTGCCTTCTTCGTGCTGCATTTCAGAATACAACTCCTCCTCGTCCTCTTCCATGATGTCTGAGAGGTCCGAGCCTCGACTGCTGTCCGTATGATACTCCTCGCTGTGACTGTAATGAGACTGTGAAATGCAGATTGTGAGAGAAAATGACAATCCAAAGCTAATACAACAAACCAAAGCAGTCAATGCTGACATTCGCCTCTTATGCCTGTGGTTGTATGGTAAGGCAATCACTTCAACTGCCATACCTGCCTGCCCAGCTCTGAGCCCCTGAGGAAGTCATCCACAGATGCTCCTCTTCTGCAGGCCTGATAGCTTTCCTCATCCTCTTCCTCATCTGAATTTTGAGAGTAAAAGCCCTGGCTTCTCCTCTCCATCTAAATATATTAAAGTACTTTCAGAAGTCTTAATAAAGAGATCTGACAGTAACGCTGAGGTTAAGTACTGACAAAATATCTAATCTTCTGTATGTTCATGAACCCTTTTAAAGAGTTCTCATTTGCACATATTAACCCTAGAATGCATAAACAGGTCAAATTGACCCGATAGGGTGTTGTTATTTGATTATTTTGATTAATTGATATTTGATGTATTCCTCATAAATATTGAGCCTCAGCAAAACTATATGTTCATAGGATCAGAATAACTACCCCAAGTCTTCATAAAGGGGGTCAAAATGACATCCTATTCTAACTTACCATGGGTTTTTTGTCAATAATAATAATAGTAATAATAATAAAAATAATCACATTTGTCTATCCACAAAATAATCTATAAATAAATTATTATAGATTTGCTAAATAATCTATAAACAAAATAATCTATAAATTAAAAGGTGCCAGTAAATTCAAATTTCTCACATAAACACGTTAGTTATAGTTATTAGGTATATTTAATTACTGTTTTATTGTGTATGTACATGAAAAAGAACATAACAGAAACATTTAAACATGCATATAATCATATTCATAATACTGTTAAGTATACACTGTAAATATATAATAAATTTCATTTAAATAATTTAATTACACTTAAAGCGATAGTTCACCCAAAAATGATCATTTAATTGTGGTTCCAAACCCATAAGACTTTGGTAAATATTTGATCAATATATATAAGACTTTGGTCACTTTTTACGATGAACACATGTAACTAGGCTTCTATTCAAACACACATACATAAAGTGCAACACATTTGGTAAACACAGATGTTTGTGTGTGTGTGTCACACCTAGTCATAAGTTCTTGTGCATCATGCATACACGTTTGAGTTTTTGTGTTTACCAAATGTGATGTGCTCTATATATATGTGTGTGTCGATCATTGTTTAGATGTAAATAAAATTCTAAATTAAATTTGTTCATCATATATAAAGCTGTAATTTCTCCTTACAATATTTGGCTTACCGTTCGATTCATATGAGTTCATTTTACAACGCCTTTTTGGATCTTCTAAGTTTTGGTAACCTGGAGTTTCAATGGAAGGACAGAAACCACACAGGTTTCATTAAAAAAATATCTTTGGGTTTGGAATAACATGAGTAAATGATGACAGTATTTTATTATTTGGGTTAACTAACTAAGAATATAAAAATCTAAATAAAAATTTAATAAAAGTATAAATTAAAAAATAAATAAAATATATAATAATAATAATAATAATAAAAAAACTACTCCAATATGGGTCGTTTTGACCCCCATTATTCATGTAGGTTTTTTTGGGTCATGCATTCTAGGGTTAAGGTTGGTTTGCAACCACTGTACATTACATGCTTTTTGCTGACTAGACTCACCCGTCCACTCTCTGCAGCCACTCTTTGGGCTGCCTCTCTGGCAATAGCCTTGGCCACAGTGTCAGGAATAAGCGTACCCCTGGGCTGAGGGAGGATCCTTTGAGGTGACGGGGAACGGCGGTTCGGGCAGGCCGGGGCATCCAGGGTGTGTCCGTGTGGCAGGCCTGTGGGCATGCCTGATGGGGAGCATCCGGGCTCCCATGGCTGAGGTGGGCCCCCTCCATGATTAATCATTCCTGGCCCTGGCTCTTTGGTTTCCAGCTCTCTGGCACTTAGTGGTCTTTGGGATTGGGGAAGGGCCAGTTGAGGAATGTGAGGCTGGGGCATCGGGATAGCTGGCTGGGGATGGAGCATGGGTATGGGCGGCTGGGGTTGGAGCATGGCCATGGGCTGCTGGGGTTGAGGCATAGGCATGGGCTGCTGGGGTTGGGGCATGGGCATGGACGATTGAGGCTGGGGCATTTGCATGGTGTGCTGAGGTTGAGGGATTGGGTGTGGTTGTAAAGGCTGGAGGTGGGGTGGAGAGGGCTGTGTGGGATGGGGCATACGGTGGGGATGGAGGTGAGATGGGGGCTGGTTGGGTCGAACGGTGAGGGGTTGGAGATGGCTGGGTGGTTGAGGTCCAGGGTGAGGTGGAAGGGACCGTATTTGGGGATGGGGAGGCATCGTTTGGGACTGCTGGGGTGGGAGAGAGGACTGCATGTGGTGAGAAGGAGGGAGGGCTTTAGGAGGAGGCACCAGCAGGTGGTTTGGAATGACGGCGACATGGGAGTCTTGAGATTCCCCTTGTGCTGATAAAGTCCTGACGATAACTTCACGGGCCTCCAAGCACTGTAGACGGTTCAGCTCTACTGCCACATAGTCTGCCATTGGATACAACACCTCAGCGATCTGAAACGGCATTAGTTTTAGCATTAAGGTGCAGTCACATTTACCATGGTTCAGTTAATTTTTCATGGGCGAAATCCAGTAATTTCAGTAGGAATCCACACAATTAGGAAAGATTTCCCCATGCAGATTTCACAAAGGGATTAAGCTGATCCAGCAAATTTGCTGCGTTGAGCAACAGAACGCTGATTGCTTTGAAAGTAACTTCTGTGTGAGCTGTGCTTTGTACAACACTAGTGCAATACTGACAATAGACAATGGACCTTTTTTCCAACAAAATTTCACTAATTTGACTGGACAAATGTTTAGAATCAACATTCTCATTAATCACCCAAATAACATAAAAGAAAAACCTTTAAAATTCATTACACAAAAACCAGAAACAACGAATTCAAATGTTTGGAACCAATCTTCTCCACCAACAGGGGGCATCAGTATGACTTTTTGATAAAATAGGTCTTGATGAATTTTAGCCTCCATGCAGCCAAGAACTGTTCTGTCACATACTGTAAATGGCACCACTGATATGACTGCTGATGCACACATACTTACCCTCTGACCCTTAGTGCACACTGCATAGCCAATGACACTTGCACCATTGGAGGTTCCCATAGGTGTCATTAGAGGGGGCTTCCAACGCACTTGAAGGACCCCTGGGGCGTGTCCACACTGGACCTGGACTTCTTGAGGAGGCAGAGGGGGTCCTGGGGAGGGACAGACAGCAACCATATATTTACAGTAATAAATGCATGATATTTAGAAAGGATTGTGTTCACTGGATTAATTTGCTTGAGCTCAAGTTTACAGTAATATGGTCATTCCAACAGCTTCACAGCTGAATAATGGCACAAGGGCATATATTACTTCCAAGTATCTCAGCTAATTAATTAATCCAATTAGCCTCACTAAATCTTTTTCTGCTGCCTTCGACTATGTTAAGTGGAGTGTTGTGCTACAAAGAACAACAAAAATAGCTGTTTTCTGTCTATCTCAGGGAAGACTGTGTATGCTCTGTTTAGGTCAGATGTGAGTGTCAGCCTTAGTGGGTTAAAATACTGATTTTCTGATCTTCATTTAATAAATCCGGATGTCGATTCTTGTAATGCCAAGATCAGTATTTTACTCTTTGCCTATTTTCAGTGGCTGTGTGAAAATCCGTTTGTTCAGCAGCACTTTCTGTAACTGCATTCTACTGAGCTAACTCTACTGTACACTTTAGAACCTGTTAATGTAAAAAAAAAAAGAACAAGATTATTTTCCTAATGTTCTAAGCTAGAAGGTTCCCCGTAATAGTGTTCCAAGCAATCCTGCTCCCCTACTGCTCATTTTACCAGAGCTACGAATGTGTTTTCACTGTATGTATTGAATGTGATGCAGTCAAAAACTGTAGTCTATATTGCAAAAATAATGGACTTTCATTTTAGTTATTCTCACAGGCTGCAAAATCAAGCATTCAACACAACTATTCTAGTCCACCTCAAGAACAATTTACTTGTTTTTTTACGTGAGTCAGAAACATATAGGGCCCTATCTTGCACCCAGCGCAATTGACTTTGTACACCGACGCATGTATCATTCCTATTTTGCACCCGCGCAAAGCGCGCTTTTCCCTCCACAGAAGCACATCGCTAAACTAGGGAATGAACTTGCGCTCCCTGGGCGGTTCAGCGCAAAAAAGGAGGTGTGTTCCGGCGCAAACGTTCCTTCATGCTATTTTGCAGGTTTAGAAAACAATTGCGCCACTAACCAGGAAAAAATAAGTCAGTGGCGCGTTGCGCATGTTATTCATATGCTATTTTAAGGGCGCATGCTTGGCCATAATCAATGTAGCGTGTGCACAACGCGCATACACTTTGATTCTCTCATCTACACAGAAGCAGCAGTTTTCATTTTTGCAAATCATACATTATTATGATAGATAGATAGACAATTTATTATAAAAGCATACATCTAGCTTACACATTTACCCAAATTATCATACGCCTTTTTAACCTAAGTTAATTTGGGTGGGTTTCTCCATCCCCAACGTCCCTGACGAGAGCGTTGCTCTCCTCGGCTGTGAACCGCTCCTGGCGCGCGCCTGGCAAATCCGCCGTTACAATAGGAATCCGCTTTAGAAAAAGCGCGTCTGCTCTTAAAGGGAATGTGAGATGACGCTCTGATTGGTTTATTTCACGTTACGCCCAAACCACACCTATGAATAATGAAGCTACTTCAGACCAACCCATTTTAGATTTGCGCCTGGCGCAAGAGTAATTTATCCCGCCGGGAAAATAGCAACAGCGCCAAGACCCGCCCACAAAGTTACTTGCGCTTTGCGCTTTGACACTTGCGTTTCAGATCGTTAAAATAGGGCCCATAGTGTAGGTTGAATAGTGTAGTTCAATTCACAATCAAATGACTCTTATGAACTGGTTCTTTCAAGTGAATCCAAAACACACAGCGCAACAGTGTAGTTTAATTTACGAACGAACGACACATATCAGCAGGTTCTTTAAATAAATAGTTAAAAAACAGCAATATCAGAGTAACATTAAATAATACCTTATAAATGAAATACACTCAAATGAATCACAAATAAATCAAATTGGATCTGATATGAATTTGTGGATCACAATCTAATCTAAAAAACAAAAGTCATCCTATGCATCTCAATCGCTCAACATTGGTGCGATATCTGAACAATATTAGAGTTGAAACTTGCCTGCAGCCTGGGTGCAGAACTCCACCCCAGCCTCTCTCTTCTCTCTCTGCTCCAGGGGCATGTGCCAGGGCACCTGGTGAGGTTTGGCCAACACTTTTACCTTGTACACTGTGGCGGCCTTCAGGTTCACAAAACGCAGTTTGTAAGAGCACGGCTTGACCACAGCATGCTCCACACCATCTAAGTGCACAACATGTGAGTAGTTACTATTACTGGGCAGCCACGAAAGTTCAGCGGAGTCCCGCAAGATGTCGTCCATGCGCAGGCCAGTGGGGGCCACCACAACATTGCGGCCCACCAGCAAGGTGCAGCGCAACTCATCGGAAAGACCCCTGTCTGTCACACTCTGTACCGACACACGGTAGGTACAAGTAGCCAAGTCTAGCTTCTCAAGAAGCAGTTTGGTCCTGCCCCCAAATGGCACAGAGGAACGTACTTCCCCATCCACTAAGATATTGTAGCCGTTGATGTTGCCCCAACCGAGGGGCACCAGAGGCGCTTCCCAGGCCACTATCACACTTCTTGCCAGCTGTTTGATCAGGTTGATCTTCCTAGGGTAAGGCACGATGTTGTCGCCCAGCTCCTCTCCGTCCAGAGTGCCTGTCCCGTTGCTGCAGTGGCCGAGGGCATCACTGCTAAGGCTGTCCAGAGGAGCAGCTCCATCTATGGCAGTCAGGCTCAGACAGCTCTGCTCCAGCCTGCCTTGCTCCTCTTCTCCGTCAATAGATGGCTTTTCCTTGTCCTGGACAAACTCCACAAAATTAGAGGGAACCAGGCCACGCTGCCCATCCAACAGCTCTCCTGGAACAAAGACAAAAAGAAAGATCTTATAAGCTGCAACAGATCTCATTACATAAAATGTAATTGTGATGAATTTTGTAAGCATGTCATTATAATACACGCTGTCAGGTAATGCTTACTAATTAAATTCACTGTTACTTATCTATGTCTTATTTATCCTCTAGTGTCCATTAGCAAATAAGTTGTTAGGATTTTTTTTAGATGTTTGATGATTATAGATCTGGGGCCTCATGTATAAACATCTCAGGTCACGCATGTAAGCATGGTTCCCTGAGAAGTGAAACGAGACACCTAGAGGACACTTTGGGCATGGCCAGTGTCTGAAGCACATGTGAAAACAGGACAATGAATTTGATATTGGCTACTAATGATGCGACTGGAAGTATAAAATGGGCACCTTTAGAACAGGTCATCCACTTCTTTATCTGAAGGAGACATGCACAGGAATACCTGAAGCAAGGAGACGCAGTGTCTCGTTCCCCTTCTCAGGGAACCATGGTTACATGCGTAACCTGAGACGTTCCCCTTCGAATGGGAACTGGCACTGTGTCCCCTCAAGGACACTTTGGGGAATGAATGCCCACTCCGCCATGCTGAAGGGATGAGTGCCTCATCGGTTCACATTAAAGTCAAATACTCTAAAGTTGTACCCATCCCTGAGGTACACACCAGCAGCTCATGACTAATTCCCTACGGCCAAAGCTAGAGCTGCATACTAGAGAAAGTCCAGGCTTGCGCTAGGGTTGGGAGATAAAACGGTATCTGTATTTATCGACGTTACACCATTGTCGGTAACGATATAAAAAATGTTCGATATAGCGCTCGATATTATATTAAAATGCGCACCCATCGCCCGTAGATCTTAGGGGCTGTTCAAGTATCGCGTCTAAAAACGCGTGGAAAGCGCGGCTGTGCCGCTTTCTCCTCCTTTCCAAAGACCTTGCGCTCCCGTGGCGTCTGTCGTTGCTATGCAACCATGAACTGCGCTCTCCACATCATGTTGACTGAAGGTGCACGTTCCATTCGAACCTGATTTGTAAGTGGACTGCGAAGATAAAGATGGCGCGACCACCACAACGTTGCCCAACATCAAATGGCAAACGCAATGAAAGCGGAACGAAAACTACGCTACTCATTATTTTGTGCTTCACGCCATGGGCGGATCTACAGGGGGGCAGGTGCCCCCCCATTCTAGAGCCTTGCCCCCCCCCAGCTGCCCCCCTAACTTTGATGATCCAAAAACTGTACTTACAAAAACAACCCGCCACTATGTCTAATACATTTACCAAAAGTGAACAATTTAATTTTTTATTTTAAATGTATTATTCGCCCCTCCCCCCTGCCCCTCAAATACTTAGTTACGTCCCTGATTCAAACGTGCAGAGCGGCGTTCGCTCAGTCTACCTCACACACAGCGAGTCTGCTGCGGTGCGGTGGCCCTGCAACTCGACTAGACTGAGCTGCCCCGGACAGAGCCTCTGAAGGTGAAGTGAGTTTCCCCAGATGTAGTATAAACACACGTTTAACTTACAGTTACATTTGTAATGAATGTATTGTATGCTAAAGACGATTCAGCATCAGCAAAAACAGCGGTTCTATTACGTTAGCCAAAATCAGCGGTCAAAAATCGCTCCCTCGTGATTTGTAAGAGCATTCTTCCCTTTGATTAGTCTTATTTTGTAAAGACAAGAACAGCTTAATAAAAAATATAAAATTTTGAGGGGCGGCGCTAGGGCTTAAGACCATGCTTAAGACCCGAATGTTTTTAGAAAAGCCCCGAATATTTTGTTAAATTGTCTTTCTCATAGAGCAAAACAATTAATCAGAAAAACAAATGTGAATAAGATTACAGCGGCCGCGATTACCTAATCATGAACAGTGCATATTACATATTTATTTAAATTTTTCCCTTTGCATAAAGGTACTTTTGACGTGCTTTTGCAGCGTTGAGCATTGTAGCCAATCAGAGACATGTCTGTTGATTACATCGGCCAATCAGAGGCGTTTCAATGAGTCGCTGTGCTGAAGATGTGTTTTGCGCGAGCTCACCGAGTTCACGTTCGCTTTTGACTCCAAACCTGTCATTATTATTGGCAATAAACTTAAGTTGCAAATAAGAGATTCACTTGATATTATTATTGATGCTGCTCTGATGCACTACATTACGCAACGCTCTGTTTGTTGTTAGGAGGACTAAAAGTTCAGCAGTCTAGCTCATCAATATCAAAATGATTAACGTTAAAGAAGTTAACGAATGCCTGGTAAAATGTAAGTAGATAAATTTGTTATATTTGACTGTTTTACAATAGAAAAGTTCAACTACCGACACTATCCGGTGACGCAAATTAGGCTACTCAACTTTTTTATTTTTTATTTTTTTATTCAATTTTGCCTTTTTGAATTGAAACTATGCTATAATTTCCTTGATTCATTTAGAGAGAATGCATGTATAATTAAAAATAAAAAATAAGTTGCAAATAGTTACAATTATTTCACTAATACAACAAGACTTTCTTTTTCTTTATTCCCTTAAATCGCTTTTATAATTAATTAATTCCTTTAAATAAAAATACCCAATTTTAGTTTGGGCTGAAGCACCGAATATCCAATACCCTTAGACACGCCCCATAATCCATAATTTTACTGATGGGTGCCGTTACACTGACATTACGTTACAACTCACAATACAGTGCCAGTTAGGAGATCGATCATTTGATTAGCTAAGCAGTCCTATTAAATCCAATTCCTCTCAGATATCACAATGAAACCAGCCATTCCTGTTGTGAAGTAAAAACCGTTGTAGTGTGTAAGGGCATGATTAAACAATAACTACTGTAGTTAAAAAGTGTTTTTGTGTTTGTTTTGTTAAAGCAATTCATAAATAGGGATTCCCATGTACCGTCTACCCCTGCCACCCTGCCAAGACCTCTTGCCACCCCTTTGCCCCCCCATGTAAAATTTTCTAGATCCGCCACTGCTTCACGCTCAGTTTGGGCCAATGTCAGTGCAGCGAGATCCGATCTTGATCAAGCAACACTGTTACTACATAGCACTAAGATCCAGTAAAGAAAGCATTTGAATTTGCCACAGAAGTAATAACATCACTGCAAGATCTAGTGCGAAGCATTCAAATGTATCTGTTATTAACCGTAGATCTCTATTAGATAAAACAGCGCTGGCGTGGAAACCAGGAGAAACATTGTGCCATGAAAGAACTAGTTATAGGCTTCAAGTCCACAGATCAGCAACATTCACTATAGATTCACTGTAGCAACACTAACTGTAACCATGAAAGTTTGGCCGGAATAGTAAAATGCTTTCAAGTACGTAACACATCTTCTTCCAGCACTTCAAAACTCAAATATCATATTTAAATGTTATTTTTAATGTGATGACCAAAACATTAGGCAAGATGTAGAAGTAGGAAAACTCACACTTATTTAAAAATAATTTTTCTTTTAATAAATTATTATTATTTTTAAAAATCATCCTCCCTTCCCAGCAGGGCTGAGTCAAAAAAGAAACTCAGTCCACAGGTAGAGCTCAAGAATTTGGTATTCCTGAGAATACCTTTAAGGGAATGTCGTCACTGAATGGAGCTCTGAGAACAGAGGCCTCAGCACGATGCCTAACCACATTCTACTCCTAGGACAGTTTCCCAAGGAAGCTCACAGAGAGCGCAACAACTCAGAATTGCTATCCAGGTAGAGTCAGGGGAGCAGAGGATTACTCTATAGTGATCCGGATTAAGTGCAGTAGCCAAGGAGGCTCACAGAGAGCCTAGCAGCTTAGCCCCTGGCTGAGCTCATGGGATGGAGGCCTCAGCACTACGTCCTACACCTGTCAAGGAAGCTACATAATAGGGCCAGCAGCTCAGGCAAGCGGAGGCCTAACAACATTCCCAACCCAGGAGTACCAAGAAGGCTTACAGAGAGCCTGTAACTCATTCCCACTGCCTAGCTGAGCTCTAAGAACGGAGGCCTCAGCATGACGACTCTCTAAAGAGAGAGGAGGCCTAACTGTGCTCCACACTCAGGTCAGCTTCCAAGGAGGCTCGTCTGGAGCCTAACTACTGAGAACTGCTATCCAGGCGGAGTGAGGTTGGATGTTGGATGTTGGAAGTTGGATGTTATATGTCTCTATAGTGAGAGGAGGCCAAGCAACTCTCCGGTTTAAGTGCAATTTTGATTTTGAAGTGACATAAAGCGGTGAAGTGGCTGAGCTGTTTACTTCCTTTTCAATTAGTCTTCCCATTAACTCAATAATTTTGTTAATTCAGACTGATTCGTGAACACGGAACACGCACAAAAACAAGAGGCAGGATTTATAGCACAAACCAATCACAACCAATCACAGTGCGATGTAGGCATTGCCTCCTCTCATGTGACTTTCCTCCATTCGTGCACAATTACCCCCTACCACACACTTTAGGGGGTCTGTTAAATGTCAATAGGCTCAGGGGTGGCACGAGATACGTGGTGTCGTGCTGTAACTTTACCTGCTGGTGTCGCTGTTGGACAGTGATTTATACACTAAAGTCTTTTTAGTGTCAAATTTTGTAATATTTGTGCTGTTTTATTTTTGTAATATGAATTATTTTCTCATCCTATTTTTTGAAGAGGCACTGCCTGCCTCCCTTGCCTCCTTGGAGGAAACGTCCCTGGCGTGTGGAAAATTGCCTACGCACATTTCTATACCCATTTTGTGCGTACACAACGTTTATACATCAGGCCCCAGGTGTTTTCTTAATTTAAACTCTTAATTTTCAACATTAATTACACCTCTCACATCATAAATCAATTACCTTCATAAAATCCATCATCATCCATGTTCCCATATACGTACAAGTATTTCCCTGCCACAAGAGGGAGCTCTGCTTCAGGATGCTCATTAGGTCCATCATAGGGATTATAACTGACCAAAACACCAGACAGTGAGCGGGAAAGAAAACAAAGAAAACAGTAAAATACAAACACACATATATGTACATGTACAAGTATGTGTGTAATACATACCTTTCACTACTGCTCATAAAGTCGGTAAGATTTATGTAATGTTTTTGTACACTGAACATTAAGACTGTTTTCTATTTTAATATATTTTAAAATGTAATTTATTCCTGTGATGGCAAAGCTGAATTACAAAGCTGATGAAACACTGCAAAAATATCTTTCCAAAATATTTCAGTGGACAAAAAGCTCCCGACAATATAAGCTGTGGAAAATTATAAGTGATCTAGGAGCTTTATATAGCTTTTTACAGCAGATTTAAGTCTAAAAAAGTAAGTCTATCCCTCACAGCCTCGCTTTCATACCTGTCCCCAAACTTTTGAACAGTACTTATATATACACTGTATATAGAGGGTAAGTGGTAAGAAAAGTACCTGTAGCGGGCAGTGCAGAGGCGGACCTGACCTGTGTATCTTGCCTTGGTTCTTGGAGCTGGTCTCACCTCATTATCCATCTGGACAGAGGAAATCAGCTGACACACTTGATCTTTATCTTTAAATTCCACATATCACAACATAAATGTACTATGGCAATGTACTATGAGAGTGTTTGTGTGAGGATCATTACATAACATCCTTTTATTTACAGTCCTGCTCCCAATGTGCACAGTGCATGCATGTGTTCATGGATGATCTGATTCATGTATGATTAAGTGCACAGAGCGGAGATGATTATTACCTATTTGCATTGATGTCAATCACATAGCCAGGGAAAATATAAAGCTGAAGTGCGTAATTTCTATGGTGGTGATTGCATCACCAAACGGAACTGCAAAAACAATGACTGTTTTTAAACAGGTTTTGCCATTGGTCAAGAACTCACGCCATTGGTTGAGCCAATTTGGCTGTGTCAGGCTGGCTGAGACGCTCAAACAAACAGCACAATGTTTTTTTTCAGAAGCATCAAGTCATAGAGTTTAAAAATAAAATAAACAATTTAATAATTTAAATGCTTTATAGTCGGGACAAAAGTAAATATTTTAACATTAAAACAATTACACTTTTCACAATTAATTGTAAAATGTATCTTTTTAGTCCACATTCCACTGAGACTTTAGATGCTTAAATGTGTGATTTAGTTTACACATACAGTAAACAATTGAATTTCTTTCCTAAAGCATCAGACAGTCTTCCACCCAAACATCTGATATGAGGTCATTTATGTATCTAATTATAGAGAGAGAGGCCAATTATAAAAGCATGAAATGAGCACATTTCTTCTCTCTTGAGTAAAATACAGGCAGATAAACAGATACTGCTATCTGCTCGTGGCAATCGGTTAACCGAATGATCACCGTGTAGCTGTGATGAGTGGTTGGCTGAGGGAGACAAACCTCTGAGAGGGATGCTAGCATGGGGCTGCTGGAGCGACTCTGGGTTTGGACGGTGGGTTTGACCGACAGCTGCTCTGGCTTGTCAATCTTGTGTTGCTGTACTATGGACAAATCTGAGACCAGTGGAGTTCCGTCAGATCTCTCATCACCTGCAAGCATGAGTTATAATGGAAATCAATGACTTCGATCATTGAACAATAAGAGGGATCTGAACAAATGGATTTAAATAAGGCTGTGGAAAAAACATTAGATGAGAAGACAATTAAAAAGAATAGATTTTCCCCCTCGGGGGGTTTCTTTGTCTTAGTTTTCCTTGTCACTGTTTTGCCTGAGTTCTAGTAATTTGTTACTATGGTTTCTGATAGTGCATACCTGTTCCCTGTTTCTTTGATTCACAGCTTCAGTGTATTTAAAGCTACACTGTGTAGGATTTACTCCCATCTAGCGGTGAATTTGTATATGACTACCAACTGAATATTACTTTCTAGCCCCTCCCATTCCGAGGGCGTTTTAACTCCTACGGTGGCTGTATTATTTCAAATCTGCCGGCAGTCGCGAGTAATCTCCCCCTCGCATTCGTCACGGTGCCACTGAGTGTAAAAACGCGAAAGGCGAAGCTTGAATTTCCAGGTATGTCCCTCTCTGTCTAATGTATTTTCAAGATGGAGGCCCAACATGGCTGCCGCCATTCGAGCGACTCGCTCGTATGTATTCTAAATGGCAGATTATACACTTACGAGAATACTTAATTAGTTGGTTGAAGTTATTACACATTAATGAGAATGTATAATTTTATTAAAAGTGTTTAATAAAAAAGTGTTTTTTGCTAAAAAATCAACTTAAAATATTACACAGTGTAACTTTAAGCCTTCAGTTTTCTCAGTTATGTGTTCCGCATTAACATCTATGTTTGATGTGTAGTGTTTTTTCTGAAGTTCTCCAAGTGTTTAAGTTTCCTTGTATATTTCATTCTGCGTCATGCATCTTGCTCTGTGGACTACACATGCTGTGACAGTATGAATACACACCATGGAAATAAATATATTCAGTGTTGTTTACTGTACATACTTCTCCAAGGCACTTTAAAAGAAAGAAACGTAAAAAAATAAAACATGCTAATACAAACACATCTGAAAAGACATTTTCATTTAAATTAGAGACATTACAGGAAGGCCAGAACGGATAGAAAAATGTTATCAAAACTTCCCATGATTTTGTGAAATTACTATGGTTTGTGTGTGTGTGTGTGTGTGTGTGTGTGTGTGTGTGTGTGTGTGTGTGTGTGTGTGTGTGTGTGTGTGTGTGTGTGTGTGTGTTTTTTTGTTTTGTTTTTTTTAATCGGATACACCTCCAACTGTTTAAAAACAATGCTTTGCTCACTTTTTTCTGCCTGGTGCTGCAGGTTGTTGTAACTGTTGCTCAAGTTTTTCTCCTGTGAGTCAATGTCGAGCGTATCCTCCGTGTCTGACCCCAGGTGATATTTCTCCAGCTTTTTTGACAAAATATTGCACTGCTCACTCTGTGTCCGGCATTTCTGCTCTAAGTCATGAACCTTGACCTTTGAGGGACAGAGTAAGGAATACACAGGAAAGAATTACTCAAAAGATTAAATCAAATTGCATATATCATACATAGGAATAAATACACAGGAGAAATACAATGAACTGTAGCAGTGGTTCTCAAATGGTTTGGCTTCAGGAACCAGCAATATTACACCCAACAATATGCAAAATTATTGACAGGAATACAGACAATTTTGTAAACGCATACACAGCAGAAGTGTGATTTACCAGCCTAGCACATGGAACAAACACTGGGCCAAATACTGTATCATTAGCAAAATCCCTGCTATTAGACATATTACCCAGCATTGAATACATTTGCGACAAAATGCTGTAAAGTTTGATTGAATGCACAGCCTGTGACAATAAGAACATGATATGGGAATTGTTTTTCCCCTTTTAGAAGTTAATAAGCCTATTTAATCTGATATCCTTAAGGATCATTGAAACAACACACTTTAGTGGTTAAAAGCGTGAGATGCAGGGCAGTGAAATGAACAAAAATAAAATCAGTCACTTTATTTTTCAAATTTAACTTTTAACTTGAGTACACTGAATTTAGAACGCTGTGCAAACGCGAGCACAACGGTCAAATGCATTCGTCTAGTGCATGTTTACATAGAAAAAATATGGAAATGCAGTGCAGTGGAATGCAGAAAATGTGTTCTGTGATTATGAACAGATATAGACTTAGCTGCATTTGCATTTAGCATTGTTTTTCTTCTTGCGAACCATTCTGGATCACTAACCACTGGTTGAGAACCACTGAGCTACAAAAATATCTATAGTTCATAAATATGACACATACAAAAAAAAAAAAAAAAGAACGACAAATTATCTGCTTGTGAATAGACACCTAAGATAAATTAATTTAATTTAATGCATCAGGAAAGCAAATGAATAATGGCTTAACACAGCAACTGCATCAAAGCATGCAGTGAGAGCTCTTTTTAGTGCCAAAGGCATAAAGAGGTTTAAATAAATAAATAAATAAAGAAAACACACACGCACACACACACAGGTTAAGAGTATTATCTAACGGATCATAATACTTAAACTTTTCCACTGTCTGGCCAAATGTTCTCATTGCTTAACTGTTCTATTTTGTGCCAATCCGGCCCAGCCGGTACGGATATGGTTTCATTTTCCCCTGCAGGGCTGATAACAGAGATCTTTGGAGTGTAATACAAATGCGTCAGTCATTGCCTTGGTAATGCAAGACTCACAGACGATATGAGATGTAAACAGCGACTGCTTTATGGAGGATGATCAGATATTTATTTTAATGTTATCATTAACTTGCGATAATTTCACTCAAATAGTGCACTTAGCCAGCTACAAAGAAACTGGCAGCCAGGGCAGGCAACAGACAAAGTGACCAATCCTGAGTGGCGACGCATTCTACCAGCACGGTTAGCCAAAAAAGAGAAAACGGTTTGTAATTGTGCTGTGCCGAACCAAGCTCAAGTGGAAATATAACTGGAACCGTTCCTGACCATTCTTAGAACCGTTCGGCCCGATGGTGGAAAAGCAGCCATAATTTCACCAAGTCATAGTTTTACACCAACAACAAAAGACCTGATGCAACAGCCTGTCACAGCCACAGGAAAATTTCATTTTGTTTGTTAAACTCTTAACTCTTCAACAGCAACAATTCATGGCCACACAGATGAGTGTAGCAGCGCCGATACTCAACTGGCACACAATAATGCAATGATTTTAAAGGGACAGGTCACCCAAAAATGGAAATTCTGTCATTATTTACTCACCCCTAATGTTGTCCTTACTGGAAGGTAATCAGTTAATAGTGACAGTCAGTTCTTAACACAAAGCTACGACTATGGTCTCAGAAAACTTTATAGTGTTTATAGTGCTTTTGTGTGCTATTTGCAGTAAATAGTAGGAGTAAATTCAAAATATATGGGTGTGGAAAGAGTAAATTGTGACAAAAAAAAAAATCTGTTTTCTTTATAAATTAATATTTTCAAACCATGTAAGATTATAAATGTAAAACTATGTGGGAAAAAGTATTTAATAGGCTACTCAATCAAAATAATAAACACAACTACAAGCCAAGTATACTTAGAATACTTCATTATACTTTTAAGTATACAGTATCTTGATCAAAAGATTGAGTACAAATATAGGCCAAATATGTTTAGACTTTTGTGTCAGTATAAATCAAGTATACTTAAGTGCAATTTGAAGTATATTTCTAAGTACATAAAGTATATTTCTGAGAAGTATATAAAAAGTATGAAATGAAATAGTGAAATAATACTTTCTTGTTTTTAGTTTTAAAGAAGTATACTAATAGCACACTTGAATAAACTTATTTTTCGTAAGGGGTGCAGTGGTCCATGTTGTTTGTATGTCTCTAATGAGAAAAAAACTGATATGGAAGGTTGCAAAAAAAATCTCTACATGAGTGAGAGTGTGTGTACCTGCATTTTGTCCATATGGCTCTGTTTAAACACAAAGGGAAAACAAATAAATGTAAATCAGAATGACAGGGGTCAGAGATGAAAAATAACACAAAACTAAATAATATAACATAATACTCAACTATGGAAAAAAAAGATGAGCTAAATGTCTTGAGACAAAATTGCAGGGTATAAAACAATATTAAAGATGGGAAGAGGCAAAAATTATGAAGGTCATAAAAATTAGGAACCACTGGAAGGACGCCCCGTAGGGAACATACATAAGCTCTCCTCAGATTAAGCTGACAGTACGAGACAAGTAGAAGCTTCTCAGACCGGCCCGACTGTCAGACATGGTGGTCTTTTATCAAACACAAGAGGGATCCAGACAGGCCGAACCTGTCCCTTCTAAACTTATCAGATAATTGGGGTAGACAGGTCCTTTTTGCACGAAAGGCAGACTCTGCTGACCATGCTATGAGTGTAAATTAGGCTTTCATAGAAGGATGCCAAAGGACAGAACGAAAAGAAGTAGATTAAATTTTACCTCTAGCAGATGCACCACTTCTTCACGCTCTTTCTCAGTTTCAGCTTGAACCTGGAAATAAGAGATAGCGCATTTAGTTTAGCAGTACAAATGCGATTCCATTCACTCAAAACCCGACAAACTCAAACCTCAGAAAGTAACTGCAACGTCAGTAGGACATTATAATCTCAGACTGATTCTGAAAGATTCGCCAAGATTTCTTTGGCAAAGCTACTTCATCTAATTTCAGACAGATTTATTGATCCCAGAGGGGAAATTCAGTATCTGAAGGGCAAAAATGGGAGTCAGAGTTTACAGCAGTTACTCATAAGTGAGTAAAATTACAGTGAAAACTGTGTGTTTGTAGGCAAGCAGGAAATTGAGAGATACATAGACAAGCTATGATTGCCATGCAAGTTGTATCAGTAAGTCATTTGTGCATATATGTCTGTGTTGTGTATGTTAGAGAGGTGAAAGCTCTGTTGAACCCCTCCCCAGGGATCTGCACTGATGCGGTGTCTGCTGTCGGCTCTAATTGCTTTGTTTGCCTGTCGCTGCTCCTTCCTGAAAGGCCGCAGACACAAAGGAAAGCAGCCATGATCGTATCATGTGATTGCACTGATTTTATCCAGCCCTACTAAGCCAGAATATCTACTGCTTCCACATCAGACTATTTTCTTTTCCTTACGTCAACTTCTGCAGAAAGACTGGAAAGGAAGTACGGCATGTCATAATCCTTAAATTATAATAAATAACTATTATAAAAGAATTGAACTGGTTCGACATAGTGATCTGTGCTGTGAAAAGCTTACATTTAAAACGTTTTTGGAATAAAATGTCTTACTCCTTTGTTTAGCTATGGCTAATTTTATAGCTAGATGTTTAAAGAATTTTTTACATAAATTGACAGTTAAATATTCATTTTCACATATCTCCATAAATTACAAAATCACAGCTTGGTTGGATATTATATATACAGTCTATATTAAATATTCTGTTCACTAATATTTACCTTGATTTTTCTTTAGTACACTAACTTGTTAAACTTTATTAATAGAAAAATTGTTGGTTGGGTTGGAAATTGCTGCAATTGGTGAAAAACAATTGTATTTAACAAAATGTATTACATTTTCTATAAAACTATTAAGGCGCACAACTGATTCCAACATTGATATTTAACAAAATAAAATGTTGCCATGTGACACTGATCTCACTGAAGACTGGAGTAATGGCTGACAAATTCAGATTTGCCATCACAGGAATAAATTACATTTAAAAATATATTAAAATAGAAAAGAGTTTCAAATATTTCAAAATGTTCCTGTATTTTTTTTGTCAAATAAATGCAGTCTTGCTCAACATGAGAGACTTCTTTCAAAAACAAATTTTACAGACCCCAAACTTTTTAACAGTAGTGTACACAATTATATTGTAAATAGTTTATTGTAAAAAAAAAAAAAAAAAAAAAAAAAAAAAAAAAATCACACTTTAATATTAAATGTTTATATCTGGGATGAGTATAAAACATTAAAATCAATAAAAGGATTTTGAAAAGTTAAATAAATAAAAATCACGCCCTGGAACATATAAGTGGCCGTAGTTTAAGAAACACCCATACTGCGTCTGTTGTGGTTGTGTGTGTGTGTGTGTGTGTGTGTGTGTGTCGCGTGCGTGCGCGTGCGTGTGTGTGTGTGTGTGTGTGTGTGTGTGTGTGTGTGTGTGTGTGCGTGTGTGTGTGTGTGTGTGTACAGACCGGTTTGAGGACTGAGGTTTTTACCTTCTGCAGAAGGCTGATCTCCTGCTGTCTGGAGTTGAGGAACACCAGGGCCTGCTCATGCTCTGCCTCCAGTTGCTGCCGCCGATCCGCAGCCTCTCGCATATGCTGAGAAATAGAAAAACAGAAAGAGAAAAAAGGAGATTGTGTTAGAATTAGGACGTGTTTGTAGAAACCCCTGCTTTCTTAAACATACATTGTAGAACAAAACAATTAATCACTGTTCTGACCTGCTGTTTTCAGGCTCTGGACAAAGATCTGGGAAACAACATCATGAATAACCACACAGGCATTTTAACAGACACATTAAGCGCAATAGTGACAGTGAGTGATGACACCAACAGCCATTGACGGGAAGCGCTTGGTAAATACAACATGTTCTGTGAAAATGCAGAAAACCGAGAATAAAAACTGATGAATAAAAAAACAACACACGATGACTACTGTAATAGACCGCTTGGGTTCAAGTTTCTTTCTCCTTTATTTAAGATGAAGTTAAACCGGACAGGAATTGGACTGAAACATATCAGATGTGTTGTGAGGCTTAAAAACTTGAAAAAGCTTATAAGGTCTAAGATCCATCTTTTCTCTCACTGTCTGCACCTCCATCCTCTTCAAGAGAATTAAAGCCTCTTTTCTTTGGTGACCTTGGTGGAAGTGTTTTAAGCACAACGCATACACACACCTTGCACACTCGCATGCCTATTCAACTCGATGCATTGCATAATCGTTAAATTATGAGCAGCTGAAGAGCTTCTGAGGACAGGAAACTACTCTTACAATTTTTAAAATGTTCAAATGAACATTTAATAAACTAGAAAGCATAAAAGCATTACATGAGTCTTATCAACATATGTTAAAGGGATAGTTTACCCAAAAATGAAAATTCTGAAAGAAAAAAAAACCCCACAAAAGCAGATATTTTGAAGAATGACTGACCAAAAAAATGGAAAAACACGAGGGTCAGTAAACAGTGACAGAATTATCCTTTTCGTTGGAGACTATCCTGTTAAGAGCTTAAGATTTAAAATAGATGGTTTGCCCAGTGGACAGTTCAAATGAAACACTTCAGACGGAAATTCAAGAAGCTATTTTTTTCTTTAAAAGAAAATCTTTTATTACAGTCCTGCTGCTTTAACTGGAATGATTATGCATTTCTGAGGAGCAAGAGAGAAATCTTCAGACAACATCAAAAGGAATTCTGACATTTTACAGAAAACAGTTTTCTACTCAACTCTACTTCTACTTTTTCTCATCTCACCTCATTTATCACATAGTCAATAATAAGAAAGGTAGGAGAGATAAATACATATTTATCCTTTTAAAGATGAGCAGTCGATTTCTTGTTATAAGAGCTTTTTTCCTTTCAAGATTCATGACACAAGCAGTCAATAAGCCGACAAGTCAAGGAACACCTTTCATTGAACAATAAGTCAGCAACATGATGCCGGCAGAAACAAGTCCGATATCTGAAACATAATTATCTCAGCCGATATCGTTTTTTCCTTTAAAAGCAAGACCCTAACATTATGAAAGTTGATCGTAAACATTACAGATTGGTTTACTAGATATGATAAAAGCAGTCATGGGGGAAAAGGATTTTAATTATATGATAAGCATTCAGTTTACAGTATTTGGTCAGTGCAAGCCAAGGCAATCTCTAAACTCTTCTAAAATGAGTAGTATTCTTAATATTAAAGATATTTAATAACATTTGCAAGATTAATTGTATCCTGGTTGGACTTCGATAATCGATAATCAATCCTTGGTCAATATGCAACAATGATCTTACCTTTAGGACTCGCTCAAGGTTCTCCAGTTTGTCTTGGAGCTGAGCCTTCTCCTGCCTGGCCAAGTCTCTCTCTTGACTCACACAACCAAAGGCCTTTCTGAGCTGATCATAGTCTGACTTTACCTACAGAGATAAAGAGTTGGGAAGAGATGAGGATACATGTACTGTCTAAAGCCCCAAAAGTCCAGCTAAACTTACAATAATATCACTTAAACAATGAAAAGCAGAGTAAACAGAGGAACCTTGGCCCGACTTCAGCTGTTGGACATTTAATAATGGCCACAACAAAGGGAAGCAAAACGGCTGACTCTGCATCACTGCTTGGATGCATTTTACAATGGGCCGTGAGAGCACAGAATTAATCTTTTTGATAGATTATTTTAGTAGCTTTTTTCACTCTCATAAAAGGTGCAGTGATTCTTTGAGGCTTGAAACATAACGCCACGGCACTGTGAGCTAAATAATAAAAATGCAGGTGATTTGTATCTAAGGCAACAGTTCTAAAAATAAAGATTCAGTGTTCAGAAATGCGTTTGACTTTTACATTGACTCACGATGCTGGCAGAGCTCAGAGAAACAACCAATCACCTGATGAGTGCAGAAGAGGGTCAACTCAGGACACAGTCAAACAAGAACCTCATCCACCAATCAAAATTCACCACACAATATATCACACACTTGTGGCTGGCACACGCCCATACTCTGTCTCATTTATTAGGACACATTTCATCCGGCTCAGAGTCTCAGAGAAATGGGGAGGTTGATTCACATCTCATATCGATCTAAGATCGGTATATGAGATTGCGCCTGGTGCTGAAGCGTGTGACAAACCGACCCGTCCCACTTGGGGTTATTTACCTACTCTCTTCTGCCTTGTTAGCACCGCTGAATGCTGGGAAATGAGTCTTTGATCATTGAGGGAATGGGAATGGGAGCGGACAACACTACCTGATTAAACAGAAGACATTTTATCTCAGACGCTTGTCTGGGGTTGTGACAGATGGCCCCTTTTTGTTGTTAGAGGAGAGGAACAGTCTGTGGATTATTCGGAGGGAGACTGCCAAACCATGGCCCGTCAGCTTGGCAAAAAGCACCGGTGAAATTGACACTATTAACACAATGAGTGCCATGGACTGCCACTCTCAGCGGTCCTGTGTTAGTACGATATCCACTCCTCAGCAGATTCACTGCTTACATTGATACCCCTGTTCGGGTGTCACTGGATTTCCTTCACACTATGATAGAGTTTCAATCTTTCACTTTCTGATGATCTCCAATTTGCATGCGGACACGTTTTTCACATCATGGAGGCCGATTTCAAACCATAATAAATGCATACAGGCAAAACCCCATCCAGTTTCAATTAGATAAATCTGGTCAAAACAAACAAGGCAGATATATTGACCAGACAGGGACACGATAAGATCAATACTTCCGATGAGATGCAGAGAAGAGCCCTTCGGGCAGATGTTCTTAGAAGAGCCATGTAATGAGCAGCCATTGATATGAGCTCGGCTGGCACGTGATGACCATCTCTTACCTTCTCGTACTGTGCAGCCTTCAGGATGTGACTAAGCAGCTCACGATTGAGCCGTTTTCTCTCCAACAAAGCATCCTGAAGCTCATTCTTCTGTCAAGATAAAAAAGAAAAACAGGAGTCAGCTCATTCTAAACATAATATATGACCAAAATTTTATTATGACTGAAATGTTATTTCACAATATGAGGCATTTTATTTCACAATAACGATATATCATGATATTGTTATTTTGTTAAAAATAAGTAGAAAGGACAAGTACAATAGAACAAAGATCCAAAGTAAATAAAGTTTTTCAGGCACAGTAGATTTCTTCAACATGTATGGCCCTATCATACACCCGGCGCAATGCGGTGCCAGGCGCTACGCAAGTGTTTTCTGCTAGTTTCAGCCCGGCGCAGTTGTAATTTTCACATCCTGCGCCACGTTGTTTAAATAGTAAATGCATTTGCGCTCATCTGTTCACCCATGCTGGTCTGAAAACGAGGTGTGTTCAGGTGCATTGTTGGCTCGTTGCTATTATGAGGCAACTGAAATTGACCAAAAAAAACCTGGTCTAAAGTCAAGGGCGCAGTATTTTTTTGTTATTTAAAGGGCACATTAGTAATATGCTCCTATAGGCGGGTGCACAACGCACGTACAGTACACTCTGCTTAATACACACACAGGGACGTGCAACACAAACATAATAAATATAAATAATAAAAGGATTACAATGTAAAAGATTATTATATTGTTCATAAAGATATGGTGGAATCTGGCTCGTCCTGTAGATGGTCTTCTTGCACGCTTTAACCTCGCACACGAGCAGATCCGTTTTCTCTCTGGAGAAGCGTTCAGTTTTCCTGCTTGAAAATTCCACCATGTAAATAGCGAATCCGCCATGGCACGAGCGCAACTGGCTTTTAAAGGGAATGGGAGATGAGACTCTGATTGCTTTATTGCATGTTATGGCCAAAACACACCCATTACTCAAGAGAATAGGGACAACACTTTTAGACCATGCGCCGGGCGCGCTGACCATTTTTCCCGTCATTAAACTAGCTAAGTGCACTTGCACCGTGCTTTAGACAATGCGCTTAGATCGTTAAAAAAGGTCCCGTAGTAAGAAATACTACAGATGTCAATCAAATGTAAAAATAAAACGCTGCATAGTTTTCAATGTATGAATTAAATATAACTTGATTCTTATTAAAGATACAAAAATAATTCAATGAAGAGCAGTGAGTGATTTTCTTTTTGTCTTTTGTTGTTTGATTAGCATTAATAACACAGACAGCAGGTACTGTATACTAGGTTGCTGTCCCTTTAAGACATAATACACTGCTCCAAAATACTGACATATCTGGTTTTCACCCTACTGTTTACATTCACTTAAGATATAACTTACTGTGTTTATCAATCTATCTATCTATCTATCTATCTAAAAACGGACAGTACCAATGAGAAGTGAAACCGCAGAGAAATACAATTTTGGACCGAGACATCTGGCCATTTCATCCAAAAGAAAGGTTAGATCAATATAGAAATCCTTTCAGACAACAGGATGTATGTGACTGCTTAGAGAACATACAAACACTGGGTGATGCTCTCAGTGATAAAACACAAATCTCGTTTGCCAGTAGGGACTGAAGATGGGTGCTCATTTTGCCACCCATAACTGACTGTGCTTAAAGAGCCACCAAAATCTCAAAACCTCTAACACGGCGTGTATGAAAAATGAATCAATACTTCATGGAGAATGGCTCCATGCAGCAATTGTCACAGACCAGGATTCAATTTGTTGGTAGATTAACTTTTTAAATTAATTATGACCGCCGCTAGCGTAGCTAGCGAAAGCGGTCATATAGGGATTGTCAAAGTTTTTTTTTTTTTTTTTCGTCACCTTACTGAATTTTTCGTCAACGATACCAGGGACACCGAAGCACCGGGGAACATGAAATTTGCAGTTTTTCCTAAATAACTACCTGAACCGTGGCACCGAGGATGAAGAAATTTTTATGGTATGTTGGTCTACTAGACTTTTACGGAAAAATTTCGTTTGGTCCCCGGGGGCCACTTCACCCCCCACGCTGGGGCCCCCGTAAATTTTTCGTCAACGATACCAGGGACACCAAAGCACCGGGGAACATGAAATTTGGTGGGCATGTAGCCCCACTACACTTCTACGGAAAAATTTCGTTTGGTCCCCGGGGGCCACTCCCCCCCCGCGCTGGGCCCCCCCAAACCCAAAAAAATGCAGTTTTTCCTAAATAACTACCTGAACCGTGGCACCGAGGATGAAGAAATTTTTATGGTATGTTGGTCTACTAGACTTTTACGGAAAAATTTCGTTTGGTCCCCGGGGGCCACTTCCCCCCCCCTGCGCTGGGGCCCCCGTAAATTTTTCGTCAACGATACCAGGGACACCGAAACACCGGGGAACATGAAATTTGGTGGGCATGTAGCGCCACTAGACTTCTACGGAAAAATTTCGTTTGGTCCCCGGGGGCCACTCCCCCCCCCCCCCCCCCCCCGCGCTGGGCCCCCCCAAACCCAAAAAAATGCAGTTTTTCCTAAATAACTACCTGAACCGTGGCACCGAGGATGAAGAAATTTTTATGGTATGTTGCTCTTAAGGGCCCACATCAACCTAGCCCATAATCACTCATTTGTGATTTGCGCCCCGCCCATAAAAAATTAAAAAGCAATATTATTCTGCTTTAATCGCCCCTATCTTCAGTGGAGATGTTCAGAACTGCACCATATTTCATGTGTATGATTAACTTGACATCCTCTGGGGGTATCCTCTGCTAAGTTTTGTAGAATTTCATCCATGGGGGGGTATAAAATAAATTCATTTATGTGCACATTTAGTGACTGTACACTCATCGGCCTGTAGATGGTGCTGTTGAGCGAAGGGTTGCTGGTTTAGGATGATACTGTCACACACACACATGCAGGAATACAAACAAATGCAAGCATGCACACACACTGACATCCACACGCACAGACACACACCCATACACACACATACAAATCCACATGCACAGACACACACACACAAACACACACGCGCACACATGTACGCACACATACATACACGCACAGACACACACACACACACACACACACACACACAGACACACACATACACAAACACACACACATACACACACACACACACACACACACACATGCACATACTATTACTTTTTTTAGGTATATACATAAACACGCAATACAGCCAAATTACTCCACGTCATTTATTTTTGTGGAAAGCCAGTGCAGGCCTGAGCGGCGGTCATATTTTGTACCGCGATGCGGTACATCTAGTTAAAGTAATTTATGCCGTTTTTGAAGTGTATAATTTCTTTTGCCACAAGCATCACAACATGAAACTGCAAAAATATTAAGTGTTCTCAAACAGGTTTCCCAAACACTCCCACTCTCTGCGATTGGTCAGATAGTTAAACTGATAGCCATGCCCCAAACTCACAACATTGAGCCAAAATTTTTATGTGGGCTGGTTCAAACAAACCTAAATATTTTGAAATCTACAGAGCACCTATTTACACTTTATGAGGGAATCAACCTACAGATAGCTTACTTATAGATGTCTCTATGTATTAAGTTAGGACAGAATTTGAAAATGTAAAACACTACACACATTGGCGTTAAGCAATATTTAGAAAAGGTAGAAAAAGGCAACAAACAATGAGAAAGACAAGAGAAAGGCAAATCATCTCACATCTAAACATGCAACTTGTATCTCATCACACTTTATCATAATAAATGCACAAGAACAAGCTTGGAAAGTCATTTCAAACACACTAATTTGACTGTTTAACATAGCCATCCATCTCTTGACGTTTTCAAAGTGCCACACCCTGACTGAACTCTGTGAGCGTCTCTGACTCAGCATCCTGTCCCTTCCTAGCTGGCTCACATCTCAAAGTATATCAGGTGGCAGGTTTGCTCAACAGCAACAAGAGGAGCATTTGAACTTTCTTGTCAGAAGCCCTGTCTGTCAACCACAGTGTCACCCAGGACATGACAGCTACTGCACACGAGGGCAGCGCACACTCAACTGCTAGCAAACGGTGACCACTGCACACCTCCCATGAGATCACGGGTAGCATATCCGCATATACATTTGGGAACATTTCAGCCATCATGTTCTATTACCTCATATGAAAGGACAGTCCTTAACCTCTGCTCAAGGGACCTTTAAGACAGGGGTTTTCAAAGTGGGGGCCGCGGCCCCCTGGGGGGCCGCCAGGGGGCGCCAGGGGGGCCGCAGCAAGTTGGGGAAAAAAGCGGAAAAAAGTAAAAAAATATATATTTATAAAAAATATTAAATATTTGCTAATATGAGTATTGTTATGAAATAACATTATAATAATTTGTTGCATAGCCTATCTTAACATTATACTTTTAATGTTAATATTTTAGAGATGAACTGATTGATCGGCTAGTGACAAGAATTGGCCGATTTTCACGTGATTTTCAGTCTGACATATGCCGATTCAAATGCACTCGGGCGCCGCATGAATAACATGATCGCGCAACATCAGCATCACACATGCACACAGAACGCACATGTAGGAAACCTTGTGAATTACGGTCGTTTCAGACCGCGAGCAGCGCGATTTTTTTTCCGGCGTGCATGTTCAGTGAGTGCATTCACACCGCGAGCAGGAGCAGCGCGTGAGCGTCAAGCAGGAGCGTCGCGTGAGCAGCAGTGAAGCGGAGGGTTTCGGCGCCGAGTCTATTTTTGCTGCGCTGCTCACGCTCAATTAAAGTGAAGGCACACTTTTGATGGACAAAATAAATATGATTTCACACAAAAAGTACCTAAAATGCACATATTGCATGTATAGTTAGTGTGTTTGAACAAGAACTGGAGTAGGATTTTTGCCTTCATTTTCTTTTCTGACATAGCCTACTAAAGAAAATGAAGACAAAAATATTTATAGAAAATGTATTAATTTAAACTTGTTTTTATTAATCAGTTTGGGTAAAAGTGGTGTTTTATTATATATAGGCTATATTGGGGCTGGAGGAATTAACGCGTTAATCTTTGCGATTAATTTGAAATGTTTAACGCGTTAAAAAAATAACGCATTTAACGCAGCACTTTTTTTTTGCCTCGTTTTAATGATTTCCTGTTGCGGCTGCTATTAAAAAGCCGAAAATATGTGGATCGGGTTTCATTCTCGAGCAGCTTTAATGAGCGGGTCTTTTCCGCTCCGTGTGCGCCGCCGCACTCGTGTGTGTGTGTGTGTGTGTGTCGGCCATAGGTGTCGGCGCGCTGCGCGTTCTGCTCTGTCGTTCACGGCCCAAACGCTCCAATCATGTACCGATCACGCACTGGAAAAGCAAGTCCGCTCAAATAAGGTGAAATTTCTCTCTAGACTTCTGTTTGCTGCGCTGTTATTCATGCTGGGCAACAATGTTAAAGGGATAGCTCACCCAAAAATGAAAATTCTGTAATTTACTCTCCCTCAAGTTGTTCCAAACCTGTATGATTTCCTTTCTTCTGCTAAACACAAAAGAAGATATTTTAAAGAAGGTTTGTAACTAAACAGTTGCTGGTCCCCATTGACCATAGTATTTTTTTTTCCTATATGGAAGTCAATGGGGTCCATCAGTCGTTTGGTTACCGACTTTCTTCAAAATATCTTCTTTTGTGTTCAGCAGAAGAAAGAAAGTCATAAAGGTTTGGAACAACTTGAGGAAGAGTAAATGAGGACAGAATTTTTAATTTTTGGGTGAACTATTCCTTTAAAATGACCTGCTCTGATCACATGCTATGTGTAATAATAGCTTTTTTAGGACTATAGTTTATTTTTATAATTAGTAAAAAAAAAAAAATTGAAAAAAAAAAGTCTTAAATTGATTATGTTGATTGATTATTGAAAAAGAATAATACATTGATATATTGATGTTTAATATTATTTTAATATAGGGCTATTTTCTGTTCCTTTTTTCTGGTGATTCTAAGTTTTAATTATTGATGATTATAAGCTTGGAGGAAATGCAATTAATTGCAATTAATTACAGCAAATTGTGCAAGTAATTAGTTAATTTTTTCTAATCGATTCCCAGCCCTAATATATATATATATATATATCTGATGTTCACCTAGATGTTTTATTTATTTATTTCTACGCGTGCCGTAGTATTGTCGATGGGTTCAATAACACATCCTGCAAAAGGGGGGCCTTGGCCAGAACCTAGTGGTATTTGGGGGGCCTTGGCATGGAAAAGTTTGGGAACCCCTGCTTTAAGAGACCACTGAACTGGCTGCACATTGAAACCTAGAGTTAAAAATGTGCAGTTATGTTCTCTGCACAGTCACAGCTGATTAAACACAGCTTTAATGTAGCAAAGATTAGACTACCATGGGATTATCAACAGAAACTCTCACAGGGATGTAAGTGAAAGCAGCGGCACGTTTCATACCCAGGAATTCTGCTTTCAATTTCCATACGGATGGATCAAGCAGCAGAACGGCAAAAAAAGAGGCGGTCTTGGGAAGAGAGAGAGCGAAAGCGTGCCACAAGAATGGACTAATTCAAGCAGACACGGCTGCCCGATCCCCACCCTCCGGTTTGGCCCCTGGTTTTGCAGCTGCTCAGAAAAGCTTTGCTCATCCTTCCAAAACATTCACTGAGATGAGGCTCTTTACATGGCCAACCACTGCAGCATTATAGATGTATATAGGGTGTGTGGGTGTTGTTATACAACCACAGACATACAGTATTAAAGGGTGGCTGATTATGATTTCACTTTTTTAACTTTAGTTAGAGTGTAATGTTGCTGTTTGAGCATAAACAACATTTGCAAAGTTACGACGCAAAGCAAAGGGAGATATTTTCTTTTACAGAAATCACTTTTTAAGGACTACAACAAACGGCTGGTAGGGACTACACGAGCTTCCTCCCGGGTTAGTGACATCATGAACCCCAAAATTTACATAAATCCCACCTCGCAACAAAGGGCTCTATATGGCTCTGCTCTCTGTGCCGGGAGCGGCTCATTTGCATTTAAAGAGCCCACTCACAAAACAATGTGTTTTTACTCACCCTCAAAAAAGGGCAATTTTAACATGCTATAAAAAATTATCTGTGGGGTATTTTTAGCTAAAATTTCACATACACACTCTGGGGACATCAGAGACTTATTTTACATCTTGTAAAAAGGGACATTATACCACCCCTTTAACAGGAGAAACAGAGACTTTAGGGGGCAGGAAATCTGTGGGTCATGAACAGATTATTTATTTGTCATGCTAGGTTCATTTTATTTGTTTATCAAACATCTAAAGCCCTATTCGCTCTGGATTAGTATTATCTGGGGACCTCGTGTGATTTAGAAATTACCCACCCACATCTGAATTTCGTGTGGCGCATTTGCACAGGATAAGCAAAATCTGTGATTTTACTTGAATTTACTGACTTATCTCCTGGATATGATGTCAATAGGCTATTGCTTGGGACATGTCTTGTCATTATAGGTCTAGCTGTATGATATACTGTATCATGAACAGAAAAATGTTCTGTACCGCATGTTGCTATACATACATGTCATCCATCTCCATCTAATCATTCTTTTCGCTCTTCTGATGATTTTCAGCTTTCTCTTTCTGCAAATTACAGTTGTATGGTGTAGGTATAGCGATATGACCCAGTGCCCAAAATACTATCAAAACACTCCAATACAGCCTCCATTCTTCGCGAAAGATGGATAAAAAGGCGCACAGGAAACAAAAACCTTGAAAAAATTATACACGACCCCGCCAAATCACAGACATGCCAATTCGCACAGGACTAATGTTATCACAGGACCTCTGTGTTCAGCGAAATATGGTAGGTCATTTGCGGGGGAATTTTTACTTTACAAATTACAGAAATGGCCGATTCGCACGGGATTAAAATCACAGACAACCTCTGCAATTATTACAAATGGCTAGAGGTTACCAGGTAATACTAATCCAGTGTGAATAGGGCTTAACAGTGCTCACATAGGGCAACATGCCTTGAATGCTTTAGACAAAGTCATGGGAAACCAGTATAGTATAGCCAGTTTAGTATAGCAAGTCAACTTCCCAAAAGTATTTAATGTCAACTTCTCAAAAGTATTTAATGTCAACTACCCAAATACCCATTGCTGTACCAGGGTACTAGCACTGGCTCACTATACATTGACTCAATCTTACTAAAAGGAGTTTGTTCTGTGCACATTTCATTTAGCCAATACACATTCAATTCTTTAACATGCAGCTTATAGTGGCAGATCTGCCAATCTTAGGTGACATCTCCAGTCTGTACCTGTAACAAACAGAAATCTTAGCCTCTGATCCTGCTGTGAAAGCTCAGGCTTCTCTCCCGCTGAGAGCAGGTGGTTTCCATGACAGCTACAGGAGGTCGGGAGGGAGACTGCATCCTCCCTTAGCCTGTCAGAATGCTGTCACTGCACTGATGTATATACCACAATAAACAAATAAGGCAGTTTAGATACTTGGCATTCAATTATGGAAAAAATGCTCATTAGACAGATTTGATCCTATTAGACAGCTGTTTGTTATTCAGAGCGACCATCTCCGTGACCTCTTGACATGTCATCTCTACAAGTCGCAAAACACGCTTCTCATGATGCATGCTAATTAACACCCCCAGCTCATAAAAATTATTAGAATGAATAAACTGTTGGACTAGCGCCGTGGTGCTACGTACTTTGATAGCAGCACAAGGGTTTTGAGCACCATTATCAAATTAACATAGTTGACATTGAAGGATAAAGATGTTTTTTTCAGGGAATTTTAAAAGCACATTTGAGTGTTTGCCACCAAGCAGTATGTAATATCAAATTACATTTGTTTTATTTTATTACAATTATGCTATTCCTGTGCTTTTCCATTAAACACCCAATGGATCTCCACTAAGGAGGTGGTGTGTGGTAGCTTCATTAATACAGCAGTTGCTGCTGGGTAACTTATGTGCCCTTTACACATGTGAAACCAAATATTTAAAATCACTGGCTTTCCTCATGTAGTCCATGGCTTTAACGCCTCAACCAGAAGTGTTTGAAAGGTTTCTGTGTCAAAATCCTTTATGAAGGAATATAAATCATTTATTTTTTAAATCATTATGCAAACCTTGCAGGATACGGACAAATCTATTCAAATGATTAATGATTAAGTACTGTATATCAATTCCAAATTCACTGTAACACGACTAAAGTACTGTGACACATCAAGTTTATGCTTTGAATCTGAATATTGGGGGTGTATTAATCCACCAACAATAATTCCTCAATGTCAGTAATAAATAATACAATTATTTAAAAAAAATAAAATAATAATAATGATAGTAATAATCTAAATAAAATATTTTTTGAATATTTAGCAGTAACATTTTCAAAAAAAAAATATATATATATATATATATATATATAAATTAATTTAAATAAATTTTTCCTTAAAGGTGGAGTAAGCGATATTTGAAAAACGCTGTTTGAAAGTTGGTCGGACCGACACAATAACCAACATGTAGCCAATCAGCTTAAGGGGGCGTATGACGGTGGATGAGAGAGTACAAGCAAAAGGGAGATTCGAAAAAAGACCGTAGAAAGAGAGATGGCTGAGAGACATTACAAAAGAGAAAAGCTCATAAGAATATAACTGGGAAAAGAAGGGTTATGATCAGGAAAGAGCTTTAGGACCCGTGTTAAAATTAGAAAAGCCTTCCAGCGCTGGAGAGAGCTAAGCGAGAAGGCCTGAAAAGAGATGCGAAGGTTGCTTTGATTTCGCTCCCTACGTGAGTAACATTGGTTTGTGTCATTGTTTGTCTGGAGCTGCTGTGCTGTTGGCAACTAACAACAAACTCTTGTTTGTATTTACTCTTGTGTATGTATGTTCATTTTTTGTGCTTCCTTGTCGTTCGTTCATCATCCTCACTTTATTTTTCGTGAAGCATTATTTTTAGTTGCGCTTCTGCTGCGATAAATAGACATCCACTCCTGCATTGCGTGTGTAATGGAGGCCAGCTAGTGAGAGCTGTGGAGGCTGATGACTGCTAGACAATGCAGTGTTACCAGCGATCGGGGTCCAAGACCGACTTGGAGCAGGGCGGTTAGGATTGAGAGTGAGCTTTGGAGGTGAAGCAATGAAGAGAGGGGTGTGTTTGTTTGGGTTGATTTCAAATATCAAAAATGTTCAGCAACGACGAAATAACATACTGCACCTTTAATTGAAGATTGATGGGTTCAAAAAACCTGCCTGAAACAAGTTGGAAAAAGAGAAAGGGACTAGCAAAGGCAAAGGTGCTCTTGAGCAACAGGATTGGGTGTGCTTTGTTGAAAGCATTAAAAGCTTTAGCAAGGACAGGCATTACAGAAAAAAAAATACCTAAGAAAACAGCTAGAACAATCTTTAAAGTGTACAGATCAGTGTCAGTTGTGGTTTATGGTTATGGAGTGCAACAGGAGAGAACACATATTTTCAGACATTATCAGCCATTACATTATGCACTGCGTAGCTTGTGCCGGTACTCACCAAAGTCTTACATGCTAATGCCTTGTTCTTCACTTCTCTCTCAAGGATCTGACACCTTTTCCTTCGATCGTTGACCTCTGACTCCTAAAAGGATGAAGAACAAGAACAAGTGGATGTGACCAATAATAACCAATTTAATTGAAAGGATTTAAATACATATTTTATGACAGAACATAAGGAAGATGATTAGAGTATTGTCATTTAACAAAAATGAATGCATTGAAGCAGCTTCCAGATACTATAAAGGGCCTTAAAGGGATAAAAAAAAAAATAATTCTGTCATAATTTGCTCACCCTCATGTTGTTCCAAACCTGTATGAGTTTCATTCTTCTGTTGAACACAAAAGAAGATATTTTGAAAAATGTTGGTGACCAGACAGTTGACAGTAGCCATTAACTTCCATAGAATTTTTTTTCCTACTATGGAAGTCAATGGTGACCGTCAACTGTCTGTTCTTTACCGACATTCTTTAAAATATTTTTTTTTAGTTCAACAGATGAAAGAAACTCATACAGGTTTGGAACACAAGGGTGAGTAAATGATGGCAGAATTTTCATTTTTGGGTGAACTAACCCTTTAATCAGGGAAGATGCCATTTTTATTCTGGTACAAATGAAAAGATTAGAACAGATGCACCATATATATATCAGATGTTGTACAATTAATGCTTTAATTCATGTCTAATTCTTTACAATAAAAAAGTTTGGGAAACCTATTTGAAAACAATCATTAATATGCAAGTGGTGCAAAAATGACTCACAATTCAGCTGTGTGTAACTTATAATGCTTATTTAAAGAGTTCCTGAACATCTAGGAATGGTCTGAAACATTTAAGACAATATTAGATGAGCTCTCCTGATGCTCAGCAGATTCATGATAAGAGAATCATGAGCTAATCCCAGTAACTTCATTCGAGGGCAGTAATACTTTAAGAATACTAGAATACTAGGGCATGTTCCAGAAAGAAAGGTCTGGATGTGTGTGAGAGTGTTCGACGCCTAACGATGGGTGTTTTAAAGCAGTCATGCGTAGCATTAGGGCTCTTGAGACTGGGGCAGAGAAGGAACAGCTGGGAGCTCAAACCTAGTGGTGTGGAATTAACAACCGTTTCATCTGTGTCAACATGTTACACAGCTGAGCTTTGCTAAACTGAGGGCTTTTTCACCCAAACCAACTTTGTTATAACAAGACAATGCCTCCCATTAAATGAGATGAACGAGAAAACGCTGATCATTTATCTTGAGCTATTAACACTGAATGGTAAATCCTCCCGCTGCTCGAATGGCAAAATGACAGCATCACCTCTGGTGAGTCGGAGAGAGCAGTCAAAGTGCTACGCATTGCGTGCTCGTGTGCGTTTTACAGTGGGGGAGGGGACTCTGTAGTTGCTATAGAAACCTACTCATCCAGGTAGCAAGTTAACCGTGAGAACGAGAAGCCTATTTGGCATTCATTCACAATTCACTGTTAAACGAAACTCACAGGATACAGCAAACTCCCTTCACTTGGAAAATAGTCCAAGACTGTGCAAATACAAAATGGATAATGTGTAACAGGAAACCCTGAAAGGAATCACCATGACATGGTACATCTCATCAGGGAGGAAGTGCATCTCTATGGGAAGGAAATCTCGGGTTTCACCTTTCCATCTGCCCTATCATTAAAAGATACCATTATGCCTCCATTACCCACATCAATGGCTTTATCAATTTGTATATGTCTGTCTTATATGTTTAAATGGAAATTTTGTAGTCGACTAGTCTAAGAAGACTAGTAAAAAAAACGATCTGTATAGAAGCGATACAACTGAAATAGCCTACTTAATCTATTAATCAAACAAATCAAATCCCATATTGAGTGCTGCTAAAAAAAAATCATATTAATCATATACAAAGTGCTAGCCTTGCATTATGATCACTGTACCTAAGCGTTCACTTAATCAACATTAGCCAATAGACATACAGTATATACAGTTTAACTTTTGTTTCTAAATGTTTCCCCTTTAAACCAGTATCAAATTTCATACCGGCATTGTCCCTCATTACTGGTAGTATAACAAACCTATATGCAAGCTTAATTGTTGACATAAAACAATGAAAATTTGACATATTCTACACAAAACCTTTTTAGTTTTCTTCCAAGTCAAAATACTCTTTAACCTTGCTCATCTTCCCAGTGGATATTTTCCTTTAGCCTGCTGCAAGTGACAGAGAAAACTAAAGCAGCAAATTCTGAGGTAAAATAAAATTTTGTTTTCCGCTACAGATATACGCTTAAAACGCAACATTAACATGATGGTAATTTGAATATAGCCTTTGTAAAAATATAAAGCAAAACATAAATGTGCAAAAAAAAAAAAAAAAAAGTCGATTAGAAGCAGAAGTATCGTTTAGTCGACTACTTGACTAGAAGGTTAAAGGTAAGAAATGAAAGAAACATCAATCTCAGAGAGCTCAGTGTCAAATGCCACAGAAAGACTTAATCGTTGCATTCTAATCTTTCTCATGACACTTTCTTCATGATCACAATCATGATACTAATGAACCCCAGAGATATATACATGAGGTGTGATGATGCCACAGTGCTTAGGATGTCAACATGGTGATTGATTTATTCTTGGCTCAGCATCCTGCTGTCCCGAGACTCTTCATACCAAGAAGCCTCTGAATTGGTTATCAGTGAATCTGTGTTTTTAGCTTGCTAAGGTTTTGAACAAACCTTTAAAGGGATAGTTCATTCTATTTTGAGAAAAAAAATTGTCCATTCGATAAAACTAAGTCAGTTGGGTTCAATGTTGTTTTGGACCCCATTGACTTTCATTGTATGGACAAAAACAGTTCTTCTATCTGATGATAAACACATTACAGATGTATGATCTGTAGTTGAATATAACGTGTAAATATCTTGAGCTTGTGTTAACCACAGATCTTATTTCAGGCATTTACAAAACAACCCATTCTAAAAAATACTGATTTCAGAACGATGGAATCAGAAGTGCAAAAATGCTAACTAGTTTCTAGGTTTTATGGCTCTTTCATGTATTATTATTTCTCTTAAAGACCCCCTGTGGTGAAAATCAAGATTTTAAACATGGTTTATTTGTCTATGTGGTGTTTTTAATATGCTTTAAAGGGCACCTATTATGCAAAATTCACTTTTACATGGTGTTTGAACATAAATGTGTGCTGGCAGTGTGTGTACACAACCACCCTATAATGATAAAAATCCACCCAGTGCTTTTTTTATAATCCCCATAAATCATAAGCACTGTCTCAGAACAAGCTGTTCTCAGATTCGGGGCAATGTGACATCACTTTGCACAGGCCCCTCCCACGACTGTTGATTGACACTACAGTTTGAGCATAGATAGACCCACCCTGAGTGAGCTGGACACAGAGTCCGCCATTGTTTCTACGCTTGAGCAGCTGCAGACAAGAATGTCTCCTAAGCGATTGAGGTGTTTTGTTGTTGGATGTAAGAATGAATATAGCAGTCTTCATTTACTCCCGTTGTTACTCAAGGATGGATCTGTACTGTTTGTGATCCAGCTTACGGTCTTCAGAGCAACAGGAATAACATTACTGACCACAGCAGAAATGAAAGTGAGAGTGTGCACTTTATGACAGCTCATGGAGTCGTTTTACGGATATAAGGTTTACCAGTTTATTAAGCACCCACTGAAAAGGTGTGTATATATTTGTTTACTGTTAGTTGTAACGAGTGTTTTGTGTACTTCGCTGTGTATGTTCCATGATAATGAAAGGGAGAGAGAGAGAGTTTATGGACAAGACTTTAATGCTAACTTTTGTTCTTATTCAGCTCTTAGAGTGTTTCTCTGGAGTAAAACTAACACTTCATCTTTTGTGTGATCTACAATAAACTTCATTGAACTCATCAGTATATTTTGGTCATCATTCGGACAGGGTCTGCTACAGCAGGCTTGTATTAATAGTGGATAAAAGCAGATGACAAATAAGTTATAACCAAAATTAAACTATACCTGTTCTATCTCCATACAGCATATATTCTCTGGCTCTGTAGGCATTATTGTCACCGCAATGAGCACCGCAACTGAGAGTTTCTGTTCTGATATTATCAGATGAGATTGTCCTGGCTCTGAGCGGAGCTCGTGAGGCTCCGCCCCCTGTGCCGGCAGCAGCAGCTTATTTGCATTTAAAGGGCACACACTAAAACAGCGCGTTTTTCTGAGCCCCAAAAAATGACAATTTAAACATGCTGTAAAAAAAATTCTGTTGGGTATTTTGAGCTAAAATTTCACATACACACTCTGGGGACATCAGAGATTTATTTTACATCTTGTGAAAAGGGTCATAATAGGTGCCCTTTAAGACAAATCATGCACAAATTCATCAGTCAACACCATTGCTGAGTATTTTCTCCTTGCAGTGTCTCAAAAACTCCCTCCCTACCTAATTCCTACCATCACAAAAATGTAACCAATCCTGTCAACGAGCTATCCTTATTTCTAGGGGTGCTGATTTTTAGAAGGCAGCTGTCTGATTCTGCAAACCGGAACATGGTTTGTGTAATATTAGCAACACATTATTAGCGTTTTGGGTTTGATAATGTAGTCAAGCCAAAGGTTTGCAATCTCACTAAGACCCATAATAATCAATAAAGTTGTCTACACTGCACAATGAATCTCTTAATAACATTGTGTCTACACTTTGTTAATAAGAGGTTTCGCAAGTGTGCAGTGCAGTGCAGTTCAGCGCTGAACTGAAATTAATTGACTAAACTGATCGGCCACTGAGCTCAAGAGATCAACAAATATGTCTGCTATTGGCTACATTGCTCACTGCTGCAATAATATGTTGTAAATAGAAACATTTGACATTCTCCAGAGCGCAAACACATATACGCACTGGAGCGTTTACCAAACCTGTTTCGTCAATATGATATTACAGTATCAACTGAGGGTGCTCTTGCTTTTGTTTGAGGGTGTTCAGCACACTCATGCACCCCCGTAGTACCGGACCTGCCTGTATAATTCTCTCTTTCTCTTCTTCTTTTAAATCAATTTCTTGTTTAAAATGAACAGCTGAAATAAACCAATATTTCCACTTGCCATTGTGTAGCGTTTACTACAGTTGGCCGAGTGGATCAGATAGTCTGAGCTGCTGTGAGTGAGTGGAGGCGGGGACTAATTTGCATATTCATGTATCTGCATCAAATGAAGCAATTACATTCAAGCTATTTTAAGGCATGAAGGAATTATTTTCACAAGAAAAAACATTTAAATATGGCATTGTGATTATCAAAGATTAGTTTTAACGGATACAATTATTGACTGCAGGGGGACTTTAACATTTATGTGTATTCTTACTGGAAAGGAGCACTTTGTATCATTATGATGGCAAGATAGCTTGTTAACTGAGTTTTAGAGTACTGTCATTTAAGCCTGTCTCCCCACTATCCTAAAAAAGAAACAGTGATGAATCTGGCTCAGACTCCAGGCATAGAGAACATCCTGACTGACTTTGAATTTACAGTAGCTTAATGTCTTAGGAAGATCTTTTTTTTGCATGATAACTCTTGCAAATGTCCTGAAGTAAAGAGCCACTTAATTAAGTCAAAGACAGAGGACTTTACATTTCCAAAGGGAATATACAATGCAATACTAATGATGTACATTTAGAAAGACAAGCATGGCTCTTGCTCTAAGTATGCATGTAATAATATCCACTTTAAAAGGTATAGCAGCATACGCAGACACGCTTAACTGAAATAATGTGCTGCCTGACATATTCTTGCAAACAGCAAATAATGTATTTATTCACATGACTGTCTGAGTGGATTGAAGGACCATGCCCGTAAGAGGACCAGAAGGAGAACACAGGGCATGGGATATTTTTAAATAAGTCAATAACTATTGAACAGCAAGTGTCACTCAGCTAAGGCGCGGGATTTGCTGTAACCATGACAACCGGCAAGATGCAGGGAGGCCACTGGCTGCCTAAAAAGTCTGACCCAGGACAACTTAAAGAAAGAAAAAAACACAGATCACAGTTTAGAAAATCTCCGACCTGCTACCTGAATTCATGGAAATGCAGAAAAGTAATTGAATGCATCTAGATGTGCACATTCAAGACAAGAACATGTGGCTTTTTAATACATACAAGCAGCCCTGATCTGATAGCATGCTTCAGAAGAATCAAAACTTGCGTTCTTGCATCATCCTTCATCATGCATCTAAAAGCATGAAAATACATGATGCATGAACTGGGGTAATACCCAGCTATGAGCATGTACACAGAGAGAGAGAGAGAGAGCGAGTGAGAGAGAGAGGATTTACTATGCTGCACAGCTCCTCATGCAGAAATACACACTGGAATCCCCACAGCCAAGCTGCAGGCAGAGGAAGGAAAGTGAGAGAAACAGAGAATTGCAGCAAGAGGAGAAATGAGAAGAGGAAATATTTACCGTCTCAGTTCCCAGTTCCAAAGGCTCTAAACCTACTCAGAAAATATTATTTCCTTTCCCTACTGCACTCTTCCTCTCCTCCTCCGTCTTGATTCCTCTGGGCGTGCAAATGACAGACAGCGGTAACGGCAGCTCTCTCTCTTTCTCGATCTCCTTCTCTCTTTACAAGGCCTGCTGCATGCTGCAGAAGCAGAGGTACAGTGCTCCCCCACCATACGCTACGGTCCTCCCTGAGTGACTGATGCTGAGTGCGGGTGGAGGAGAGAGGAAGTGGGAGGGGGAATGATGGAAATAGGCTGTTGAGTGGGCGGCAACTCCTAAAACCATTAACCCCTCCCCACCGGTACCAAACCTCCATGCAGAACTGAAGCGGACACAGGAAGGTGGAGCTAATTAGGAAAAATCTTTAACATGAACCTCACAACCCCATAAGTAGAGCTCGACACCACACAATATATAAATATTATAGGTAACAACCTCTTTCCTTTGCCATCTGCTGTAATCAGCACTGCTTTAAGGGAGTCCCACATCTGAGAAACCCTGCAGTCAGACTGATACCTCTGCTTGCGAACATGACTAGGTAAAATGAGGCAGAATGTGGCTTCCGGCTCGCTCTAAGAGTGAGGTTAATACACCACATAGAAATAGGAGTGTAATGGATATGAAGCATTATACCACAAAGCTTTCAAAGCGCCGATGAAATTGTGGGATTCTACATGTATGGGGGTGGCCTATATAGATTTCCAGTTAAAGGGAATGCATATACATTACAGAAACAGTGAAAACAAGCACCTTAAATAATACAAATATGTAGAGATACAAGGATACTGTCAGAGTGAGCATGAAGTAAATCAACAAGAATAATGCATCTATCAGCAAATGGTTAAAAAATATATGAAAATAAGGGTTTAAGTGCAGTTATTTTTTATCAACATGAAAATATTAAAGAATGGACAAAGAATGGAAAAATAAGGGGCTTTACACGACACCGTTTTCAACTAAAAACAGGTTTCAAAGTGCAAGTTTTTGAAAACAGTCTCTGTGTAAACAACAAAAACGCGAATCTCTGAAGATGATGACGTCATGCACATGCGTATTACATGATCAGTCTATAGTGTTTCTTCGCCATCTAATGGCCTGGCAGCAGAATACAGCGTTTTTTGTTGTTTTCATGGATCCGTGTGAATGGGGATTGTTTTGACAATGGTGTCATCTGAAAATTAAAAGGAAAAATGTCTCTGTTTTAAGCATATCGTTGTCGCGTAAACGTACTCTAAGGATACAAACTCAGTGCTGTATACACATGGGTGAACTAAAGCAGGAAACAAGATAACAAGCAACTTAACTACAGACAGGTGAAGAACATAGTCGGTAACTAAGCAACTAATAATGAGCGGAAAAAGAACAGAACCAGAACACGAGCAAAAACCCACCTAAAACAACTTCTAACAGCATGACGCAGAATGAACAGTGAATATAGACTTTGATAAACACGAAGAGCTATAACACTGCACATAAACCAAAAACCAGAGTTACTCAAATCTGGCCCTGGAGGGCCACTGCCATGCAGAGTTTAGCTCCAAGTTCCTAATCAAAGACATCTGAACAAGCTAATCGAGGTCTACAGAGTTACAGGTAGGTGAGTTTGATCAGGGTTTGAGCTGAACTCTGCAGGGCAGTGGCCCTCCAGGGCCGGATTTGAGGAACCCTGCCATAAACGTTAACGCGGAACACAGAACTGAGAAAACTGAAGGCTTAAATGCACAGAGGGAATGTCATTAACAGAACAAGGAACAGGTTAGTCACTAATCAGAAACCATGACAACTAATCATTAAGTAGAACACAGGCAAAACAGAGACAAAGAAAACCATGACAAGAAATTAAACAGAACGAGAAAATTTAACTACAGACATGACTGTGACAGATACAAATCTGGAGCTCTTGTATAAGATGCAGCAAGTGACAAAATGACATCTGCTCTTTGTCTCCAATATGAATGAAAAAAACAGCTAAATAATACCAAAAATATAAATATATTTTTTTTAATGTAAATAATTTAAAAAACAGTTTCATGGCTGGTCTGAAAAATGTATAGTCTTTGTAAAATTATCTCAATTCACTTGCTATTGGCAGGTAAGGAAAAGTAAAAGGTATTAACTACATTGGGTCACGGTCCAATTTCAGTGGTCACTGACCATGTTGATAAATATATATATATATATATATATATATATATATATATATATATATATATATATATATATATATATATATATATATATATATATATATATAAATGTAATAGTTTCTAGAAGTCAATCACCATCTTTAATCTTTCTTAAGAAGAAAAGAAGCAGATATTTCATAGCATGGAAAAGTGAACAGTAGGAGTCACTCTCCAGAGAGGTCTGGAAAAGATTTGGGAAAGTTAAAGTTAAAATTTACATTTACTTTTATATTCTTGATAGATGCTTCCTTACAAAGAAGTGAATACTAGAAGTAAATAATAATTTTACACAGACTGAATAGATAAAATACCCATTTACGTTTGAATGTAGCAAAGATCTGATTTATTTAAACCCCCTTGACTGTAAATGTCTTTTTGGGATGCTTCAATTATATACTGCAAACAGACAGCAGAAGGGAAAGAGAAGGGATATTCGCTCCAGAAACTAAACAGACTATCTTCCCTGAAGGTGTTTTGTTGTTTTTACGCTCACTTGTTGTGCCTCACAGTCACAGAGGCACGACTAAAAATATGAATTTACAAGCAGCAGGAAATAAATATTAATCCCAGGTTTTAGTTTACGGGCAGTGATTCATTTTGTTTTGGCAACTGGCATGCAGAAATCAATTGTGAAAATTGCTTTAAGAGAACCGAGGTCACAATATTGTTCCCCATGGCCAATCATGCTCATAATATATGACTTCCACATAATGCAGTGGGTTTTAGGAAATTAGGCATGTGATTAACAAAACTGTAATTTTTAGGTTTTAAATCAAGCGTAGCATCAGTTCTGGCATGTCACGTTAGTCAAGCTCGCATAAGCTGACTCTCAGCTGATCCACGTCTACCTAGGAATACAACGTCTATCACTGTGTATATATAAGCTCCTTCAGTATTATCAGCAGCTATCACATTTCACAGGAGCTGATTACCCTCCTCCATCCCCAGCTCCTCCTCTCGTCAGTCAGGAATTGGCATTCTGATTCCCCTTGAATCAGACTAAATTCTCGAATTATGTTGTATATTAAAATATTGACATTAATAATATCTGCAATACATTCATGTTGGTTCTGTTCTGTTTACCCTAAGGGGGGTTATTGCTGCTCTCCCTGCTCTTATCAATGCTAGGCCAATGCTATCTCACGACCAATTCGTACGAATTCGTACGAATGATAAAAAGTTAGCTAATTCGTACTAATTCGTACGACCTAGCTCGTACGAATTTGTACGATTTGTCTAAACCCACGTGATGGGTAGGTTTAGGGGCGGGGTCAGGGGTAGGTCATTCGTATGAATTCACACGAATTGGCCAATTCGTAAAATATGTACGATTTTGCAAAGGTCGTATGAATTCGTACGAATAAGCCACCTCGTAGAATTTGTACGTTTTCCCGTGAGATCGGGCTCGCTAGGCTGCATGGATGCGCAGGAAGTTCTTGCCCAGAACAGAACCATACCGCTAATCCAAACTTTATGCTAATAGGCTTTATGCCCAGCTCCACTACTTCCTGAACTTCAGCCAGCTCCTTTGTTTCCTGTCTGCAATTATTGGACAAACTGATTAATCCAGGTGTGCCTAACCTTAGTAACAATAATCAGACACACCTGGATTAATCAGTTTGACCAATAATGACAGACAGGAAACAAAGGAGCTGGCTGAAGTTCAGGAAGTGAACACATTTCAACGTTTTAACACATTTATAATATTTAAAGGGGTCATGACATTTATTTTAATATGTATATACCTATTTTAATACCTTGAGGTTCACTTATAATGTTAATAAAGCTTTTTGCACACAAAAAAAAATGGTAACGGAAACGGTATCAACACTCCCTCAATATTGCATGTGAGTAAGTGTAACTAATCCCTATAAAACCGTAATTTACAGACAAACAAATCATTATGAAAATTGTTTACTTACGGTTTGCAATGTAGCTGCTGTCATATCCAATAGACCTTATTCAAAGCAGTGCCATCTTTGATTTTTAACAGGAATGAAAGCGAGGCTGTGAGGGATAGATGTTTTTGGATTGTTCTGCTGACAAAACGCTGCAACAATATCTTTGCAATATCTTTCCAAGAAATGTCAGTAGACAATGTAAATTTATAAGAGATCTAAGAGTTTATATAGTATGTAAGTCTTTTCCAGCGAGGCTGCCATACCTGTCACGGTGCTACTCTAAATAAGGTCTATACAGCTGACTGTTTCATCTGTCAACGAAAAGTTTCTTTGCAAACTCTCTATTACACTGCACCTCGTTTACAAAACAACCTGCAGTCATATTCTCAGAACAAACATATAATCCTCCGACGCGATCCATGATGCCATTAAATTAAAGCATCCACTTGTTCTTCTGGTATCGTTCTGAAGTCTCTACAGAAATGAGCGAATGAGCGGTTTAAACAGGAATTGTAAAGTGAACGCTCCTTTATGCTTCCATTTACTCTTCCATCTGTCCTCGTCGACAGACTCAAGCGGATAGAGAGTACATCAGAAAGTGAATGTGCTTCTACTGTATCCAGTGTAGACAGCGTCAGTGATTATAATGGGTTTTATTTGCTTTTGACGCGACATAACGCTTGCATCTGGTGTAGGCAAGTGTTAGCCGTCAAGCAACTTAACGCTAGTGGGCAGGGTCTATGGTGTGATGATGTAAAATTATTTGTCAATTACTTGTTCTGGAGGCAATGTATTTGCCCGTGTGACATCACAAATCCCACAATATCAAAATGAGATATTTTTTCTTGATTAAATAGATGCTTTGTTTACAACAAGGAGGATATTTTAAGCTATGAAACTTGCAGGATGTTTTAATGGTACAAAGACATCTTATATGTCAAAAGAACAAGGCAAATTTGATTTCTCATGTCATGACCCCTTTAAAATCTAACTAAAGATATAGGTACCATATCAGTTACTAGAGATGTTTTAATTGATCAGTATCTTTTTATATTGGATATTTAATTGTACATGGCCATTACCCTAGCCTGGCAAGCCAGACCTACATCAAGATGTTGGGTCTGGCAACTCACCATTGGCACGGCTCAATCCGAGGAGCGGGATAAACGGTTGTCTTTCAAATTCCCTCTGCACGCAATAGGACAGCGCTTCAACCAACCAGAGCATTTTCCCAACAGCGGAGCTAGTTGATAGATTAAACTTTTGCCGTATCTGGTCGGCAAAACTACGAACGCATCTTCCTTTTTTAAGAATGACTTAAGTGCCGTTCTTTGTTCTTTTCTCAAAGAAAAGCTTAACTCCAAGTCCTCCAGAGTCGCGGCTAAAGCAGATTCGAAAGACCGCTGTTCACCAGCAGCAGCCGCAATTCTTTGTTTTCAAGTAGCAGGGAATTCCCATTTTAGGCTTCAAAAACAGTCTTCAGAAACCTACGGGTGACGTCACGGACACTACATAAATATTTTTTTACAGACTATGGAATTCACGCAGAACCGTCACAACTCTGCCGTCATTATGTTAAGCCCGCCCACCGACTCTATACACGATTTGATTGGCCTGACTAGAGTTTGGTTTTTCCAGCTCGAAAGTCAACGGAGAGTTGCAAGACTACCCTGGTTGCAAAATAATTTTTTCTGCCGCTAGGGTGTGTCTAGATTTCTAGGCTACCATTACCCCTATTTTTACATAAATATTATCTTTGCAGTCATCTTAAACTCTCACTGGTCATCTAAGTTAATATTTAAAAACAATAATTCGATAAAACTGTTAAATGTAATCGTTCGCGAATCTCAAAATGAAATATACATTTTTCACATTGTACAATATAATGATGTAATGCCTACATTCACAAACAATTGATTTTAGTTTTTTAAGTTTTATTTATCATTTGTTAATAATAATTGTCGACACATCTGTATCAGCCAGAATTTTTTTTTCGGTGCACCTCAAAATCTAACTTGAAGTACAGTATTTTTTATTTCAGACACTACTCAAACAAATATCAGCCTACATTCTGAAACGTTCATTCGTAAGTTTATTGGTGTTTGCGTTTCAACACACAGTTGGTATTAACGACAAGCATTGAGTAGGCACTTATACAGCAGGAGCTGATGCTTCCTGCCCTGGTCTAACTTCTGAGACAGGGATCTGGAATGGAGTGGACCTCCTGCTCCAAATGACTCCAGCGGTCAATGCAATGGAGAGGAAAATACAGTTAAGCAAGCAGCATGGCCCTGCTAAAAGATCACTTTCTGAGTCTAATTCTATTAGGGTACATGGCAATGGCAACCCAAGTCAAGGCCCAACCCTTCTGATTTAACTCTCTGGCAACATCCTTACAGAAAAACACTGCATACTCCTTTCACTCATCTGAATTCTCTTCTGAAATATACTATGGCTCAGCTAATTAAGTAGAAGCGTCTCTCTCCGGACCGCTATTACTCTGTATTAATTATCTGCTTTTGTCATTATACTCATGAATGTTATTATCATGAAACCAATTACACTACAGCCAGGTTTTTCCATGGCCTGCCTTTCTTCGCAGGACAGGCATTGCCATAGAGATAGGGTGGGCAGTTCCTAAGAGTGAGACTTCCTCTAGAGACAGAAGGTCATTCCTCACCACAGGTTCACTCTACTCGCTGTCCGTCAGAGATGGTCGCCTGGCAACCAGCCACAGGACTCGCACTGCAACGACTGTCACGGCATATTTGTCTGGTTCACCACTATCACAACTGAAGCTAATAAATGAAGAGGTGTGATCATTTAGAAACTGAACCAATGCCAGCCTTGGCAGACTTGACGTTCCCTTCTCTCCTTGAGATTCTCTGTTTCAGTTAAAGGACCTGAGGCAGGTTTGCAATAAAAAAGCACAGAAAATCAGATTTTTTTTTAAGTTTACTTCAAAAGATTATTTAAATTAACAAACTCTCAAAGCAAAACACAAACCCGCTATATTGGAAAATATGCAATATTACAAGTGTGTCAGGTATATGCTTTGGTTTGTTTTAGGGGCCGTTTACATGACACCGTTTTCAACTAAAAACAGAACACTTTTTATGCACGTTGGCCGTTCATTTACACAACAACAGCGTTTTGGGGCATGAAAATGCAAACTTTTGAATACGGATTTAAAAGAGCAAGTTTTTGAAAACTTTACAGTTATCGTCTCCGTTTAAACTTAAACACAAATCTGTGAAAACGGTGATGGCATGCACATGCATATTATGAGTTCAGTCTATATGCATGCTCCTTTGGCGCGAGTGCTCTGTGAAAGAAAGCGTATGTGCGCAGGCGCATTGTTTTTCTTTACAAAGTGACATCGCCAACTACTGGCCTGGCATGCATAATTCAGCGTTTTTAGTAGTTTTCGTGGATCCCTGTGAATGGAGATCTGTCCAAAGAAAACACTTTTCCATTTTTGTGTACATTGTTGTCATGTAAACCCTAGTAAAAAAAAAAAAAAAAAAAAAAACTATACCAAAATCTATTTAAAATACATTTACTTCATACTAAGTATCCATTAACATATTTATTGACATCACTTAAGACTTGCTGATATAAAATTATAATTAAACTTTATCTGGAGTATTTCTTTATTGTTTAATGCACAATTCTTAATATTTAGCCTAAAATGTTTTTTAATATCATTATTAATAAGGATTGTAAGATCTCTGTATAATATCAGTCTTTAAATGCAAGATATTTAAAGTGTACCTTAAAGGGACACTTCACCCATTTGCATTAAGCTTTGCATTGTTAGAAACCCAGTCATACTATTGAATGGTCGTGCAACACTCTCTCATTTTCCCCTGAGACGGGAGAAATCTGTTATTTACCTCTTACACTTCCTCCTACAATGACGCAAAAATCGTCATTTTGCGTCATTGTAGGAGGAAGTGTTAGAGGGGGGGATTTCTGTTAAGACTACAGACACTAGTTTCTCATCTTTCCCAGGGTGGGGCGCGCTCACGCTACAGACCTATTACAGATCAGTGGGTGGGACTTTACTCTCTGAAACTGAAAGCAATATCCTCCATCTTGTTTGAAGCTAAGCTAACAGGCGCTGTGGAGACAGATGTAAAGTTATGACAATAGCGGAGGAGAGTGCTCAATATGATATAGAAGAAGATGATTTCGGAAGTCTGATGCTTGAATCAGGTGTTTGTGGCTACCTTTACAAGCCGCATTATAGCGAAGAGCAGCCGAGGCAGAAGACCTGCCTGCCGCGGACGAGGAGCCCGGACTGGCTCGAGTTAGGGCGGACTGGTGGCGCCGGTGATCTCACAATGCAGCTACGAACCGCTACGAACACAGAGATAGAGTCCGTCTGCGGCAAAGAATTTCAACGATGACAATTTCTCCTGGACGAAATCTCTGAATCAGACGAGGACACGGACGTTTGTGTTGAGAACTAGTTTCGCACCGCATATGTTCTGACTGAACATCCAGGTACCATGCAATAATTCACCTTTTCGAAAGAAATACAAACGAGGAGTAATGCACTATATGAGTTCGCCAACTAACTAGACATTTTGTGTGAATGTGAAATGAATTTCAAGCTCTGGTAGTAGCTAGCCTTGTAGACGGAAGAGTGATTTCTCTTATAGGCAGATATGCGCTTTCTGGATTAGTGGGAGTGGCTTGCGGAGCTGTGCAATGTGGTGCATTGTGGGAGTTGTTGTCTTTCATACAAATGCGTTCTGAAGTTATTTTTTGTCTTTTCTCGGTCACGAAGGCACCAAATTCAAAAATTATTTTACATTTCGACTACATATATGACCCACTTTAAATAAAAAACAATGTTCAAATGGGTGAAATGACCCTTTAAGTATACTGTACTTGCAATAGTTCCACTTTAGCACAATCAAGAATACAAAGTATATCTTTAGTTGGACTTCAGCACTATTTTTGCACAATTAAAGTGCATTTAGTACAAATAAGTTGTTCCAATTTAGCAGTCTTTAAGTATACCAGTTTAGTTTAGTAAACTAAAGGTACAATTGCAGGGTATTTTTATTAAGTAGGCTATGTAATATGTAAATGTATTTGTAGTATACTTAGCCAAAAGAAATGGTTTTCAAATACATTTTATTTAATTTTTTTATTTTTTTACTAGGGAATGTACCCTCAGTTTCAGTGTGTTTTAGGCCATGTCCACACTAATACGTTTTTTCGTTTGAAAATGCATCTTTTTCTCTCCGTTTTGGCCTTCCATCCACACTGATACAGCGCTTTATTAATGAAAACAAACCTTTTTAAAAACGCTCTCCAAAGTGGATAACTTGAAAACGCCGTTTTCGTGTTGTAGTGTGGACTGTTAAAACGACACTCGGTTACTAACGTAACCTCGGTTCTCTCTAGAGAGGGAACGAGTGTTGCGTAAGTTTAGCTTACGCTACGGGAAAACTCCTTTTCTCGAGAATACTGAAGCTTTTCCTTTAGATTATCCTTTAATTTTTAGAATGTAAAACGCATTTGCTGCAGCAGGCAGACATAGGCGAGACAGCTCGCGCGCCTATTGGCTGCTCTGCGGCAACTGCTGCAACCTATCAGTGCGTCTTGGCATGACTCCAGTGCCAATGGGAAGCCTTCCCGCGCTGTCGTCATAGCCCGCCAGAACAGGGTGTGGCTTCGCCTATAAAACCCCACTGCACAGGTTGCACAAGTGATTTCAGTCAACTAGAAGTGAAAACCAAAGTGCAGCACAAGCACGGCAGGCTACGCAACACTCGTTCCCTCTCTAGAGAGAACCGAGGTTACGTTAGTAACCGAGTGTCGTTCTCTTACGAGAGTACTCTCGTGTTGCGTAAGTTTAGCTTACGCTACGGGAACCCTATGTAAAACGTCGTGCGTGCTGAATTTCAAACACTTATGTCCCAAGGGCAGTGCCCGGGGCTCATGTAAAGTGAAGCAATCACAGCGGCATAACAGGGCGGGACGACTCGGTGTTATGAGATAGGTGCATTAATGTGTATACATACAGTTAAGGCAGTATGACCACCTTTAAACTGCGTAGGCCACAGGACTTGCAGTATATCAACAGTCTAGTCAAACCGAGTTGGGTAGACAACGTTAATATAGCATTATCAGACTGAGAGCAGTCTGGCCTGTAATGCGGGTACTTCCAGGTTATAAAACCTTACAAATGTAGACAGCGAGGCCCAGCCTGCTGCCATACAAATGTCATGGATAGAGACCCCACTTGACCATGCCCACGACGAGGCCATGCCCCTAGTCGAGTGGGCCTTCACCCCCAAAGGGCAGTTTAGACCCTTGGATGCATAAGCTGACGCGATAGCGTCCACTATCCATCTGGACAGGGTCTGTTTCGAGATGGCTAGCCCTTTAATGCGGCCACCGAGCAAAACGAAAAGCTGCTCCGATTGCCTGAAAGCAGCGGAAAGCTCCACATAAATCCTTAATGCCCTCACCGGGCAGAGAAGGTTAACCCCTGCCTCACTATCAGACATAGGGAGGGCCGAGAGGGAGATAACTTGCTCTGAAGGGAGTCGTAAGCACTTTAGGGACATAACCGTGTCTTGGTTTGAGGATGACCTTAGAGTCATTAGGCCCAAATTCCAAGCACGTAGCGCTTACTGAAAGCGCGTGCAGGTCGCCCACCCGTTTTACTGAGGCTAACGCCAGCAGAAAAGCGGTTTTAAACGATAGGTATTTTAACCCTACCGTGTGCAGAGGTTCAAACGGTTCGCCCCTCATGGCCTCGAGGACCGTAGAAAGGTCCCAAACCGGAACCGAGGGTGGCCGAGGAGGATTCATCCTCCTAGTACCCCTTAGGAAACGAATTATGAGGTCATTCTTTCCTAACGACTGGCCACTTGCAGGGTTTGTGAACGCTGCTATAGCCGCCACGTACACTTTGAGCGTGGAAGGGGTTCTCCCGCTGTCCAACAGCTCTTTAGGAAAGAAAGAACCACCGTTACCTCCTCTTTTAGCGGGTTTAAATCATGAGCTGAGCACCACTCAGCAAACGCTGACCATTTAGAGTTGTAAAGCCGTCTAGTAGACGGAGCTCTTGCCTCTGTGATCGTGTTCAGCTCTCCCTCTGGGAGGCGCAGTGGTGGTAGTTGATCGCCCACACATGCAGAGCCCACAGCTCGGGGTATGGGTGCCAAATCGCTCCCTGGGCCTGAGACAACAGGTCTTTCCTCAGCGGAATCGGCCATGGAGCCGCGCTCTCATAAACGCATGTCTGATTCGCCGTGAGACGGAGCAGACCTGAGGTCCATGCTCGCGCTGGTACTCGCCGTCTCAACCATAGTTGAAAAGGGCGCATATTCATCAAACCCAACTGAAGTACTGATGAGGCTGAGACCAGAAGGCGTAGAGATAGCGGTTTTGATGGCGTACAAAGCCTGTCGAGCCCGCAGGGTCGAGAGAGGCAAAGATTCGCACTCACAGCAGCCGCCCTCGGCGAGCCCGTGATCCGCGTGGTCCTTTCCCAGGCAGGAAGCGCACAGCTCGTGGCGGTCCCCGTCGCTGAGAACGGCTCGGCACGAGCCGCAGGACATGATGGGCATTGAAAAATGCCTTAGCTCTTTTAGAGGAAAAAAACGTGCGTGTCGCAGCGGCGAACACACACGGAGAGATTGTAAAAGGATATGAGCACCGGGAGCGCAGCAGGTACGGCGAGCAAAGGTGGCGAATATCCAGCCGGGTCCTTGACTCGAGCTCGTCCCGCTGAAATGCTGATCGACGGCGTTGCTTCTCTCTCTAGATCCAGCGAATTCCTTCGCTGAAGGAGACGAAATCACTTGTGCAACCTGTGCAGTGGGGTTTTATAGGCGAAGCCACACCCTGTTCTGGCGGGCTATGACGACAGCGCGGGAAGGCTTCCCATTGGCGCTGGAGTCATGCCAAGACGCACTGATAGGTTGTAGCAGTTGCCGCAGAGCAGCCAATAGGCGCGCGAGCTGTCTCGCCTATGTCTGCCTGCTGCAGCAAATGCGTTTTACATTCTAAAAATTAAAGGATCATTTTTTGCTTCAGTATTCTCGAGAAAAGGAGTTTTCCCATACCGTAAGCTAAACTTACGCAACACGAGAGTACTCTCGTAAGAGAACGGAGGTATTTAAAACCGATGATGTAAGTTTAGTCATGTGATGTATATTGTACCAGTAGATAGGCTATTCATGTTTATACCCGGTACTGTGCCCGTTACAGTATGTGCTATTCACTTTCACACTGTTGCTAAAATATGTTACTTTGCACACTCTATGGTAACATATGGTGACTGATTGCGACCTGAACGCATCAGTGAATTATGAGATATTTTGCTAAATAAAATTATCCTGTCAGAAGAATTGGGTGATCATTTTATTATTTATTTTTCCATTTGTGTCATCTCAGTGAGCTTTTGTGAGGTTTTACGCATGCGCAGTAAGTTGAATTTAGTGATTTCAGGCGTTTTCCAAAAGTTTCTCATCCACACTGAAACGTTGGAAAATGCCTGAAAACGCTAGTGTGGAAGGAGAGCTTTTTTAAACGAAAACGCCGTTTTCAAATGTATCCGGATTAATGTAGACGTTACCTTAGTTTGGTTCTCCCTTTGCCAGTTTGCCTATGTTCTTGATCCTTGTTTGTTTCTATAGTTACTGATTACCTTCACCATTCATTTAGTTATCTCATTGCTCCCTACGTATTTTAAACCCTTAGTTTCCTCAGTTCTTGGTTACGTGTCGTTTATGAATAAAGGGTTAGCTCACACAAAAATGAAAATTCTGTCATCATTTACTCACCCTCAGGTCACTCCAAACCCATAAGACTTTCATTTATCTTCGGAACACAAATGAAGATTTTTTTTTTAAGAAATATGATAAAAAAATTAAATTTAAGAAATATCTCAGATATTTCTGTTCGCCATATAAAGCAATCGAGTCTCTTCAGAAAATTTGGACTAACCCGCTTGATTCATATGGATTAGTTTTATGATCTTTTTAGGAACTTTTTGAAGTGTCAAAGAGATGGTTGCATAGGCTGTCAATGGAGGGACAAAAATCTCACAGATTCAATTAAAAATTATCTCAATTTGTATTCTGAAGATGAATGAAAGTCTTACGGGTTTGGAATAACATGAGGGTGAGTAAATAATGACAAAATTTTGGGGTGAACTAACCCTTTAAGTAGTTGTGTTTTTCTAGTATATTCCTGTTATTCTTCTGCGTGTTCCTTGTTAGATTGTTATTAAAGACTGTTTTAATTCTCTGCTCATTTTAGCGTTTTCCTTATCACAGCCATGCTGTAACCGTTTGCTCTAATACCCACACAGACATATGTACATAGTTTCCCCTGCCTATTAATAATACAAATTTTAAGATAAATAATTGATGGTATATTTGCCTACTGTGGTGCTGTTACATTCACTGTTTAAGTAACTGCCAGTCACATAAAAATAACACTACTTGAAATATTTCAACCATGACAGGTTTTAAGTGCAAAGTTGTATTTAAAGGGAAAATTTTCCTCTTTCATCTTGTTAATATCCTGGCCACTCTTTTCAATAAAATGAAAGTAAATGGGACTCCACATCAAACTCCAAAATGACAACAACAAAAAAGTATTATAATAATATAATTACATTTGTCCATATGACTTATGTACTAAATTTTAAGTCTTCTAGAGCCATAACATATCATTTTGTGAGAAAAGCTCGAAATTTTACAAAAGTGTGGGGTCAATAAAAATGTTTTCATGTCCAGTCTCTTTATATTATAAAATATTATTACAATTTAAAACAACTGTTTTCTATTTTAATATGTTACAATCCCGGTCTTTAGTGTTGAAGAAAAGGAAGTTGACGGACAAGTTCCGCTTCAGGTTAGGAGAAGAAGGATGCTAAAGTGTCCACTGTGCAGGCATCGTGGCGAGGACAGGGAGGAAGTGGAAGACAGCTGAGGCAGTCCAACAGGCAGAAGCTAAGCTGAAGCACAAGGCTCTCTTCGGGACTGTAGCACAGGGCAGGGCTGGACTCGGAAGTTCAACACCAACCTGTTGCAACACTGCCAGTGAGAGGGAAAGGTCGAGGCTAGTGCAAGAAGAAGTGAGTGCTTCAGTGCATTAAGAACGAGCAAGCAAGGGTTGTAGCAATGAAGAAACAGGGTGCCTGTATGAAGTGAGAGCAATAGAGCGGAAAATCACCTAGCATGATATATGGAAGTGGAACCTTCAGAGGATCAAGTTCTTGATTCAGGGGGTGTACGACACCCTCTTAGCCCAGCCTGCCTGTTTGTTTGGGGCCAGGTAGAAACTCCAGCATGCCCCATTTTCCAAGGCAGGCTCTCTTGAACACATCTTGAGCAGCTGCTCCCAAACCCCGGGCGATAGCCTTTTAAAAATAAATCTTCCTGAGCCCAAACTTTTGAACGGTAGTGTAAGCCGCTATTAACAGAAAATCTTGACACCACCCGAAGCTCTCCTTTGAAAGATCATATGAGAAATAGTGATGCCCAGTTCATGAACGAATAATTTTTTGGAGTCAGATCTTTTCAATGAATCAATTAATAAAGTTCAAATTGAATGATTTGAACAAATCAGACTGATATCCAAGTTCAGTTCACTAAAAAAATACGGTTTTAATGGTGAACAGCCCCCTGGAGGGGAAGATTATCAGGAGACGTTTTCTTTAGCGTTACAAGGAAGAACGTCATACGGGTTTGGAACAATATGAGGGTGAGTAAGTAATGACAGACTTTTCATTTTCAGGTAAAAACCCTTTGCTTCATTGCAATTGCTTAATTTATGGTACAGTTCTAAAGCGTGTTCTAAAGTACGGCAAACTTTCTCAGCGGTGCTCAAGCTCATTTAAATTTGTGCATGTCACTTCCCATCTCCATTCAGCGGGACGAAATTGATCTGTTGCAACTGAGGCTTGTAACAAAAGCCATTATTATGGTCTGTCAGTTTTCCATTACCAACCTGTCCTCGCTCACCAGTGGGCTTGTTGCCAGGGCAACAGTTCCAGCATCACAGCACTTGGAACACAGCAGACAATTCAGGGACTTCCTGTGCATTTTGCCTTACAGAAAACAACTGTTGCTTTAACTCATTAAACTTTTCACCAGGGCAGAGGAGCTTCAGACAACATGCTGAAATCCAAAAGTGTGATTATTGCCAAAACCTGGATGAATAAGCAACAAAACCACACCCCAAACTGACTTACCAGGGATTGATGCAGCTGTTTCTGCTGTCTGAGAGTGGCTAGCTCTAGTTTAAGAGCTCTGTTCTTGTCCTCTAGGAGGCGGCAGCGATTTACATGGTGGGCTCTGTAAGACGCCAGGTGCAACGGCTGGACCTCCTGCTTCAGCTGCGGGGAAGAGGACAGACAGGGCAGTGACTTACCAAGCAAACTTTGGGGGTGAACAGAGTGGATATGTTCCTGCATGTTAGAGGTGAAGTGTCATTTGTTCGGTTATTAAATGATTCCCAACACCTATCCCAGAAGTGTTGAGTAAGGGTGTATTTACACCTGTCTTGTTTGGTTCGATTGATTCAAACTCAAATTCTTTTCCCCCCTTGGTGCGGATCTTTTGGGCAGGTGTGATTACAGCAATCGTACTCGGGTGCGGACCAAACAACCGTACCGACTCCGAGACCCAGCTGAAGAGGTGGTCTCGGTCCTGTTCCAAACGCACTCTGGTATGGTTCGAATTTCTGTCCAATGAATGGATGACATTAGCTCACGTGTGGTTTTGTTTACAAATTTTGGTTCACTTGCAAAAAGGGCAGTGTGAAAGCGAACCACACCAAACAAAACAAAAAATCAACATTGTATTTGGTCCGGACCAGGGGCGCAGATAGGATTTTTTAACTGGGGGGGACCAAGCTGTCAGCAAATGATTTAAACTCAATTCGTTATTTGCGTAATTTGGGCTTTAACTAGTGCTCAAGTAGTAACATTGCATAATTTGGGCTAATGATTTGCATTAAAAAGCCATTGGGGGATTGTTATTTGAAATCATGGATAAACAACAATGAACAAAGGTAAACAAAAGCCTACCTGATCACCACTAGCAATGCATGATCAGACTGTTATTTGACTAGTATGCCAATCACCCACCAAAACTTCATGTCTTCAGCAAAGTATGTTTTTTTAAACATTTGCTTATCTCAGCATACAAAGTCTATCATTATGAACAAAAAAGCAAAGAACCTATGTGCAAATAATAATAATAATACTAATTGTTTGGTTTTTGAAAAAAAGAGGTGATTGTTTTTTGTCTCTTCATTGCCTTTATGTGGCATTTATACAGTAATTTTTTTTCAGTTCAGAAAATCACCGGCTCAGCTCAGAAATAGGGGCTGTTTACACTTGGCCACTTCATGCGTTTTCTGTGATCGGATAGCTATCCGATCGTGAAAAGACCAGGTGTAAATGCCCTCCGAAACGCATTCGAGACAGATTTGAATCCGAGCGCTCAAACCACTTCAGGAGGAGGTCTGGGCCGCTTTCCAGACGAAACTGGACAAGTGTAAATGCATCTGGTTGTTGAAACCATAAAGGCCTATGTAAATTTTACTCCTCCCAAAAATGCTAAAAAATAAACGTGTGAGAGCGTGTTATAGGCTATATGTAATGTTATAGCCAAATATGGCGACGCTACTGGAACAGCATCGCTGCAGACGAGAAGCTGAACTCAAGCAAACGTGCAAACTATCGCAAATCAAAGTGAAAGTAAGTCACAGACGCTTAACACACAATCATCATCATTATAAGTAAAGAAACGAAATGATCTTACCAGGGCTGTTACTGCTCTCTCTTATTGCGGTCTTTAATTTAGAAATTTTAGCTGATGATCAATAAAATGCAGCTCATATTGGTTACTTTCGGCGACGTGCACTCTATTAAATATGCATAGGCCTATAGCGCGCGAAGCGCGGGAATTGAAGATCGGATTTAAATCCGTTTTGCAAAAACACATTTATGTATAGTGTATAGCCTACACATATAGCGAAAACACTGATTAATCCCCTGTTTTACCGATTTTTGTCGCGTTTGGGATAGTGAGGGCGGGGGACGGATCGGGTCACTATGAATCTGGGGGGGTCATGTCCCCCCCGTCCCCAGGTCCGGGCCCTTGCGCGCCTGGTCCGGACCAAAGCAAGTGAACTAACGGACTTTCCTGGTGTGAATACACCCTAAGTAAGTCACTTGTACACTGATACCTCTATTAAATGTAAACACTCATTTTCAGATGTTGTTCTGTTAATTTGGCTCCGTCAGTTGTGTGAGTTTGGAGTTGAGCTATTATTATTTTTGTTAGTGCTGAAAAAATTACACAGTTCACCTTTAAATTTTAAGACAAGCAACAAACATCTCAAATTCATATTGAAATGATCAGTGTAAGTAACATCTTTAAAAGTGGGTAAATGAAACTAGGGCTGCCCCCTAATTGTTGACCAAAAGTTAGTTGAGGAGAAGAGGCTTAGTGGACCAAATTTTAATTAGTCGGTTGGTCGCCAAAAAAAAAAAAAAAAAAACTGAAACATGGCCTCTAGGTCTGGGCGATATATCGCATGACATTTGTTAGGCGCATCTCGTCAGTAAAGCCGGTTCCTTGATTAGTAGTAAATCGCCATCACCTGCTTTCAGATGGAGCGCATTCACTACAAAGAGCCGTACTGACAAGCTGAGCCATATCGCATTAATTATCGCAGGCGATACGTCCACGATATTAATGCGATATGGCTCAGCTTGTCAGTTAACTACGGCTCTTTGTAGTGAATGCCGCTCCATCTGAAAGCAGGTGATGGCGATTTACTACTAATCAAGGAACCGGCTTTACTGACGAGATGCGCCTAACAAATGTCATGCGATATATCGCCCAGACCTAGAGGCCATGTTTCAGTTTTTTTTTAACAATGTCATGCGATATGTCATCATTTCCACCAAACCTGTATGAATTTCATTCTTCTGCTGAACACAAAAGAAGATATTTTGAAAAAATATATTATAAAATATAGAAAGTTAAATCATGCAGTAAGCACGGTACTAACTCTGTACTAATATGGATATATATTTAGTCAGTAACCAAACAATTTATGGGCCCCATTGACTTAGTATTTTTTTCCCTACCATATCTGTATTAGTACAGAGTTAGTACCACGCTTACTGCATGGTTTAACTTAACATGCATTTCTCTCTGCACATCCACTATGCTGTGGAGATGAAGAGTCAGCATTGTCAACTTTGCAGCTGACACTGACTCAGAAAACACCAGTTTATTAATAAATTATTAAAATGTTAGCTATGTTACATATAATATTATCTTTCTCAGCCCTGAAACTAGTAGAATAATTGCTTAAATGAACGACTACTAGTCTACTAGAAATTCTTTAGTTAAGGGCAGCCCTAAATGAAACTGCTGCTGTGGGTGTAATTTCAAGACTTCTAGTTAAACTCTTCAACTGCCGATCTTTTGGGCTGTAGAATCAATGCCAAAAACACAGCAGTTGCCAATCACACATAGGACTTTCGTGTGTTTCAAAGCTCTCGCATCTGTTTTGTGTGTGCATGAGTGTCTGTGTGGATTTTACTGAGGGATCTTGCATAATCTCATAGAACAGTCTGCTGTATCACAATAGTAATACTACCAATTGCACGGTCACGTGTGCCAGTTCTCCAGCTGGTTTGCATGCTACACTACATTAGCAGACACAGTCACAGCCAGTCAACCTATTGCCCCATCAGTACCAACCCAGCCAGAGCCAGCAGTGTTACGGGAACAAGGACTGGCAAACCAAACAGCTCAATATATTCAACTTATCATATATAACAACAAGTCAAAAGCCCTGCAAGTGGGATGGAAGCATTAACCAGGGAGCTAATGAGCCATTGGACCAACAAATCAAGTCGACCGTCAACCCTCCCCACAGAGAGACATGTCCAGGATTCATTTGGAAAATGAACTGAAGAGAGACTTCTCACTCCAGTTGTGTGCAAACTGCCATGGGACCATGACAACTGAGATAGGAGTGGGGAAAAAAACAGCACATGGACACCTAATGTATGATCTAATGTGCATATCTACACCTAACCATGACCTTGACCAGCTACTCAGGATATCCGCGTGTTTGCAGCCTCTGGACCAAGCAGCAAGACATCATCACAATCCACCACCTGATTCCAGATGCTGCCAGGTCAAATGTCTCCTGGCACATCTGGATCATGCCATATTCTCTCGTCTTGCTTTGCAGTATTCCAGAGCTGTAACGATCCAGCGCACGCTCCGTTCTAAGCCATAGAGGAGCGGCATGTAGACATAACAGCACAGCATTTCACACACATTTGCTTTGCTACTGATCTCATTCATAACAAATATGATCTGTGTGTGCACTGTACCTTAACGGTAGCCACTTCCACCTATCTTTCTCCTCCTTAGCGCTCCCACTCCGTTATATCACTGGCTGCCAGGAGTGGCAGTGACGACACGTCTGCGGTGTGTGTTTGTGTGTGGCTCTGTGCTCATGCGTGCGAGTCTCTGCAGAGGCCCTGAGCTGGAACAGGAGACAGACAGTGTGAGAGCATCTCCAAGCTCTCTAGGACTGGTGCAACATAACGGTGCGTTCCCTTTCTTACTCCTCTCTCCGTCACACACACACACACATGCTCATAAAGAAATGCGCATGCTCCCCGAGACGCTCTCCTGCTCTCATTCAGTATGCACACAGGCTTTCTCTCTCTCTATCCTACACTTGCACACTCACACATGGAGAGCAGTGAAGTGTAGAGCCACTCCCATCACTGATGTGTAAATCATTTGCTTTTTTCATGCATTTCTTATGCTGCAAGTGCCAATTCAATGCATCTTATAATTTTTAGTATCGCTATTACAAATGTTAGCTATTTTGTGTTTTTTTTGTGGAGATTAATCTGTATTTATATTTAATAACTGTCTATATCAGGGGTTTTCAAACAAAAATGATGATCCCCTTGTGGCAGCTATATATAAAATATGTGTAAAATATTATTGCCATGAACTGCTCCAAGAATTTTGGGTTGAGGATCCACGTGCAGCCTTTATTTGGGGCAATCCAGAATTGTAATCCATAAAAACAGGCAATAGGTTGGTTTCACATGACGTCACGCTGCTGCATCGCGAGAGCGCGAAATTCAGATGGAGGGCAGGAAGTGAAATAGCTGAGGATCTGCCGTCTGAAAAAATGCCAATGTTTTGTGTAGTTTACGGCTGCTCCAATCGTTCTAATCGAGAAAAGGGAAAGGGTTTTTATAGAGAACCGAAGATTGTCACTCATAAAGGTAAGACATGTAAAAAGCTCACAGAACAACGCCGTAAAAAGTGGATTTTTAACGTAAGTTATGTCTGCGGTCGGGAGGAGCAGAGTTTGTTAATGCCCGTGTCTGCAGCGACCACTTCGTCGGAGGTATGTTAGCTAGCCAACGTGTTTTTTGTGTCTGTGTTTATATACCGTTAGGTTGTCGTTAGGTCTCGTTTACACTGTCAGTGTAATGTGACCCAATTCCGATTTTTTGCTCATATGTGACACAGATCGGATGTGTTCTATGATTTCGAGATCGGTTTCAGGCCTCATTCATATGTGGAAATAAATCAGATATGTGCCAATGCGACTGTCATGTAAACAGGCAGATCGGATTTTCTGAGGCATTAGGCAACGTCTCCACGGTTAAAGCCAATATTTAAACACAATATGCTCCCACCAGTCCTGAGATCTCTCTCACACACAATAACTGAAGCATATGTGCAATGATGGCACTTTTCGTCCTCCTTCGCCTCATAATCATGGAGATGTTTGGCGAACTTCGCATACATCGCAGAGCTAGGATCAAGCATATTTCGCGTCTGCCCATCTATGCAAGAGAATTTAACCCTTTAAGCATGCGCGATGTTTCAGATAGTATGGCAAGTGTAAACACATGAATCGGATATGGGTCAGAGTTGAAAGAATGTGTAAACGGACTGTCAAAAACAAGTAATAAAAACTCAGTGAGTGTTTTAGCGCAATTTTCTCACGTCATGGGATCACAACACTAAGAGATAGTAAATCTTTTCCTGGATTTTTTTTGTGCGTTCCCGAGATTAGACCTTCCTTAACATAATGCCGAAAACCCGAAGTCTCTAGGTGGTCTGGTTGAGGAGTAGATAGAAGTGCAAGATTGGTGCGCACAGACAGAACAGAAATCATGAGTTAACAATCGCAATTTTTTCCGGTGGAAAATTGCGCTAAAAAACGGATAAAGGTACAATAGGGACACTCAACGGTTTCCTCCATAGACGTATTCTCCGTGTTTACTTTCTGCCCTCCATCTGAAATCGCCCCGCCTTCGCACATCATCATAATCACGTGACTGAAACCCAGCTATTGGTCAAAACATCCAAACAATATCAACAGGGCAGACAAGAATAATCAAAGAAACAGGCAGGAGACCAAAGAAACATTGCGGTGTTGATACATACAAGACTTTGCAACGAACGTCTGAAAACACAAGGCTTATAAAGGCAGTTAACAAGGTAAATGAGACCCAGCTGAAAGTAATGACATATAGCCTAATGAGTCCAGGCAAAGGGTTATGGGGAAATGCAGTTTATAGTGAGATAAAGCAGATGAAGATCATGGGCACACCAGCTGGTGGATGTAAAAAATGCAGCCCGTTCTCATCCTAGGGCGTCATATATTGACGCTTTTGACATTTCGTCTACATCGAACGCACATGGCACCCTTTAGCTTCAATATGAGACGCAGATAGAAATGGGCCAGAAGGCGCCTCCTAGCGGTCTAACCCTAACCCTACACCAGACCTAAACCTACCCATAACCGAACAAAGCTCTGTGCGTCTCATATTGACGCTAAAGGGTGCCATGTGCGTTCGATGTAGACGAAATGTCAAAAGCGTCAGTATATGACGCCCAAGGATGAGAATGCGTTGAAAAAATGATATAAAAAAGAAGTTGTAAATAAATTATAAAAAAAATCATTTTAAAAAGCAGATATATATAATTTTTTTTTTTTTACTTTATGATTTTTTGTAAATTACTACTTTTTATTATTCCCTTTTTAATGTATTAAATTGATTATTATTATGTTCCTTTTTTATATTGGTAAACAGTGTTTCTCTAAACCTTTCCACAGAAACCCTCTCTTACCCGTGTAACAAAAACCCTGCACCTTATATGTCTAATGGGTTAAACTGCAAATTTCATAGCAACAAACCTAGACATGACACAACCTTGAAACATTTACATTTAATCATTTAGCAGACGCTTTTATCCATACCAACTTACAAATGAGGACAATAGAAGCCATCAAACCAACAATAGGGCAACAATATATAAGTGCTGTGATAATTCCCAGTTAGTCTAGCACAGTGCACTTAGCAAGGTTTTTTTTATTAAATAAAAAATATATATATACAGGAATAGAATAGAATAGAATAGAATAGAATAGAATAGAATAGAATAGAATAGAATAGAATAGAATAGAATCGAATCGAATAGAATAAAATACTAGCTGCTCGGGGTAAGTTAGGTAGTTTATTCCACCAACAGGGACCAGTCAAGGTAAAGGTCTGTGAAAGTGATTTTGTACCTCTTTGGGATAGCACCAAAAGATGCCATTCACTTGCAGAATGCAAGACTTGAAGCAGACTGTCTATCTCTCAAAGCATCATGTTCATTTGTAAAATATGAAATATGGAGACTTTATATCTTTGCAATCAACACATGCGTCCTCTACTTTCACTATCTCCGTCTTTATGCAATTCATCTTGTTCTACATATGCCACTTGGAAACATACATGTTGGTATTGCTATCTCATCCAACTGCGATTTGTTTGTGTTATCTCAAGGAACAGAAAGGAGGGAAAAAAACAGTGGAGTTTCGCTCCATTCATCCCGCAACCACACTAGACAAGGGAAATTAAGTTCACCCTCTCGGAAAATCACACAGTTACATCAGATTTTAAGGCACACAGGGGTATTAAAAGGGATTACTTAGACAGTGTGGTAGGCACATCCTGACCATTAGCCACTCTTTGCGCTGAGGAAACAGGTCACGTTGGAGGCAAACAAAAAAAGAAAAAAGGAAACAGATTCCCAATACAGAATGTGTTACAGTCTCCTCTGCTCTGTTGCCAAGCAACCCCAGCTGCTCCTGTACTGCTGCCTGCCTTCTTCCCTCCCCCCCCCACCCCACCCCACCCCCCACCCCATCCCTCTGCACTGGGGCAGTCCTCTACAAATGCATCAGTTTAAGATGGCATGTCTAGTCTCAAGGGAGGGGACTACCCGGACCAGGCTGCACTTCCAAGAAGATCCTGATAGGACAGTACATTGCAACCACACCCTCTGTCTGCATGAATCACCTGTAATTTTCTCACATGACACCAACACACTGCATTGGCTACAGTGCAGGTTCTTTACTCTGATTGGTAGATGAGGATGTGAGGCTGTGTAAATATAAATATAGCAGGATGGCGCCACCTTGTGCACAAGAACTATCATTGTTACTACAACTACTGCATATGATAAATCTTAAAATTGTAAATGTAACAGGATAACTCACCTTATTTTGCGCACAGGGATGAATGGCATCTCGTGCTGCTATGAGTGACAGCTGTCGCTGGATCCACAGCAGTTCAGTCTGTGACTGTCTGAGAAGCCGCTCTACATCAGTCCTTTGACCTCGCATCTCCTACCACACAGTGAATTGGTAAAAAAAAAAAAAACTTGCACAAGCACAAATATAAAGTATGATGCTTACAAAAAGTACCTGGACGCGTTGGTCACACTTCCCAAACTGTAAAGTATCAAATTCATTGAATAAGATATTTAACGTCAAAACAAAATATTAATATACTGTCAATGTAAATAATGGTAGACATTTTCTCAGAACCAACCCGTTTTGTTCGCCATTTTTGCAATTTTAACCAGCTGGTCTCAGGAAGATTATTTTTAGTGGGTGTATGAAGAGTTCCCCACAAGTTTATTATTTTATCTCTAACATTTTTTTAATTAAATTAGTTTCCTTACAGAGTGTGTTGTGATATATTTGATTGACCCTTTTCGTATGTCCGGGTTTCAAGCGGAAGTCGTTATTCGGGTAAACTTCGAGAGAGTAGGCCTACATAAATTTTTTTTTTTTTTTTTTTGCGTTCCCCTTTGCTCAAATGGCAAAAGAAAAACTCCACAATATTGTTTAAATAATTATTATTATTTTTATTTTTTTTTAAATAGAGAGAGACTGATAACGGCAGTCAGAAGAGATAATGTGAATTGTACCGTCACTCCCACAGCCGCTGGATAACTATAATGTATGTCGGAAAAGCACTTGGGACTCGGGAGCACTTTGACTCGGCGCAGTAAAAAGTCACGCCTGAAAAATCCTCTCCCCTCTCACTCTCACTTCTGTCATTAGAACCAACGTGACTTTTTACTGCGCCGAGTCGAAGTGCTCCCAAGTGCTATTCTGCCATACATTATAGTTATCCTTTTTACCCGCTTAGAAAAGCGCCACATATTATTTTGTGTCACCATACTTGGTCGTGTTACTACTCGTGTAACTGTATTTAAATAGGGAAAACGTGGAGGTGGTTGGTCGTTTTAACTTCATCTCTGTTTGGTCCCTAATGAATGAACTGGGCTAAGCTAAGTGCTATAAAAGTGTCGCCGCGCGCAAGAGCGATTGAGTGCACGCACTGAGACGAGAGAGGTATGTATCAACTCGTCTTAGTTAAGGGAATAACATAGTTTAATATGAAAAAACGGTGGAGTGTTCCTTTAAACATAACAATATTGTTGGCCATAAATTGAGAAAGTGCGCGTCCAGTGTGCGATACGTCGAGTTGACCTAGACGCGGCGCTTCTCGTCCGGTGTGCGACCCCCTTAAGCCTAGTGTTATAAATGTACAAACTTTGTTTTTTTATAAAAAAAGCTTTTCAGGATTTACAATGCTGATGACCGTCATCACAGTCTGTGAAAAAGGCCATTGCATTTATCCTAGACATTACAAAGATGTTAAATCTTAGTAACCTAACATTATAGACACAATTTATATTGTCAGTTATCTTGCTTTTCCCGGTAAACAAAATTTCCCAACAATGCCAAAAAGTAATAACCAGATCTTTCCATTAGACTGATTTCGTGAACGGTTCTCGATGTGGTCTAGTGCAAAAACGGGCCAGGCGACTCCATTATGCTTCCGTGCCATAAACAGTGATCATAACATATGGTAAAAGTTACTAGACTAGATACAACATAGGCTACATTTACTTAAATATACAAATAATTTATTAAGCTAATAGTTTTCTATAGTTGGTTGTTTTTGGTCTCAGAGCGAAAAAAATTGGTCTCATAAGTCAGGATGATTGAACAAAAATCACTCAGTTGAATGATTCAATGCACATGGGGCACGGATAGTGAAGGGGCAACGTCACTACTGGACAACAGGATGATTGTTTCTGGCATTTTATTATTTAAAGTAGGCCTACGTTATGATAAATTCTTTGATTGTTAGGCTACATATACCTGCAACATTTCAGCCATTAAATTAATTTTAAATCTTAGCTAGGTTATGTTCAGTGCCTGTCTAGTGATGTGTTTATATGCTGAAATATAATTAAATAAGTTTGTGGTTTTTTTTATCTTTTGCTTGTCATTTTGTGTAGAGTTGGGCTTGCGTGATTATGTTTTGCCCTTCAGAACCGTTGCATCGATGCTCTCTGGGGTGCGTTCCACTTCACTTTTGGACATACATTTGCGAACTTCCCTTGCACTTCACTGCCACCATTTTGAAGTGAGTTCCACTTTGTGAAGTGAGCGAGGGAGGTTTGTGGATAGGCCTTCGTCCCCTCAATTTTGACCGAGGCCTGTTCCAAATGGCACACTTATGCACTTTCGGTCTTGTGGACTATGGCTGCCGCGCGCGTTTGTTAAGTCCATGAGACCAGAGCCCGTCTACGGAGAGGCTGGCCACTCCCTATTAAGTCCTATTGTACTGAATTTTGGTTGTAGTTCCACCAGAGTTCCACTGGGGGCGATCGCCCATGAGTGCAAAATGAATGGGAGTCTATGGGGCTAGACGGCTAAATTTGTCTCTTTCACCCGATTGCCGTTGAGAAATCTCAGATTTGATTGTAGGTTTTGCAAGTTCAACATGGGTTATAGGTCGAAAGTTGAATGAATGAGTAAAGTGTCTTTTCGATTTCTTACAGGTTGAGTTGTTGTTGCCCATAACATGCTAGCATTCTGCTAATGAAAGCTGATTGGTCAATGAAGGACTGATTACGACCAGAGATACCGCTTGATGGCATCGTGGGATCCGAAGTGGGACCAGAATGTTAAGGCGGACTTTTTCGGCCAAGTTTTTTTTCAATGCAGCAACTTTTTTGGGGGGGTTGCTGGCACTTTTATCTGCGTATGGTTATGTACCGGTATGTATTGTGAAGTTTACACAGAAAATAAGTTGAATTTGAGTACTTGTTGTGTTATTCTTGTGTTAGGAAATACAGGATACATATGGTATAGTATTGCCACCTTAAAAAAACTAAATAGTGCTAAATATCAATAAAAATTGAAAAAGGAGAAAAATGCCTCGCAGGTGTGCAATGATAAATTGTTCTAATAGTGGGCAAAGGGTTGTCCTATTTCTCAAGAGAAAAGAAAGTGCAGAGTGCGAAAGCACCAAAGTGACTGAAGGATTCCCGTAAGTAGGCAGTATCTCTGGTCGTACGATGTATGACGTCATTGACATTTTAAAAGACTTTTTAAAGCAAATAAGTGACTCTAAAAAATCTAACACCCAGCAATGTGTAATTTCTTTGCATCTCCTTTCGAATACAACATTCAAATTACTAGACAAAAAATTATATCCTGAGAAAAATGGATTTTGAGGGGTATAGCGCCATAGACCTCCATTCATTCTGTACTCGTCCTGTGATCGCCCTCATATGGAACCAGAGTGGAACTGCAACCAGTTCAGAAGCCGGAAGTGTACTGAGAGTGGAAGTTCTCCCCTTATTAGACATTGGCCCTGTCCCAAATGGCACACTCCGGACTTGTGGACTTCCTCAGAGTCCACACTTTGGTGACGTCATGTAGTGCAGACCTATAGGGCCCTTGGCGCGAATCCACGAGGGCGCATTTAGACAATAGATACATCATGCTTATTTAAATTATGTATACAGTTGTACATAATAATACATAATGTTCAATTTGAACTAAGATTAAAATTTTTACACATAATGAAAATGTGCATGAGTTTCAGATGAATGACTCAGTAAAGCTTTGACATTCGGTTCTATTTATTTAATGAATCATAATGCGATCGTATTATTTAACACGCTGTGTAAACTGTAGGTAACAACTGGTAAATTGAACATCTAGGTCATAAAAACCGCAATGTTTTCTTCTCAGCCATGTCAACAATTGTCCGTGAGCGAAATCCCCTCCCATCTGTTGTCTGATTGGCCTTTCGCAAGGATTCCTGGGTAGTTAAAGTGTGTGGACTCTGCATCTATGCGGGCTTCATGGAAGACCGCTTCAAGGGTACAGAGGGGGCGCTGCTGAGCACACTTCAGAGCGTTAAAATGCTGAATGGGACGGCCTACGGACTCGTAGACTCGGCGAGCAAGTGCAATTTAAGTCCACGAGACCGAAAGTCCTCATGAAGTGCGCCATTTGGGACAGGGCCTTCCTCTGATGAGACCGTAGGGTGTCCCATTTGTAATTTTAGGTTTCAGAAGGGTGCTCGCGAGCGCCCCCCTCTGCTGTCAATATGCGCACTCGATGCGAACTTTTGCTGAGGCCGTACTGATGTGAGCTCCGAAGCAGACTTCTTCCCAGCAGTCACAGCCATACTATGGTCACAGCAGCGTTACATCACAAAAGTGCGGAAGACCGCGAGTGCTTAGGGTGCCGTTTGGGACAGGGCCCGGGTCTACTCCGATGTACACTTGGATTTCCGGTAAGCCACTTCCGCTCATCATATTGTGAACTCGTAGTTTTTCGTCGACTGTGTAGTTTTGACTGGCTAGCTACTTTTTAATATGGGCTACAGACAGACGGGCGTTCTTTGCACAGTTAGGGTGTGCCATATTAGCAGGTTCAAGCGTAAAAAATACATGCAAGATATTTGTTTTGACCATAATCCACGCACCAGAACTGAATGTGGACGTGGGGCACCTTATGATCTTGCACGCTGCAAGAAGCTCATCGGCTTTGGTTAAAATCATTATTGTAATGTGTGAACATGCTGGCAATGCGAGTTGCTTGTTATTTTTATTTTTTTGTCAAATAGTTAAACTGTATCTGTTGCATTAACCATTCAATCACCATTTTGAGTTCTTTGCACGCACATGCTTAATGTGACATGATGCGTTACATTTTAACGGTGCATGTTAAATTACATTAAGGGAATAACATAGTTTAATATGAAAAATCGGTGAAGTATCCCTTTAAAATTTTCCTTTTGCCATTAATTGTAATAATCTAGTGAAATGTTGTATGCACAAGGAGTCTGACAACGACTGGTGCTCCACACAGAGATCTGATCTCACCATCATTGAGTCTGTCTGATTACAAGAAACAACAAAACTGAAACAGACTAAATCCAGAAGAACTGTGGCAACGTCTCCAGGACGCTTGAAGAAACCGTCCTGCAAAGCTACAGTAAGGTATTTGTGAAAAAAATGCTGTGAAGTAAGGATGCTTTCAAAATAATGTCATAAAAATATTTTATTTTTCAGTCAACTTCTATTAACTGAATCAAATCAATATTTGGTGTGACCACCTTTTGCATATAAAACGTACTGGTTACTTTCGTAACCTCGGTTCCCTTAGAGATAAGGGAACGAGTACTGCGTTGCAAACGCTATGGGAAAACTCCTTTTCTCGAGAATATTGAAGCCTTTATTTTAAAACGCATTTGCTACAGCACAGGCGAGAGCATCAGACCCACGTGAGTGAGCTGATAGGCTGTGCTGTGGGCAACTGCACGAACCAATGGCGGATAGACAGAAGCGCGCGAGCCAATCAGGGCGCTTGGCGCTCTGTCACTGTCAAGCGCGCGAAACTACACGTGACCATAACATATAAATACAGATAGAATCCGCCATTTGACAGGTATAATCGACTGAAGCGACAAACCTGCCATAAGAAAAATAGCACGGCAAGGCAACGCAGTACTCGTTCCCTTATCTCTAAGGGAACCGAGGTTACGAAAGTAACCAGTACGTTCCCTTACGAGAACGTTCTCTCGTACTGCGTTGCAAACGCTATGGGAACGTTTCCATTTAAAACGCCGTGCTATTAATCTTTTGGCCGCTCTGACTCACCAGAGTTCCGGGAAGTACAGAATAGCCAGGATAAAAAGAGACCGAACATCGGGCCCATCAATTATCCGTAATAAAGACTGGCCAGAGCCAGTCATTTAACCCACAAGGTGATAGCCGTGTGTTTAATATCAAACTAGTCTGGGTCAGCAGAGCCAGAGTCTAGACTGAAAAGACTGTAACTGCAAAGCAGGGACATTAAAGTTATAATTCATCGGATCTAGCCAGAGCCAGTCACTTAGCCCACAAAGTGAAAACCGTGTGTTCAATATCAACTAGACTGGGTCACAGAGCCAGTGTCTAGACAGAAGAACTGTAGCTACAAGCAAGGGCATTAAAGCTATAATTCAACAATGTGGACGGAGCGGATATCCGGCCGCCGCACATATGCTATAGATGGGAATACCCAAGTGACCATGGTTCAAAACTAGTCTGGATCCACAGAGCCAGAGTCTAGACAGAAAGAACGCATGTCTGCAGAGCAGGGACATCCAGCTTATAGAATCTCACAAATGTGGACGGAGCGGACCAGCCGGCCGCCGCACAAATGTCTTCAATGGGAATACCACTTGACCAAGCCCACGAAGAGGCAACACCTCTCGTGAAATGAGCTCTAACACCTATGGGACAAGAGAGGCCCAGTGAGGTGTAAGCCAGGGCAATGGCGTCAACTATCCATCTGGACAGTGTGGTTTTAGTGACCGGGAGGCCCTTGGATCGGCCCCCGAAACACACAAAGAGCTGTTCAGACTGTCTGAAAGAGGCCGAACGCTCCAGATAAATTCTCAAAGCTCTGACTGGGCAAAGCATGAGAGAATCGCTATCCTCCTCGGAGGAGGGGAGAGCTGACAGAGAAATAACCTGGGCTCTGAACGGAGTTGAGAGCACCTTAGGAACATATCCATGTCTTGGCCTAAGAATGACCTTGGAGTCATTAGGACCAAACTCCAGACAGGAAGCGCTGGTAGACAGCGCCTGTAAATCCCCTATTCTCTTTACTGACGCCAGTGCTAGAAGCAGGGCGGTTTTCAGAGAGAGAGACTTAGGATCAGCTGACTGAAGTGGTTCAAAGGGAGGTCCCTTAAGAGCCCGCAGGACCAAGGAGAGGTCCCAGGCCGGAACAGACGGTGGCCGAGGCGGGTTAAGCCTCCTGGCGCCCCTGAGGAAGCGAACTATAAGGTCGCTTTTTCCTAAGGAGGCCCCGGCTTCCAATACGTGAAAAGCAGCAATGGCTGCCACGTACACTTTGAGAGTGGAGGGGGAGCGACCCGCGTCCAACATCTCCTGTAGAAAAGACAGTACTCTTGGTACTTCACAAGTGTATGGGTCGAGGTCTCGAGCTAAACACCAGCTGGAAAACACTGACCATTTACTGAGATAGAGGCGTCTGGTAGACGGAGCTCTAGCTTCCTTTATAGTATTCAGGACGCCCTCTGGGAGGTTCTGGGGTACCCGTTGAGTGGCCATACATGTAGGGCCCATAAGTCGGGACGGGGATGCCAGATTGTCCTGTTGGCCTGAGTCAGGAGGTCGCGCCTCACTGGGATTGGCCACGGGTCTGCTACAGACAGCTGCATCAACTCTGGGAACCAAACCTGGGTCCGCCAGAGAGGAGCTACTAATAGCACTGCGCTTTTCGTGTTCCTGATCCGTTCGATGACCTGAGGGAGCATCGAGACCGGGGGGAACGCATAGAGAGGAAGGTTGGGCCAGTCGTGGGCCAACGCATCCCTGCTCTTTGAGAAAAAGATTGGGCATTGACAGTTGTCTTCTGAGGCGAAAAGATCTACTTCTGCCTTCCCGAAGACCTCCCAGAGTAGGAGAACTGTCTGAGGGTGGAGAGACCATTCCTCTGGGGGAACTCTGCCCCGAGAGAGCATGTCTGCTCCTGTATTCAACGTGCCTGGCACGTGAGCTGCCCTGAGCGAGCGCAGATTGGTGTGAGCCCATAGCAAGAGCTGTGAGGCTATGGTAAACAGGTTGCGGGACCTGAGGCCGCCCTGGCGATTTATGTAAGAGACCACCGACATGTTGTCCGTCCGTACCAACACGTGGTGTCCCGCCAGGTATGGGAGGAATGTTTTTAGGGCTAGAAAAACTGCTCTCATTTCGAGGCAGTTTATGTGTAGGCGTTTCTCCGAGCTTGACCAGAGGCCGGAGGCAGGCCTGCCCTCGTACAGAGCTCCCCAACCGGAGTTGGAGGCGTCTGTTGAAATCATCCTCCTCTCTGAAACTACCCCCATGCTTACGCCCTGCTGGTACCAGCTGGCGTTTTTCTAAGGGGCCAGGGCTTGAACACAGCGCTGGTCCACCTTGATAATCAAGTGGCCTGAATGCCAGGCGTGGGGTGGCACCAGAGGAGCCAGCCACAGCTGAAGAGGACGCATACGCAGTAGGCCTAGTTGGAGTACTGATGATGCAGAGGCCATCAGGCCAAGGATCCTCTGAAACGTTCTGAGGGGTACAAGAGAGCCCTCTATGAACGATGCCGTGAGCTGCTGAATCGTTAGAGCACGGGCCGGTGTGGGCCATGCTCTCATAAGTACGGAGTCGAGAACTGTTCCCAGGAACGTGATACGTTGGCTGGGCAACAGAACACTCTTTGCAACATTGACCCTGAGCCCTAGACATTCTAGATGGCTGAGGAGCCAGGCTTTGTGAGTATGTGACTCCGCCTCTGACTGGGTCAGTATGAGCCAGTCGTCGAGGTAGTTTAGGATGCGCATTCCCCGCTGTCTCAGGGGGGAGAGAGCTGCATCCATGCACTTCGTGAATGTACGAGGCGCTAGTGCCAGTCCAAATGGAAGAACTGTGTACTGGTATGTCTGCCCCTCGAAGGCGAATCTCAAGAATGGCCTGTGGTGGGGGTTCACTTGAATGTGAAAGTAAGCGTCTTTCAGATCTACTGAGAAAAACCAGTCGCCTGGGCGAATCTGCGTCAGGATATGTCTGGTCGTGAGCATTCTGAACGGCCGTAACATGAGAGCCTTGTTCAGATGTCTGAGATCTAAAATGGGTCTCAGGCCGCCGTCTTTCTTTGGAACAAGAAAGTATCGGCTGTAAAAACCTGACTCGCTCAGAGAAGGGGGGATCTTCTCGATGGCCCCTTTCGCCAGCAGACTTAACACTTCGGTGCGGAGGACATCACTCAATGTGCCCCTTACCGTGGTTTGTATAACCGCGCGAAAACGCGGTGGTCTGCGGGCGAACTGAAGCGAGTAACCATGCTTTATGATGTTCATCACCCATACTGAAACTCCGGGGATAGCTTGCCAAGCTAGAGCCCGCAGAGCTAGAGGCATTATCATATCTGGAACACCCAGAGTGGGGGGCTCGGACTGACATGTATGCATGTGAGAAATTATGCTCGATTTGTGCTTTGTGTGGGTCGCTGTTAAAACAGCGTTTGTTTGCAGGGGTGCGTGACATGTGACGGGCCCATGAACTGCATTTAGAACTGCTGCAGCCGCCTGAACTGAAGAGGGAGCCGTGAGCAGTAGTCGAGCGATTTTTGGGGCTGGTCCGGCCGCAGCGGGACAGTGACCCCTCTTTGTGCCGGTTAGGACGGCTTCTTGGGCTCGTGATCGAGCGTCAGCTTCGGCCGCGGGCCCTGGCGCTTAGGGAACGGGAACCGTTTCGCTGGCTTCATGTGCTTACTGGTCTCAGCCGCTGGGCGGGGCTGGAGGACCTGGGACACCACTTTCTCAGGTCGCGGCGTGCTCTTGGGGCGCCGTTGGACTGAGCTGGAGCGCTTTGGTAGAAAGTGTCTCATGGCGCTGGAAGCCTTCTGAGCTTCAGTGAAGCGATCGACGAAGCCGCTGACAGATGGGCCGAAGAGACCTGAGGCTGTGACGGGCGAGTCGAGGAAGGCAGATTTATCCGCGTCCCTGATCTCGGTTAAGTTTAGCCAGAGGTGGCGCTCCATTACCACTAGGCTGGCCATATTGCGGCCCAGGGCTTGAGCGGTGGTCTTCGTGGCCCTCAGTGCCAGATCCGTGGCACTCCTGAGGTCTTTAAATGTGTCTGGGTCCGGGCCTGACTCATCCATGGAACGGAGAAGTTTGGCCTGGAAGGCTTGAAGCGTCGCCATGGCGTGAAGTGCAGAGGCGGCTTGACCGGCGGCAGCGTATGCGCGGCTGGCAATGGCCGAAGTAGTTCTGCACGGCTTAGAAGGGTGCACCGTCTTAGACCTCCAACTACCTGCAGTGGGGGGGCATAAGTGTGCAGCGACCGCTTCCTCCAGTGGGGGGAGAGACACATATCCTTTCTCTTCAGCGCCGTCAACAGTGGAGAGCGTAGAAGAGGCAGATGAGCGCGTTCGCGCTGAAAAGGGCGCGCGCCAGCATTTTGTGAGCTCTTCGTGAACCTCAGGCATAAATGGAGCGGCGCGCTGACGAGGGGCCTGCTGGCGCCCCGGCAGGTACCATTCATCGAGGCGGCTTCTGGCGGGCTCAGCTGGAGAAAGCCAATCGAGTCCCAACTCGTCAACAGCGCGAGACATGACACGGAGAAGTTCGGCGTCAATGCTCGCTCGAGTATCAGAAAACTCTAGCTGAGAGGGGGGGGCGGGGTCCGCGGAGCCCGACCAATCCTCGCTCTCAGATGCCGCCATAGAAAGTGCGTCATCGACGTCATCCGGAGATGCGCCGAAAGAGACGAGTCCAGCCGCTTCAGACGAGGGGCGCTGCTCGCTCCGAGAGAACAGGACAGGCGAAGAAGGCGTGGGCGAGGCACGAGGAGAAAGGCCCGGCGTGCACTCGCTAAACTCACCGCGCTCAGGACGCCTCTGATCGCGCCGCTTCTTCCTACGGGGCTCGTGGGGCGCCGAAGACGGAAGGTGGGCGGAATCGGTCACCGTCGAAGACAGCCTTGAACGGAGAACGGAGACAGGCATCCCGTCGCAGAATTGGCAGCCGCCTTTCATGAGCGCTGCCTCGGCGTGCTCAGGGCCGAGGCAGGCCGCACACTGGGTGTGTCCGTCGGATGCATGCAGGGAGACCCCGCAGCTCTCACAGATGGAGAGAGGCATTATGCCGCGCTGTGAAAACAGCGGTTTGCTCTTTTAGATAAATATGCAATGAAAAGGATATAATTTTTCGTCGGATGCCACAGGGAAACGCTCAGCTGGCGAGATGCCGGGATGCGAAGCTGTTCCGCTGGACGGCTTTTCCACGACGAGGGCTTCTTACGACCGGAGAAAATCAGCGACGAGGTGAGTCGAGCTGAAGGAGATTAAATCTGTCAAATGGCGGATTCTATCTGTATTTATATGTTATGGTCACGTGTAGTTTCGCGCGCTTGACAGTGACAGAGCGCCAAGCGCCCTGATTGGCTCGCGCGCTTCTGTCTATCCGCCATTGGTTCGTGCAGTTGCCCACAGCACAGCCTATCAGCTCACTCACGTGGGTCTGATGCTCTCGCCTGTGCTGTAGCAAATGCGTTTTAAAATAAAGGCTTCAATATTCTCGAGAAAAGGAGTTTTCCCATAGCGTTTGCAACGCAGTACGAGAGAACGTTCTCGTAAGGGAACTGCTTTTGTCCTAGGTACACTTGCACATAGTTTTTCAGGTAGCTTTGCAGGTATTGGTTTCTTCAAGAATCTTGGAGATGTTGCCACAGTTCTTCTGGATTTAGTCTGTCTCAGTTTTTTTCTGTTTTTTCATGTAATCACAGACAGACTCGATGAGGGTGAGATCAGACCTCTGTGTGGATCATTCTGGCTATTGTCACCCTTGTGCATACAAAAATCTCACTGGATTACTACAATTAATGGCAAAAGGAATATTTGGACATGTAAACTGATATTTGTAGTTTTTTGTGAAAATACTAACGTGCCTAAAACTTTTGCACAGTTCATATATACACACACATACACACCCATTCATGGGTGTATTTTTCCTTTCCTTACCTTTGATGTCTGCTGGTTCTCTCTTCTTCTCTTACTGAGGCCCTTTTGAGAGCAGCCCAACTCAGTGCGGAGGAAAACCGCGTGTTCTGTTACATTCTGTTACCAGTACAGTAGAGTCGAATGCAAGTAAGACCTTGACATTTTCTCCAAGGTTTAACAAGGTGTGAATGTGAGAAAATGTCAGAAATGAGAGTAGCATAGAGAGACTGCCTGTTCTCCATGGTGTGTATCTACGCTGAAAGATGCAGAATAAACCTGCTTTTCGTAACACAAACAGCAGAGACACAGAGTCATCTTCCCCTCCTGCCGCTCCCACAACAGTCACTACTTGCTGATTGACCATATGGCAGAGTAAAGATGGACAGAGATGAGTCAAAATGAGCAATGAAGGAATAAGGAAAACCAACAGACTTTTAGCTCCTTTGCAATGGACTGTTCTCACTTGTCTGATATTATGTTTAAACGCCTGCAAGTCAGTTCTGCAGTATTCTACACAATGGCATCCGCTTTAAAAAGCTGTATAAAACTCCTAGATCACTAATAATTTATGCAGCAGTGAAATCTGAACTGGTACGTTATGTTAACGATATTACAGCTAATGCAAATTCGTAATCCAAAGAAAATAGATGTATAGATGGCCTCGACATTAAAGCTTGTCTAGGACAAGTGGATTTTTTGAAGGCGCAAGTGAAAGAGGATTTTACTTAACTTTAATGACAAAAAATAACTAGGGAAGCATCGAAACACGAGAATGATTTTGATTTTATTACATTCAATGTAAACAGCGATTGATGAGGGATAGTGTATTTCTGCTAACAAGGTCGCATTGTTGAGGGAGGCTCACTGCCTGTCTCAGTGAGAGACTTTCGTGGAGAAATGAAAGCAAAATAGCATAACAGCACACACAAGAAACATACTGCGGTAAAAAAAAGTTATTTTTATTTATAACATTATAACATATGATATAGTTAACAAAACACAAATAAGGGAGCTGTTCTGCTGAATATCATCACGATTGCAAATGTTACATTGAACTTATTGTTCAATAAATAAAATAAATAATAAGTAGTTAACTGTCACGGTTGAGGAATTCATTGACGCTCCCTTGCACTGTGTGTGCGTGTTTTGTGAATGAATGTGTGTGTGTTTTGTGAATGAATGTGTGTGTGTGTGGGCGTGGCCGCTGATTGTCCTCCGGGAGATCAGCAACAGGTGTTGTGCATTACCACTGCCTATTTATACTCACCTCATGCATCTTGTGTTTGTCAGATCGTTGTTTTGTGGATGTTGCCTGTTGTGTTCCCGTTTCTTCGGCTCCTCGTGTCTCCTGCCTTGTCTTCGTCTGGAAGTTCGTCGTTACAGTTTAAGTCTTCACTCTTCACCAACACTGGGTTCATCACTTCACGTCTGACCATCTGATCGAGTTGTCCACGCAAGCCTGCGCTGCCTTGCCTGCATCTTCATCAGAGAGTTCCATTGCATTGAGAAGGATCTTGTGATCTACACACCTCTCTTGAGAACTGTACCGGCGATCTTCCAACACCTCTGGGAACTTTGTCTGCTTCCCTTTCACTCTGAGACTTGTGCTTTATATTCTAATAAAGACCTGTTTTACTTGCTATTGTCCCCTCTCAATGGTGGAGTACGCACACAACTCGTTACCTGTGTCATCTACGGGCCTATCTCCGTTTGAGGGTAGCTTAGGGTACCAGCCACCTATTTTTCCTAGTCTGGAATCCGAAGTCGCGGTCCCCTCCACTCACGCTTTTGTCCAGAGGTGTCACCGTACATGGACCAGAGCCCGTGAGACTCTGCTCCAAGTAAGGGCGCGCACCAAGGTTAAGGCCGATCGCCACCGGTCAAGACCTCCCGTGTATGTCGTCGGTTCCAAAGTGTGGCTTTCTACTAAGAACATTCCACTCCGCTCCGTTTCTAATAAGCTAGCTCCCAAATTCATTGGCCCATTTCCTGTCACCAAAATCATTAGCCCGGTGACAGTTCGCCTCAAACTCCATCCTGCGTACAGAACAATTCATCCCGTGTTCCATGTTTCCAAATTGAAACCCGTATTTTATTCACCCATTAATCCGCCAGCCCCGGTTCCCCCACCGCCGCGACTCGTAGATGGGGAACCCACTTATTCGGTAAATCGAATTCTGGACTCGAGACGGAGGGGACGCGGATTCCAGTACCTGGTGGACTGGGAGGGTTACGGTCCGGAGGAGAGAAGTTGGGTGCCTGCTAGGGACATCCTGGATCACTCCCTTATCGATGATTACAATCGCCAGGTAAGGGGGTCTGGGAACGCCAGGAGGCGTTCCTAGGAGGGGGGGTACTGTCACGGTTGAGGAATTCATTGACGCTCCCTTGCACTGTGTGTGCGTGTTTTGTGAATGAATGTGTGTGTGTGTGGGCGTGGCCGCTGATTGTCCTCCGGGAGATCAGCAACAGGTGTTGTGCATTACCACTGCCTATTTATACTCACCTCATGCATCTTGTGTTTGTCAGATCGTTGTTTTGTGGATGTTGCCTGTTGTGTTCCCGTTTCTTCGGCTCCTCGTGTCTCCTGCCTTGTCTTCGTCTGGAAGTTCGTCGTTACAGTTTAAGTCTTCACTCTTCACCAACACTGGGTTCATCACTTCACGTCTGACCATCTGATCGAGTTGTCCACGCAAGCCTGTGCTGCCTTGCCTGCATCTTCATCAGAGAGTTCCATCGCATTGAGAAGGATCTTGTGATCTACACACCTCTCTTGAGAACTGTACCGGCGATCTTCCAACACCTCTGGGAACTTTGTCTGCTTCCCTTTCACTCTGAGACTTGTGCTTTATATTCTAATAAAGACCTGTTTTACTTGCTATTGTCCCCTCTATCCTTTCGTAACATTAACTTAGTTAATATTAAGTTACTTTCATTTTTAGACACAATATTGACTGTTTGTGTTCCACTTCACAGACAAAAATAGTTCCAAAGGAAAACACTCAGCGCTGTGTTTTGAATGTTTTGCCATTTTGAACGAACGAAACTAGTGCAAAATGCCCGTGCAAAATAAGTTTTTGTGTGTATTTTTAGTAATTGTTGGTTTGGTGTATTTGAATGCTCGTTGTTACAATTACACAGCAAAAGTTCAGTGACATTTTTATTTGTGCATGGTAGAAAGCAAATACTGATACTGACATAATGACATACAATAAATGTGGAAAATTGAACTACACGATTCATGGAGCAGGCTACTCAGTGAACTCCAAGCTACTTAAAGGGATACTTCAGGATTTAGCATTAAGGTTTGTATTAGTAGAAAACCTGTAGTATTTTCGAATTACCGTGCTTTCCACCCTCATATCCCCCTGAGACGAGAGATTTATGTATTTTTTGTCTGGAAAAAATCCTCCGATGATGCAAAAATCGCCCTTTTGCGACATCAGAGGATTTTTTGGCCAGAGGCTAAAGACTACAGCCAGTAGTAGGGGCTGCCCCGCATGTTTTCAACCCGCCCATACAGGGTGGGATCTCACTCACAGAATGTACACATATCAGCCATCTTTCTTTGGAAGCTAAGATAGCAGGCTCTTGTTCTGTGGAGAAAGCTAAGTAGTAGGGGTTACCATCCTCTTTTTCCCGGACATGTCCGGCCGTCGAGATCGTCCAAAATGTCCGGGATTTGGCTTTTGCTTTCTGCAGTCGCCATTCATTGTTTACATGCACACCTTTTGTTTCAATCTAACTGAATTCATTCCGATTGGTGAATCGGAATGTAGTGTTTACATGAACGCTAAAAAAGTGATCGGTTGATGTGCGTTTTAACATTGCTAAGAAAATTCCCGCTCCTCCGTGAGAGATACGAGACCGGCGCGTCTCAGTAATGACGCCACCGGCCTCGCGGCGTTCTCCCGCGCCCCTCAGTCTCGTCCTGTGCTGCGTTCCAGTCCACTTTTAGACACGCACTTGCGAACTACCCTAAGCACTTCCCCTTGGGGGAATCCCTGCCGCCATTTTGAAGTGCGTTCCACTTCATGAAGTGGACGAGGGAAGTTTATATGGACAGACCCTCGTTCCCAAGATTTTGACCGAGGGAGCGAGTCTGCTTCAAATGTACACTTCAGGCACCTATATGTCCCACAATGCAGTACGATTGTGACGTCACCACATATCTCGTCTAATCACCACCACACAGACAACTCTATGATATATTAATTATAATTTTTTTTATTTAAAACAACCCAAACACACCTATAAACATTTGGATGCTGCATTAAACAAATTCTTAAAGGGAAAAGAAATGTAAATAATAAATCAACTCCACAGCTGATTCCAGTTTCCGCCAGTAGTGGGCACTCGTGCAACGTAAGCAATGACGTACATCCGAGTGAACGAGACGGAGGGAAGTTAGCGAGTGAAGGGCATAACAATTTTGGACTGGAACGCAGCACTGCTCGCCACAGTAAACATAATGAATGGCGACTGTAGAACGCAAAAGTCGAATCCCGGACATTTTGGGCGATCTCGAAATCCCGGGGCAAACTCGTCACGGAGTCTCACTAGTAGCCTAGCCTTGTTGTTTTCAACTGCGCTCTCTTACCGGTAGGCGTGGCTTGGGAGTGGCCTCGTAGGGCAGCGAAGCAAGTGCATTCTGGGAGTTGTTGTCTTTCATCCACATAAGCCAAAAATACATTTTCTGGATTTTCTCAGTCTAGAAAGCTCCAAATTCAAAAATAATTTCACATTTCTTCTACATAAATGACCTATTTTAAATACGCATTCATCTTTCCAGAGGTGAAGTACCCCTTTAAGCTCCGCTGCTTTCTTCGACCCTCTCTGTCTCTGGTCCTGGGCTGTGCTCACTCAGGCCCCGTCCACACTACTGCGTTTTTGTTTAAAAACGGAGACCTTTTGCTACGTTTGCACCTCCCGTCCACACTAAAACGGCAAAAACGGAGACCCAAAACGGAGAAGTTTAGAAACGCTGCCGACCCGTTTTTCGTTTTGAATCTCCGGAGGGCGTTTTAGTGTGGACGGGTCAAAACGGAGGACTTTAGAAACGATGACGTACTATAGAGCTCACGTTCGGCTCTATGATTGGGTGTCATCAGTCATGGCGTATATCTTTGCTAGCAGCTGTTGTCCAAGTAAATTCTGCATTTAACAATGCTATAACTGCCTACATGCGCCGGAGGCAAGCTATTATTCGAGCGATCTGAGACAATTCCTGTGTGCAGCGGCGGTATCGACCGTTCATTGAGCGTCGGTTTTGGGTTAACCCGGGAAGAACCAGCGCATGGTGGGATAATTTTATCAATGAAGTTGTGTTTACATCGGCACGCGCATGCCCAGTGTTGGTGAATGGTCACGTGATCCGCGTTTTCAGTCGTTTTAATGTGGACGGAGATCAATTCTAAAACGCAGCTAAAACGCTGGTGTGGACGGAGATCGTATTCGTTTTAATTCTCCGTTTCTAAACGAAAACGCAGTAGTGTGGACGGGGCCTCAGTGTGCAGTGTGAGAGGGGGAGTGGCCAGCGGCTAGAGCGGCAAATGCCAGTGTGTGTTTCTTTTACCGATATATATTTAATTATATCTTTTGCATTTCTAATCCAAACAACGTCAAACTTGGCACTGCACTATTTTCGCCCTTCATTCAAGTCAACTGCTTAGTTCACGCAGAGTAACTATAGCTTAGAATGATTTGGCAAAAACCGACTTCATACAATAAAATACAATCTTTACAGTCTATGGTTAAGAATAAGGTAAATAAATGTTGGCTGTGCTGCACTGTTTCTTTCTCTCTGTTCATTCCGGTAAAAGGTCTACAACAGGTCATCTATTAGACAAAAAATATATATATTTGTGAAGTTTTGATAAATTTGCGAATGTCTTAACAGTATTTCTTAAAAAAATAGCATTTTATGATTATTTAGTTATTTAGAAATTGTTTGTATTTCAAAAATACAGGAAATATCTGTAAAATAAAGTACAAATTCCTTTAAATTAATATTATTTTTTACAGTGCGCAGCTAAGGGAGAAGATGGTAGGCTACTGGCAGGATTCAAGTGAGAAAGTGCGTAAACCTTCGGACCTGTGATCTCGTTTACCTAATGTCACATTATAGTGATGTTGGGATGATTATTTTATACATGTTCCTTGTCTTATTTATTTCAGCCTTTTTATCCAGTTAGAAATTAATGCTTTGTCACATATCTTTCACAAGGAGCTTAGGATTTAAACGTTTGAAAAATTGTCTTTTGTCCTGTAGGAGGAGGCCTCAATTATTTGTCTTATTAAGTTTAGAGTGTGATTGATTTGTTTAAAAGGTTAGTTAAAAGGGGGAAATATCCCCTCTTGTGCTTCCAGAAACATGACATATCCCAACTAGCTCATGCAGTCAAGATGATGGACCGTGCTGTGGTTCAAAATGGAGACATTACAGATGGTATTTAGAGAAAACATTTATTTTCACTGCTACACCATTTATTTTGGATTACTGACGGATGGATATACATTAAAAATGTTTAACAGCTTTATATCCAAATCTCAGATTTCCTGTACTGTGAGGATCCCGCTGATTAATTTCGAGGAGAGAAAAGCACTCTTCTCCCGCTTTTAAATTCCAGTATGATAAAGCCAAAGGACGGTCTGTGACTGCCCTCTGCTGGTGAGTTTCATACTTTATTAAAACAATGTTTTTTTGAGTAAAATGGGAAGCACTTCTTTGAGTGACGTTTGTATTCGTTAATTTTTAGGAGTACTGAATACAATGATTTGTTCCAGAGTCGGCGCCAGGGCAGATCTACTGGAGGGGCATTGGGTCATCGGCGGGGGGGCACTGACGTTTGACATTTTGACGCAGTGGCGACATCATAGTCCAACACAGCACAAATGCTATATAAAACTAAACACGTTTATTATTATTATTATTATTATTATTATTACAATTACATGGCTTGGTTGAATTCTAATATATAATGCGGTCTGTTATTTCTTGATAACAGCCGCTGCTAAGTATAACGTTAACACACCATTGCCATGAAAAACAGAGCGTTGCTATGGACGCAGGACTCTAACCGTAGAGACGGAACGGATTATTTTCTTTAGCGGAAGCAATACAATAGTTTTTAAATAAATAAACTCCTTTTTAAATCAATATTTTGTGTCAAATTATTGATTTATTTTGTTGGTAGCCATGTAATACAACCGCCTCGCTCTACATGATCCCTTACATATCCAGACATCCCAAGTCTCCCGGAAGTTCCGGGAGTCTCCCGCATATTGATAGCGGCTCCCTGATGCCCGCAAATCAGTTAAAATCTCCCGGAAGCAAGAGCGCGCAAGCGTAGCGCGCGCACGGCAGAGAGAGGGAGCGAGAGACCTTGCGTGTGTGCGCTAGTGTGCGTGTGTGCCTCGGGATTTTATCTCTACTTTCGAGCCGAATTAATCAGACCCCCCCCCCCGTTGGAGATTTGTCGAACCGAACTAATTAGAACCGAATCCCCCCCCCCCCCCCCCCCCCCCCGTTGGAGATTTCTCGAACCGAATACCCCCCCCGTTGGAGATTTCTTGACTCCCGGAAATGACTTTGTGCAGGTTGGGATGTCTGCATATCTTCTTACAGGCAGCCAAGTATACACAAATGCAGATATTACTACACATTAATTGCGCAGATATTAACATAAATAAATACATAATCTCTGTATTACATACATACTACATTACATAGTCTCCAATACCATCTCTGCTGTTCTTCTTAGTGCAAATTTTTTTATTCCCCAAACTACTTCAGGACACTAAACAAGAGATCGGTTGATGTGCGTTTTAACATTGCTAAGAAAATTCCTGTTCCTCCGTGAGAGATACGAGACTGGCGCGTCTCAGTAATGACGCCACCGGCCATGCGCCGTTCTTCTGCGGCCGTCAGCCTCGTCCTGCTCGCCACAGTAAACATAATGAATGGCGACTGTAGAACGCAAAAGCCGAATCCCGGACATTTTGGGCGATCTCGAAATCCTGGGCAAACTCGTCACGGAGACTCACTAGTAGCCTAACCTTGTTGTTTTCAACTGCGCTCTCTAACCGGTAGGCATGGCTTGGGAGTGGCCTCCTAGAGCAGCGAAGCAAGTGCATTCTGGGAGTTGTTGTCTTTCATCTACATAAGCCAAAAATACATTTTCGGGCTTTTCTCAGTCTAGAAAGCTCCAAATTCAAAAATTTCTTCACATTTCTTCTACATAAATGACCTATTTTAAATACACATTCATCTTTCCAGAGGTGAAGTATCCCTTTAAAGCACATTTTTCATGATAATGATTGCTAATAAAACACAGTAGCAGGCTAACAATGGGACGTCTTTCCAACGGTGCTTGACTGCATCAAGCTGCAGCACACACAAACACTCACACTCTGCTTGTGTGAGTAAAACATACATACAGTCAATTTAAACAAAAAACATAAAACCAAAAGTTAAAGGTCAGTCAGGTCCTGCCAGAAACTAAATAACTGTTATTGTGATCATTAGTGCAATCAAAAATAATAATTTCCTGCTCTTAAAATAGTAGATATCTATCCTCCCATGGAAACTAGAGCATCTGTTGTAAGTAAATAGGTAAGTAAGAAAGCTAATAAAGATAAAAAAAACGTTTGTAGCCTAATTTTTGTAAAAGAACAAAGAGAAAAGGACATAACACAGGCCTAATTTGAACTTACATAATGACAACAGCTCAATAAAGGCTATGTCACGAGCATCATGTGTGCTACCATCTGCTCTATTGCTCTGACATTGACTTTTAAATGTAATCCTACCTGATCTGGCTTGCTTTGGACTTTCTTCTGTCATCCTCAAGGGAAAGTCATTCTAAATGTGACAGATGCACAACAGCAAACATACTTAAAAGTTACTACCCAGTTACTGAACGGCTCAGTTTAACTAAGTGACATTTGATGAGAATGTTTTGGGAACACATTATTGTAGCGTATTGAACGTAAATTTAAATATCATTTGTTTGCCAGGCAATAAACATAATAATTCCAGATACAAATCAGTCAGAAAGAATGTACTGTGGGAAAAGGGCTTTCAGAACAAATAGATGCAGAGAAATAAATTACATGACTGAAGGTCCTTGAAGCTTTGCAGTGATTCCAGAATGAACAAAGTCAAATGAATAATTCAGGTTCCAAATCTACACTATTGTTCCAAAGTTTGGGCTTGCTAAGATTTTTATTTTATTAATTTATTATTTTTTGTGTATAAGATGTTTTTGAAGAGGTCTCTTATGCTCACAATGCCTGCATTTATTTTATTTTGAAATATTGTGAAATAAATGTAGAATTTAAAATAACTGTTTTCTATTTTGATATATTTTTTATATAATTATATCAGCATCCATTACTCCAGTTTTCAGTGTCACATGATCCTTCAGAAATCATTCTAATATGTGATTGAATGCTCAAGAAATGTTTCTTCTTATTATTATCAGTGTTGAAAACAGTTTGTGCTGCTTAATATTTTTCAGGATTCTTTGAACAAAGTTCAAAAGAATAGCATTTATCTGAAATTTTTTTGTAACTTTATAAATGTCTTTACTGCATGTCTTTACTTGCTGAACAAAAGTATTAGGTATGTGTATACATCATTTTTTAAGCTAATGATATCAATAACCCTAGACAATTGTTTAATTCCATTTAACAAACTGCTCAAATATGACTGTCTCTCAAATGTCCCTGCTTCAACTTTGTAATGTTTAGGCCTGTCACGATAACAAATTTTGCTGGACGATAAATAGTCCAAGAAATTATCGCGATAAACGATAATATTGTCGTTCTGAGACCATTTTCATTTCATATAATTATAATGGCATAATAATGCAGGTACACCTTTTCAACGATCTATAAACTTTTATTTCTAAAGAATATTAAACATTGAAAACGGAAAACATTTTAAATATCCCAAAAAATGAACAAAACAACCAAAAACAATGAAAGCAATGGACTCTTAGTGTCTGTTAACAAAATAAATGTCTGTTAATAAATAAAATGAAACAAAATTGCACTTCAAAAAATATTAAACATTAGGCTTTAGACATTATTAAATAGTGATACATTCCATAACAGGCAAAACTGACAGTTAGGACCTTTGTAAACAAATAAAAAAAAGCCTCAACAAGCCATATCGCACAATTTTGCACTGTTACTCCTGTTACTTTGTCCTCCTGTTACTTTGTCAAGTGATTGTGTACTGTCGGGAAGACGGAGACGCACTTTATTGCGTGCATGCTACGCACTGAAAATACTTGGTTAGGATTAGGGGTGAGGAGTGCGTGCGTATTACACGCCATAAAGAGCGTATCATATGCACGCAAAAACTATTTTTGGCGTATAAATGGCACGAGAAATAACATTCGTGGTATAGATACGCATTTTCATGTGATCGGGCTCGCTGTCGCAACTCACAACTAGCGTCTTCTCTCTCTCCCGGCAGTAGCCGCAAACACTCCCGCCGGCGCTTTCCCATACAAAGACCATGTGACTGACAAGCGCCGCGGCGCCGCCTTCTCACACAAAGACCATGCAACTGACAACAAGAGGGTTCACTCCTCCTATACGCTAAAGAACCGAGCGAGAGTGGTCATCCAGTCTCTTTGGTAGAGAGAGAGAGACGAGGAAAACAAACAAGCATGCAAATGGAATTATCGCGGCCGGAAAAATTATCGAGCTCATTTTTTTTTATCGTGCGATTAATCGACTTATCGACTATCGCGACAGGCCTAGTAATGTTCCTTGATTTCTTTAGCTCGAAGATTGAGTGTATTTGTAAATGCACTATCACTCCGTCTGTTTCTCCTTTAAATACTTCAGATTTTTCAGGTATCTCTCTCTCAAATTTCTCTACACTGGACATTCATTCTCTTAGCAATGAGGTTTCACAAATGAAAGCTACCTCTTCCATTGCTGATCCTATACCGACTTGTCTGTTTCAGTCATGTTTTGCTTCTTTATGTCCTGTTGTTTTGAATATTATAAATGACTCCCTGTGCTCTGGTGTTGTGCCAGCAGCATTTAAAATTGCTGCTGTAACCCCTGTACCTCAAAAAGCTAACACAGACGTTAATAATATTAATAACTTTCATCCCATTTCCAATCTTCCTATCCTTCCTAAACTTTTAGGGCGAATTGTTGCTTCTCAATTGCACTCTCATTTTACTGCAGACAATCTTTTTGAACCCCTTCAATCTGGCTTCTGTAAATTCCACAGCACTGAAACTGCATTAGTAAAGGTCACAAATGATTTGTTAATTGCTTCGGATTCTGGCTGTCTTTCAATTTTGATCCTTCTTGATCTAAGTGCTGCTTTTGACACAGTAGATCACTCTCTTTTTATCAACCGCTTATGGCGCTTTTCCACTAAACAGTACCAGCTCGCCTCGCCTCGACTCGCCTTTGTTTGGTTTTCCACTGTGTAAAAGTTGTACCTGTACCTGCTTCCAGGTACTTTTTTTTCGTATCACCGAGCTGAGGCGATAGTAAAATGTGACGTGAAAACACGGCAGACTGCTGATTGGTCAGAGAGAATCGTCATTATTCACTGCGTCATCATTGCACGCGCCAGACGCAATTTCCTCTGGGGACCAATGTTTCGGAAAACACTGAAGTTTCCCTGGGCGCCGCCATTGATTAGCAGACCATCACCTGTTGTTAGCATTCCATTGACTCCCATTCATTTTGGCGTCACTTTGACAGCGAATAACTTCACATTTGAGGCATTTAAAGACTCCATTTGTCCATTATTTATTTCTAAAGAAAGATGAAAATGTATAAAAGGCTCCATTACCTTGTATCTTACGTTATGGCCCTGTAGAAGCCGTTTTTGTAAAAATAGGTTAACGATTGCATCATAAACATGCGACTCTCTGTCGCACAGTACAGAAATTACCGTATGGACAGGAGGAGAAGCTTCAGGCAATCGGGGAGACATGGAGGCAAAATGACAAAATAATTAATCAGAATATTTAGCAAAAGTTTCTCCTGCTCCTAGCTCATGGACAGCTCCTACTCACACTCTCTGTCTCTGCAAGTGTCGGAAGGGAATGATTCAAATTTCTCTTGGCACAGCTACTAGAGGACAGACGGGTTTCTCACGTCACAGTGCTTCTAATTGACTTCACTTTTCTCCGTTGAATCCAATGGGGTCGCTGTGTCTATTTATTTTACTGTCTATGGATTTCCTCCATTGTCCTGTGTGTGTGGGTAGCGGGTGTGTGTCGCGTAGAAGATTACGTCACGGCAGTTTCCTGTGGCGTCGCTATGACGACCAGGTACCATTGTGGAGGTACTATCCATAGATATCCATATAAGGCTAGATGTCTTACGGCGGAGTCTCGAACGGCATCACCGGCGGGCATCTTGTCACAGGCAGGCTTTCTGGCGGGCTCTTTGGTACCTGATGTAAGGTGAGTGATCAGCACGAACACAAATACTCTTGATGGATTTACTAATGGTTTGGTTTCTTACAAACGTTATTAACTGGCTATAATTCTGAATGCCTGAACATGTTGAACATAATTATTCATATGTATGCAGTGTCATAACTACATCTCTGACGTTTATAACAAACCAAACCGTTTGAAAATCGGTAGAAAATTGAGCAAGTTATGGTTATTTAAAAAGTACATGCAGCATTAAAACACAATGTTACGAGTGAGCGAGCTGCCTGTGGCAAGATGGCCGCCACGTGCGGACGTCGACCTCCACTGGCCAGCAGCGCGCACAAGACATCTAGCCATTATTATATGATATCTATGGTACAATCTGCAATGGAAAACGGAGCGAAAAGCCTCAAGGATCAATTTTGGGCCCTTTACTCTTTTACATTTACATTTTTCCACTTGGTCAACTTTACTTGGTCAACTTTTAAGTTCACTTGGTCTTAAAGGGGTCATATAATGCCATTTTTGTACAAGCTAATATGATTCTTTAGGGTCTAAATTAAAAGGTTGTAATATACTTTAATTAAAAATTCTCATTAGTATTGTAAGCAAACACTCATTTTACCTGGTCAAAAACAGCTCTGTTTTCAGCACGCCGTTTCAGTGCATGTGTCTTTAAATGATAATGAGCTTTGCTCACCCCACCGCTCTGTTCTGTGCATACACCGTTTGAAATAATAACACAATAACCATAACGCGTTTTCATTATAAACGTGGGATTATGAATTATATTGATAACGTCGTACATAGAAAACATGCCATAATGTACCTGACTCCTGAGTGTAAAAATAGCTGCATTCATCGTGAAGTGTGCAGCAAGCGATTTGCAAAGATTAATATAAAGATTAATATAAAGGTTAATAAAACGTTAACGTTACACTCACTTCAGTTCTTCTGGAGGTTCAGCAGGAACACTAATAGTTGCCGATCCTTTTTTCTGGAGCAGCTTCTTAGCAAATCCAGCTTTATACTGACCCTCGTTTATAAAGCAGTCTGGTGTGTGAAATGATTCGCACAAACATGAAAGCATTGACGTTGATTCGTGGGGAATATTCACTTCGAAAACAAACTCAGCCACTGCGTCTTCAGCGGTTCGGATTTAGTGACATCAAATTGACTGCTGTGTTCGTTATTACACCCAAGAACAGGACCCCATTCTGCTCATAGACAGTGCTCCAGTGAGTATCAACAATGACGCGTGGACTATGATGATTGACAGCTCGCTCACGAGCGAGGGCCGGACTGTGTTGAAACGCTGATGTCAATCACAAATCGTGGGAGGGGCATCCGACCGTGTGACGTCACTAGGTCGAACAGCTTGATTTTAGAGATTGGAAAACATATAAGGAGATTAAAAAAAAAACACTGGATGGATTTTTATCATTTTATGATGGTTGTGTACAGGCACTGCCAACACACATTTCAGTACAATCAACTTGTAAAAGTGCATGTACTATTATATGACCCCTTTAACTTTCATTTTTACGCAGATGATACTCAGATTTATATACATTCAAAACCTGATGATAATGTGGCTGTTGAGATAAAAAAAAATTAAAAATCTCAATTTTCTTTGTCTAAACAGTGACAAAACTAAGGTTATACTCATTGGTTCACCCCACCAGCTATGTAAAAAAAACTGGGTCTTTAACTTTAAATGTGGATGGCTCTAATTTAGAGTTTAAACAAGATAAAAGAATTTGGGGATGATATTTGATGCTAATTTAACTTTTGATCCTGATATCCAGAATAGAGTCAATAAATTTTTTTCATCTTAGAAACATTGCCAGACTATGTCCTATGTTGTCATTTCTGGTGGCTGAAAAATTAATGAACATTTTTGTATATTCTCGCATTGATTTTTGCAAGGCTGTACTTGCTGGGGTTTCAAAAGCTACTCTAAACAAATTACAGTTTGTTCAAAACTCTGCTGCCAGAATCCTAAATGGGACCAAGAATAGAATAGGGATCACATCACTCCTATTTTGGAGTCCTTACACTGGCCTGGATCCTCAATATTTGTCAGAAATTATAATCCCATTCATCCCAACGCGTGATCTCCGCTCCTCCGAAGCTGGTCTTTTAACTGTCCCGCCAACTCGTTTAAGATCTGTGGGTGATAGATCTCTTCATTTGCTCCAAAACTATGGAACTCTCTGCTCTCTGAGATTAGGCAGGCGGAATCTCTGAGTGTTTTTAAAGCTTCCATACTCTTTTAGGGTAGCTTTTATTTGATTAACTTTTTTTTTCTATACCATTTACTTATGAAACTCTTTTGATAACATTTTATATTTGTATTGTATATTTTGAATGTACTTATCTCTTATGAATGCTTTTCTTTTATATTGTTGTATTTCTCTTTTATTTTTTATTTTTGTGAAGTGCTTTGAGATGTAACTTTTAAAGGCGCTATAGAAAATAAAGTTTATTATTATAAAGACTTTTTTTCTGTTATATTATTTCCTCTGTTGAATTCTAACAGAAACTAAAGCAAAGACTAGCATTTCTCTGGAGTAAAAAACATCTGCTTAAGTCCCTTTGATTGACATATCTCACTCTCTCTCAAATTTATTTCCCTAACAGCGCTTCCTGGTTAGGATTTGATGGATTCTATGAATAGCTGTAACCTTGAGCTACTTATTAGAGCTCATTGAAGATCCCTCCACTACAGATCTGTGGATATCTGAACATTAGCATTCTGCTGAGCAAATTTAGCAGATGTTCTTGAAGTGATTACCAGACTCATGATTGCTGAAATTTTACCTAATGATTGACAGGAACTGAAGGGTGTTTAATTAGTGCAAGTGGATTTCTCTGTTGAGAAGCTGGTCTGGTTTGGTTTAGTTCATTACGGTGTTGATATGGTCAGTAATAGGAATGTCAGACAAATGTCATGTGAGAATAGAGCGAGTTCGCTACAGCAAAACAGGAAATAATACCTTGCTAACACCTCTCTCATTACCTCAGCCCAGTCGAGATGGAAACGTTTAAATGAGAGCTTCACACTGAGAAGTGTTTGTGATTGTTACTGGCACCCCTGGGTCAGTTCTCTCACTACCAGCAGCTGACTTGGTCAGGAGTTGCCGAGTGGGCTGGAGGTGGAAATAGCACTGTTGAGCTTTTTTGAAGAAGAAAAAAAAAAAAAAAGACAAACTATATATTTATTATGTATTTATTAAAAATTCATAATCTCAATTAATTTTTTCTCTCGATATTTTCATATGCATTTTGTATTAAAATTCCTCTTTCAGACAAAAAGCAGCACAATTCAGATTCAGACAAACCAAGTTGCCTAATCCGTGGGTGAAATATGTAAACAGCATTCTGTTTAAAAAAATTTCCCTCATGCTGTCAGAAAGTCCCCCTATTAATTCCTCTGATGCGCATTTTCTGCGTACCGGGACGCTCTCCCGACTGGAGGGAAATATCAGACACAGTATGAGCAGAGCAACCTGGATGTTACACACTATGGCCACCTCTGTGTTGGTGGACAGTCCCGTAGCAGAGATGGAGTCTTCTCATCACTGACACAGAGACAGCCTCTCTCAGATCAGCTGTCAGCCCCAGAAGACACTGCTCTGATCTGTGACCTGTGAAGCTCAGCTCTTCAAAGCCCTACTGCTGCTGTCATTATTTGTCACCCAGGGGTCCTCCTGATCATCTGAGCCTGTGTGATCAAGTGCGCCCTATACTTTTCAAATCTCTCATGTTCACAGATCAAGGACACAATGTGTTTTGGTGTTGGAGGAAGACTTTGACTCAAGAGCATGAAGAAGGTTTCTGCTTTGAAGAGTTCTTACTTTAAATGACTGCACAACATTACCATCGTTCACTTTCATCACCCAAAACCACCTGAACTCACCATTTGTTTGCCAATGGTGAGTTGCCAGACCTAACATCTTGATGTAGGTCTGGCTTGCCAGGCTAGGTGATTGTGCTGGGCAGACTCCATATTAATGCTTTCGAAAAATGATTGGTTGATTTGTAAAAATTGTGATTCCTATTTCATTACAATGGCAGGCCATTTGCTAATTTAGCAGATATTACAAACATTCCATGTCAGATATTTATGGAATATACATGCATGTCTGACAGATTTTGATAAGTGAATGGATCATTTTGCATGTGATGGCTCACACGATAAAATAATGTTAGAAAATAATGTTAGAAGTTGTGAAGAGTTTGACAGTTTTATTGAGAATCAATTCAACAGTTTGGATCAACAAGCCATGTACATTTAGTTATTGTGAAAATTGTAGACAAATGTAATTAATTGCACAAAAAACATGTGCCAAAGCACATTCATTTTGCTTAAATTAATAATACATTTAAAACATCAGAGATCTGAACTTATCGTTTTGAGAAAAAAGAGCCAAAGCAATTAAGAAAAACTGTAAACACCTGCAAGTCCATTCTGTAGTATTCTACACAATATGCATTTAATTTTGGTTAAATATCTAATACAGGACTGAAAATATCAGATAGGTTTTAAGATTAATGACCCATCATTTGGATTTTGAAATGGCATAGCTGCAGTTGTTTATATTTTACATCAATAATCAAATCAATGACTATCAGTGATGTTTTGGACCCTAGTCTTTCATTGTATGAACAAAAAACATTTGTTCCACAGAAGAAAGTAATTCATCAAATGACATTAGGGCGAAGAAATGATGAAAGAATTTAAATTTTTGGGTGAACTATAAGTTACACAAAAGCAATAGACACCAACTAGGTGACATATACTAATAAAAGTAAACACAAGAAAATGTAGGAGACTCTAACTGGGCTTTTACATAAGCTACAAATAACATGCACCCAAATAATATGTTTATGATCCAATTGATGGCTCAATGAGACTGAAAAGCCTTTGTGTAAACACCTCAATCAATCCAATTGAGCTCAATCCAAATAAAATTTCAATTGGATTGAAAGAGGATGGTGTAGATTTGAAATAATCGAATCAACAGTAGCTACTGAACATTTTTTTAAGTTGGATTTAAAAATTCCTTGCAGACGTGCAGTGCCGTGATGTTTGCATTTATGTCTTACAAACTAGTAAGTGAAGGAGACTGAATATTTACTGAATATTTGCTAAAAAGCTCTTCTGACAAAGCAAAAACGGCAATTGAGCTCGGGGTAGCTCCAGTGACATTGCGGTGGCTTTCTCTGGTTCTAAACGTGTTGACTGGCCACTGCGCATATAAACAGAACTTTCACAATCTGAAATTGGATTGGATTCATTCAGACTGAAGAAAATGAGTGCATGTAAACATACCTATTGACATTTAGTCATATTGCATCAGAAAATGCCTGCTAGTGCTATCTGAGAGCAAGCTTAATCATTAACCAAATGAGAACCATTTTTTATAAATGGGCTGAGAAAATCCAATAGACAGATCAAAAGGATCTGATCAGAAAAAAATTCAGGGAGTGCAACGGTCTGTGACAAGTAGGAATTTTTCAAGTAAAGGCACAAGGTGCATGAATCTCTCATTTTCATAAACACAAAAGCACCTTCAAGTAGCATATGTTCAAAGTTCAAGATTCCTTCAAGAGCCCTTGTCGGTTCTCGGTTTTGCTTTGTGCTTGAATGAAGGCAAGGGAGGCAATCTTATACGCCAAGATGTCTTGTAATCAACAGCTTGTTCCATGTTCACTTTCCCTTGATCTACATAGTTTCCAGCTTTCATCACAGTCTTTGCTATGTTGTTTGCCATTTCACCCTATAAAAAAGTAAACAAAACCCTTTAAATTATGATATACCAAAGTCATAATCCCATAACGCTTTCATGTACATTATTCTGATAATTAAATGATATTTGATAACTGATATTTCAGTGGTGTTAAACAGCTATTCCTGTTAGATAAGGCACTGAAACTTTCATTTTTAACTGTGTAAGGCTTTTTTGCACCATTTTTTTTTTTTCCAGATCATTTATTTAACTCTCCGGCAAGCTGACAGTACCTGACTGTTGACTAACACAGCTATATCCAAAAACATATTTTGCAGCTCTCGAATGCTGGCCTCCAGACAGAGAATGTCCTTATGCCGTGACTCAATCTCATTCAGAGCTCGTCCCGTGATGCAGGAGCCGGAGTTGATCTATACATACAAAGAGTAACCTTAACATTTAAGGAAGCTTATGTGTAAAAGTGCATTCAGCTGTATGTTAACACTGAAACTTACATTTGAGGTAAAGAAAGCAGTGTTGTTACTTTGCAGTAAAACCTCTGTCTCCTCTTCAGTGATGAATCTACCACCTTGAAAAATAACAAGTCTGATTTCTATATACAGTAAACTCCCATTGAAAAGTTTGGGGTCAGATCAATAGAACAACATGTATTTTAAAAACAGAAATCTCTTGAAGCATTATATACTGTATGTCTTTATATCAATTTAATGCACCCTTGCCGAAAAAAGTATGGATTTTTTAAATTACTGACCCCAAACTTGTGAACATTTATGATTGATTCTGAAATAATGTAATAAAAATAAGAAGGGTTACCAATTACATTTCAAGGCTACATACTACTGGTAGAAATAGAGTGGAAATAAATGTGACAAAAGACATTTATGTGTTAATGTATTGTCAAGTAAATGTATTAGTTCACTCACTGATCTCCAGCTGTCTTTGTATCCGCTCTTTACTCTTTGTTCGGAAAGATAACAGTTCTTGATTGTACATGCTCATTATTTCTGCAAACCGCAATGAAAGTACTGTGTGCTATAAATGAACAACATAAATTAGAAAAACAAAAACAAAAAAAACACCTAAAGGATAATACTGAATTTATAATTCAGTAGAGGTTTACATCTCACCTGAGTATTCTGGATGCGACAGTAGACAGAGATGGTGTTTGCATTTTCATTATCTGAAAATGTTCCTTCTAAATCTACAAGAACAATCAAATAATAAAGTTTTTTAATGTGAAACAAAAGATTTAGATTATAAAAGATTATATTCCTTGTTTCGCCGGGTGTTCCTGATGGCCAGTACATGCCTGATTACATGAATTCTGCACCCCCCCCCAAAAAAAAAAAAATCTAATTTAAATTCAATTACCTTTTAGTTTATCCCGTATTAAATCTGCAGTCTGCTTGATGTCATGGCTACACTGCTCAAGTTCATCTCTCACATCTGTTAATGAGATTAGACACAAAAATATGGTAGAGATGAACACAGAGGAAAAGTGAGCTGACAAAACACTGTTGTTTAGCCTAATACTGTAGTAAATATTCAGGCTTCCCATGCCTTTAGAACAATGAATTTCCTGATTAATGAATTAGTTTTTTTTTTATCATTAATAGAGATTCTATTTAATATTTTGTATCTGAGTGTAACTTTTCATGACCTGGAAATTTTAAATTTCCAATATAATATTAGAATTTCCTATTTCCTAATTTACTATAACTGTGGGAACCCCTCTCAGACACCTAGGTGCTTAATGCACTTACAGCTGTAAAGACACAAAAACAATGTGCAATGTACTCACACGTCGGTGGGTTGATTTCTGTCAGAATGGTACTTTGCCTCAGCTTCACTTCTCCAACACGGAGGGAAATTCTCTCGATAAGTTTTTGAACCTCACCAACCTGTTTCCGTTAAAAAACGTGACTAAATGGTTCTTCACGTTTTCATTAATGTAAAGATAGATATGGCTCTACACCTATAAACAGCAGCTATACAGTAGATGTTTAAACACAAGTGCACGCATACAAACCCCATGATACAAACCTTAGGAAGGAAGTCCTCTAGGAAAGCATTGGACTCCACTGGAGCGATGATGGTATCATTGCAGCGCTGGTTACAGTCAAAACAAATAAAATGAAGTCACAGAGACAGCTGGGTCTTTTCTGTCGTATAAACCACTCGCTTTAAATATTTTCAACGTATCCAAACTTTGTTTTAATAGAAAACCTGATATAAGCCAATACTTGCTAAAGCACGCATGCGAATAATGAAATCAAGCTCTGTATTTACGATAGTGAAAGTAAGTGAAACGTAAATTGTTATCATTAATATTTGACATCTAAATAACACGAATTAAGGAAATAATTTAAGTCTTACAGCTGTTAAATCGCCCAGACGGTCCTTCATATCAGCTTCAAAGTAGTTTCTAACCCGTTACACAGTATAACAGAATGACTCGTTGGTTTGAAGTTGAACAAATCGTTCTTTTAAGTTGAATATTTTCAAAGAATCAGTTGAAATAATTCACAAAATCTGTCTGAACAGTTCAGATGAAGTGTACATGATCTATACAAAAGAATAAAAAGGCGGAATAACGAGCCGGACTTTCCAACACAACCAAGGACAGGTAAAGCCCCGCCTGTTTACTTCCGTACATTTAGACGCGATGAATAAATCATTCTAATTTTCTATTGTACGTGCTTCCGGATTAGGCTAATCATACGAGTTTAGTCTTCAAGGTAAAAATAAAAAAATAAATGAAATCAGTGTGAGTAGAGGTTACTTTTCATAACACAAAAGCATTGCTTATTTCTTGTGGCAGAGTCATGATCCTGCATTACCGAAGGCTGCATTTTGAGGACAGCATTTCTAGGATCCTCTCTTTTTTAATCCTGTATCATAGCACTTACTGTTAATTCAATTCTGTATTTGTATTGTTAGAAATTATTTACTGTTTTAATTATTTAAATGAAATTGATATTGTTCCAACCAACCCCTAATTAACGCTCTTAATATATTACGTTAAAAATTAGATGATAATATAATATAATATAATATAATATAATATAATATAATATAATATAATATAATATAATATAATATAATAATTTAATGCACGTGTTTTAAAACATCCTTTCAGTGGTCTACTCTAGACTCTAGTCTTTGCACCTCTTTGTTTCAGGTTTGAATAATGTCTGGTGGCTAGGTGGCGCTGTCACAAAAAACTAAGGTCCTAGAAATGCGGTCCTGAAACTGCATCTGCATGCTCTGTATGCTATTACAGGTGTCTGGAGCTTTGTAATGTCAAATCAAATGTAACAATTTTTGGATTAGAAGAATCCAAATTAGCTATCATCCCAAAGCTTTTTAAAGTGGAAATTAAATGATCCCTTTTTTCTCTTATTATTAAGATATGGGGTGGCATTAATACCTTTATGTTACCTAACAAGTTAAAATAACTTCATTATAAAATTCTTCATAATTACTATCCCTGTAACTCTTTTCTTTCAAAATGTAAGTTGGATACCTCGTCACAGTGCACATTCTATAATTCTAACGTTGAAACATCACACTTGTTCTTTGAATCCGACATGCAAAGGAGTTCTGGAAAGAAGAATCTTGGCTTATTATTTTTCTGCATATATAACAAACTTTTTTATTTTAGAAATAATGAATGTACCTACTGTTTTTGATTTGATTTAATCAAATGAGATTGATAGCCTATGTTAAAACTGCTAACTGGCCAGTTTCGTCTTTATAAATGTAAAGTTGATTACTGATTAAAACCACTATTGATGAAAAGAATGACGGTTTCTTTCATTATAAGAGCTCGTAATTATTTTCGGTTACACTTTATTTTAAGGTGTCATTGTTACAGTGTAATTATATATTTAAGTACTGAGTAATATTAATTAACTACATGTACTTACTAGGTTAGGGTAGGGTTAGGGTATTAATGTAAAGTAAGTATTAATGTAAAACAGAACAGCCAAACTATCCCTGTTTATTGTATCTTGTTTGAAAATGTACTTTATTGCCGTGATTTTTGTGATAGAATCCACTGTACTTTATGTGTTCAATAAAAAAAAAAAAAAGATTCACCTGCGGGCGTCATCTTCTGGTCAGACGCGGAAATTCATTTGGCGTGCGTGCTACTCACTCACTCACTGGAAGGCAAACCTGCAATCTTTTGCCAAAAAAGCGTAACGGCTAAAGCTATAACGCTGGCTTTGGCGGTATGCAGGGAAGGAGACAAGAGGCCGTTTTTTTAATGGATATCAATGGCTTCACTGCGGTTTGCCTTCCAATGGCATAGAACTGTCTCACTCACTGGCTGATATGCATAAATGTCACGTCAGCCAGACGACGCTGCCATGACAACGTCTGTACACACGCGCACACGCGCTTCCGTTTGCAGTTTCAAAGAAGGGAACACTTTTTTTGTCATTTTAAACGCAACGTTATTTTTACGTTTTAAAAAGCTCCTCAAGTTTCAGAGTATTTTCGACTGCATAACAGATCTTATTGTTAAACAAAAAAATGTCCGTTCCTCACAAAGTTGGGACAGTGAAATCTAAACAGGTATGTTACCAATGTTATAGCGAATGCAAATTAATAACTAACGTTAATTGTTATCTACTATTTAAAGTTTACAGCTTTGTCGTTTAACGTTATTATTATTACGAGACTACATTTTCTGGCTTAATCCATCACTTTCTATCTATAACTTTAACATTTTCATTTTAAACCTTTGGGATAGCCTTAAGCCAACCTTAAGCCAACATTATTTTATCATGCACTGGTGTCAAGACCATAAGGTTGATATTTTCTCTCTTAAAATGCAGGCAACAAATATTAACTCCCAGCCAAAGGCACCTGTGGCAAAGGTTGTCAAAGCTGCTGGAAAGAAGAAGGTAGCTTTCAAATCACTTTTCATCCATGTAGAACTGAATTCGTTGTCACATATCTTTCAAAAGGATATTGGGCTTTCAAACCTCTTTTGTCATGTAGGATGAGGAGGAAGCAACAGATACAGCTGAAGGAGAAGAATGGATGCCAGGGAAGACTCTTGTGAAGCCTCCGGACCAGCTGGATTTAACTGAGGAAGTGTGTAAACCTGGAGAGGACCTGTGGTCTGACCCTGCCAACATGATGTCACTTTATAGTGATGTTGGGATAATTATTTATACATGTTTCTGTTTCTTGTGTTCATAAGGAGCTCAATGAAGAGATTACCAGAGTACTAACAGCAAACAATCCAAATGCTCCACAGAACGTTGTCAGATACGGTTTCAAAGTAAAATACTGCTGCATCTCTACAGCTTTTTGAAATTGTGATCCTTAATCATGATGATTTCTAGTCATCAGCCTAACAAATAACTAAAATCTGTTGTCTTTTCAGGAGGGTTGCTATAAACCTATCATCTTTGTAGATCAGATGGCTATTCACTTTGAACTAGAAGGGAATCTTGTTCACAAGGAATCTGATGAAGGTCGGAGATTGATGGCTAAACAAGCTGAAAGGGAAGATGGCAAAGGAGCCGAGAAGCTAGACAATGTGGCCAAAGCTGGAGCGAAAGAGCGGAAACTCACCAACCAGTTCAACTTCAACGAGAGAGCCTCTCAGACACTAAACAACCCTCCAAGAGTGAGAGGGTTACTGAACTTTTATATATGCCATCTGCTTATTACCACGTAGTCATTTAGTAGATGGTTTTTATCAAAAGTGATTTGCTGTACAGGTTTTACAAGGGCAAAATGGGGATTGCTCATAGCTTGTTGTAAGACTATAGAAAGACTTTGTTAGGGTTTCTGCATTTTCAGTTTATGCAAAAGCCACTGGTTTTTTTTTTATTGTTTTTTTATCAAAATTATGTTTTGCAGGATATAAGTTGTCAAACAGAGCCTCCTCCTCGTGCAAACTTCTCGGCTACAGCCAATCAGGTGAGAAAATCTTTGCCTTTGCTGGTAAATGATTTTGAGCAACTTTTTTGTGCTACACCTGCAGTAAACCAGCACTATGTTTATATTACGGTGAATACAGATTTGTAAAATATCAGCAAACACTGCTCTTTCTGCAGTGGGAGATCTATGACTTTTACGTTGAGGAACTTAAGAGGCGAGAGAAAAGTAAAGAGAAGCAAGAAGGCCAGGTCCTAAATAAGGAGGAGGACAAAAACAAGAAGAAAATGATTCAAGCAGAGACTCAGGTAGCTAGACACAGATTGTAACCAAGTACATACACAATAATCAAGAAAATGACATATGTTTATTTAGTTCAATAGTGTGATTGATTTGTTTGAAGGATTGAGTTAAATGGGAGAAAAACATGTTGTGCTTATAGAGTGATGACATAACCCAACTAGCTCATGCGGCCAAGATCATTGAGCGTATGGTGAATCAGAATATTTTTGATGAGGTTGCACAAGGTAATTATGAAAAAGATTTATTTTTACTTCTGCCCTTTATTGTGGATATCTGACAGATTGACAGATATTAAAAAGTGTTCAAAAAGAGAGCAATTTTCTGATGTAAACATCTTATATCCAAATCTCAGATTTCATGTACTTTGAGGATGCAGCTGATGAATTTCGAGGAGAGAAGGGCACTCTTCTCCCGCTGTGGAAACTCCAGTATGATAAAGCTAAAGGATTGTCTGTGACTGCCCTCTGCTGGTGAGTTTCATACTTTATTCAAACAAAATGTGTTTTTTGAGTAAAATAAAAAGCACTTCTTTTAATGACATCTGTATTTGTTTATTTCAAGGAATCCTAAATACTGTGATTTGTTCGCTGTTGGTCTTGGGTCATGTAAGTTTACTATTTACTTTGAAAGTAAACCTTAGACAAGTAATCATTTGTAAGCATTTGAAATGAATTTTATCTTACCCCTCAAGATGAATTTACCCAAGAGGAGCGTGGCATGCTTCTCTTTTACACCCTGAAGAACTCCAGTTACCCAGAATTCATCTTCAACACAACCTCAGGCATAATGTGTGTAGACATCCATGAACAACTGTCCTACCTAGTGGCTGTGGGTTTGCATGACGGTTGTGTTGCTGTGTACAACCTGAAGAAAAAGAGTGATCAGCCTATTTATAACAGCACAGCCAGCTCCGGGAAACACAGAGGCGCTGTGATGCAGGTATGGGTGAGCATATATGTCATGGGTAAAATAATATCAGTAAACCATCATTATTCATTATAACCTACTGTATGATATGACAATGGAGCTGTATATTCAATATATTGGTCAGAATAGAATACTATTCTTACTTGTTCTGTTATATCCATTGCAGTATTGTATATTGTGTAGTGTAGTGTGCACATTTTCTGTATAGAAATCCTGGATGACCTATATTTACCAAAATCGTACACAGCCAGAAAAATAAGTGCACTCGACTTGACATGTGCCACAAATAAATATCAAACTGCAATTTTTAATATACTCTTCAGATTGAATTTTACACTAAATAAGATTTTTAAAAATGTCCCTTTTATATACAATTCAGCATACTACATTTTGAATATCAGATGTGGGTTTGATTTTAGAATTTTCTTTGTAAGAGTTTTCTTTGATTTTAGAATTTTCTTTCATGTAATGTTATGTCTGTAACGTCACGCCCATAATGTAAAATTAAAGGGGGGGTGAAATGCTCATTTTCACTCAATCTCCTGTTAATCTTGAGTATCTATAGAGTAATATTGCATCCTTCATATCTCCAAAAAGTCTTTTGTTTTATTATATTTTTAATTGAAAGATAGACTGTACCGAGTCTTTCCGGAAAAAAACGAGCTGGGGGTGGGCCGTGTGAGCGAAGCTTAGCTGTGCTTACCCGCCTAGCTAACAACACACAGAGACAATTGTTCAACAGTTTTACTCACCGTTCCAACGCACGACCGCGAACCTTTATCATTGTGACTGCTCGATCCTTAAGCATTAGACGATCTGCAAATCCGTCGATCTGGTCTTTGTTTATAAAACAATCATCGTCGAAATGCAGGGAACAACAGTCTTACACAACTCCGTTTATGCTCAGGAAAACAAACTCCATCCACAGGTTCCTTTACGCTGGGTTCTTTGGGAATCTGTGCAGGGTTGTCTTGCCCTGGCAACCAAAAACACACTTCTTTGGCTACACTGACTTCCCAAAAGCCGGGCAGGGCGCTTTGATGGCGAACTGCTTTCACTCTCTTGCTCTAGTCTACGAGTGCGCGCGCGCCCGCGATCTTACCGGAGAAGTGCCCTTAGGACCCATATAAGGAAATTCCGTTACATCTGACGTCACACATACCCATACTCGAAAAAAACTTTCCGAAACTTGTGACAAACCGGAAGGACAATTTTTGGCCCAGAAATACTCCTTCAAACGTACAATTTAATTTTTGAAACTTTGTCCATGTTTAGCATGGGAATCCAACTCTTTAACAGTGTAAAAAACTCAGTATGCATGAAATAGAATTTCACCCCCCCCCCCCCCCCCTTTAAAGTGTTTACAAGTAACAAAAGGGCACAAAATGTTCATTGCATGTTACATTTATACACAAGTTACATTTAAAAGTAAACATTGCACTGAAACGCTTGGACATTTTTGCATCAACATTGTATGTGTAGCATAAACTTATCCTCTAAAACGTTATGGAAGTTACTTGGCCCTGGAATTCACAGACACATTTAACAAGAGGCTTATAGAGCTTTGCTGTTAACGGTAAGTGTACACAATGCTCTGTCGTACTCTTGTTAATCAGGAAATTGCCAAATGATACAATTTTGTTAAACTATCTATTCCCTTTTTTACAAACAGTAGAACACAGCCATTTTAAAAACTGCTTGGCACACACCTTATATATGATGTAACAAAACAGCAAATATCTATAAATAATATAATGAGTGTGGTTACATACAATAAGTATGGACCTAAGGTGAACATTTTAAGAACATGTCTGTTTGTGTGTCCAATTTTCTTTTCCCATGGTAAGGGAGATCTTTGCATGGAATTGCCCATTTATGGTTGCATAATGGTTAGATAATATACACTATTTTTAAAGCTACTGTTCAAATGTTTAGGATCAGTTAGATTTTTTTTCTCTTACAGATTATTTTGAAATTTCAATTCATCAAAGAATACTTCCACAAAAATATTAAGTAGTACAACTGTTTCCAACATTAAGTATATTTCCACCAAATCAGTATATTAAAATGATTTCAGAAGAATCATGTGATGCTGGAGACTGGAATATGGCTATTAATGGCTGTTTCATATTTTTCATAATTTCATAATATTATTGTTTTACTGTATTTTTGATTAAATAAATATAGCCTTGGTGAGCATAAGAGGCTTCTTTCAAAAACAATAAAATATCTTACCGACCCCAAACTTTTGAATGTTAGTGCACTTAAAAATAGATACAGATTTTTATCCAGCGCTTGTTGTGAGATATAGTTTTTGTGTTTCATTGTCTTCATTATAGGTGAAGTGGCAGAAAGACGATTTGGACAGTAATCACAACTTCATCTCTGTGTCCGCTGATGGACGAGTGGTGTCTTGGACTCTGGTAAAGGTACAGAAGGAAATATCTAATAGTTGATTCTAAAACAAGTCATTATTGTAAGAGGTTAATTGATGCCAATCATTTGGATTTCAGCATGAACTAGTCTTCACAGACATCATCAAACTCCCAGCCACGGACAAAGTTCCTGATGACCTTAAGGATGTCATTGCTACAGGTATGAACCGCATTACACCAGACATTACACCTTTTAAGTATTTAATACATTCATTCTTCTTCACACAACCAATTTGAGCACAATTATGTTGATAAAAAATGTGATGATGATGTGAGTGGGGTTTTTCTCTCAGTATAAGGACAAAGGCTGTGCTATATGTTGTGCCTTCAACCCCTTCAGCTGTGACTATATTTACAATTTAGTACAAGAAATGTAATCACAGACACAGAAATCAGCAATAATTCACTAATTTTATGCACATAATATTAGATGTTAAGATGTTTTTCCCACCGGCCTGCACATTAGCATTTACATTTTGTATGACAGTGCTTCATTCATGGTGATATTTCTCCTGTTGAGATAATAATTCAATTTCACCATGAAAAGAATGTAAATGACTTAAGTTAAATGTTTGAATCTGGTTTTAGCTTCTCGTCAGTTACATTTATTTTCAGATTGTTTTTTAGAAATCAGACAGAACAGAAAGAAACTGTTAAAATGGCGAATTGAATAAACTAGGGCAAAATGCCTGTGCAAAATTAGTTTTTGTGTGTGTTTTTAGTAATTGTTGGTTTGGTGTGTTTGAGTGCTCATTGTTACAATTACACAGCAAAAATTCAGTGACATTTTTATTTGTGCATGGTAGAAAGCACACAGTGAACTCCAAGAAAACGCTATGCTTGAGCAAACAGATTGTGAATAGGCTACTACAAATGATGCCCCTGAAAGAGACTGTGAATGCATTGAATAGGATATGTTTAGTTGGTGAATAGCATAGGCTACTATTACACAGCAGCGATAACATTAAGTGCACCAGAATGAAATATAATATTCAGAAGTAAACAGCATAGCTGACTTACAGATTCAGTTAACATCCACAAATGAATAAGCGCGTCAATTCAGGGAGCCGTGCAAAATCAGTTTTTGTGTGTGTTTTTAGTAATTGTTGGTTTGGTGTATTTGGGTGCTCATTGTTACAATTACACAGCAAAAGTTCAGTGACATTTTTATTTGTGCATGGTAGAAAGCATATACTGATACTGATATAATGATATACTGTACAATAAATGTGGAAAATTGAACTACACGACTCAGGGAGCAGGCTACTCAGTGAACTCCGTGAAAACGCTACTTAAGCTCCGCTGCTTTCTTCTCTGTCTCTAGTCCTGGGCTGTGCTCACTCAGTGTGCAGTGTAAGAGGGGGAGTGGCCAGCGGCTAGAGCGGCAAAAGCCAGTGTGTGTTTCTTTTACCGATATATATTTAACAATATCTTTTGCATTTCTAATCCAAACAACGTCAAACTTGGCACTGCACTTACTCATGCCCATAGCAAGACACCTGTCAAGTTTGAGAACGGTTCGAGAGATATGCAAATAACACACACACACACACACACACACACACACACACACACACACACACACACACACACACACACACACACACACACACACACACACACACACACACACACACACACACACAGAAAGACATTCCCGTAATTTATAGATAGATATAATATACAGAAGTAAACAGCGTAGGTGACTTACAGATTCAGTTAACATCCACAAAGGAATTGCGCGACGATTCAGGGAGCAGGCTACACAGTGAACTCGCCGATTCAGAGAGCAGGCTACACAGTGAACTCGCCGATTCAGAGAGCAGGCTACACAGTGAACTCGACGATTCAGGGAGCAGGCTACACAGTGAACTCGACGATTCAGGGAGCAGGCTACACAGTGAACTCGCCGATTCAGGGAGCAGGCTACACAGTTTATTTTATTTTTTTATTTAACCTTTATTTATCCAGGTAAACTGTTTGAGAACCACTTCTCATTTACAAACATGACCTGGCCAAGAGGCTACAGGAATAAATAGGGACATACTGTACAACTGTACATAGTCAAACACATGACACATAGAACAAGCAATTGAATTAAAAAAGGTAGACAACAGAGAAAAGAGAAAAAGAAAAAGAATAAAGTGCTTAAATATGTGTGTATAAATATGGTTCATAATTGTCAGCAGGAACAAGAGTCAATTATGTAATTTTGGAGGTTTTGCTTAAAGGTGGAGATTGGGATCAGAGATGTAAGTTTCAGGGTATTTTGTAGTATGTTCCAGTCATGTACTGCTGCAAAGTGGAAGGCATTATATCCAAAGGTAGTAGAAGTAGGGGGGGTACTAAATTTAATCAAATTACTTGATCTTGTGTGATAGGCGTTATGTGCAGCATGAAGAATAGATGACAAATAGAGAGGTGTCTTGCCCAGAATTGTCTTGTATATGAAGAGAAACCAATGATTGAGCCGCCGGGTATAAAGGGAGGGCCAGCCCACCAGTTTATACAGGTCACAGTGATGAGTGTGAAAGGGTATATTAGTGGCAAAACGGATGGCTGAATGATAGAGTGTGTCAAGTTTTTTTTAGGGCTGTGTTTGGTGCCATTCTGTAGATAATATCGCCATAGTCCAAAATTGGCAGTACTGTCATCTTAACAAGGGTGCATTTGGTAGCATGAGTAAAGGAAACTTTATTGCGGAAAAGAAAGGCTAGGACCTTCGTCATCAAGGACCTTTGTGGTGGCTGTTATGCACCCATGTCCTGTCCGAAAACCAGATTGCATGTCAAATAATATATGATTTTTATCCAGGAAATCATTTAACTGTTTTTGGACGAGCTTCTCCAGAACTTTGGCAAGGCATGGTAGGATGGAAATTGGGCGATAACAATTTGGGTCAGATTCAGAACCCCCTTTGAAGAGGGGAAAAATTATGGCTGATTTCCAATCAATAGGGAACTCAGAGAGCTGTAGGGACATGTTAAATAGTCTTGTGACGGGAGCGGCAATAATGCGGGATGCTGCTTTTAAGAACATGGGATCAAGACCATCAAGGCCAGCAGATTTGTTTGTGTTCAGCTTGGAGAGTTCATCCTGGACTTCAGAGGTGGAAAGAGGCATAAAGGAGAAGCCATTGTTGCTTGATGGAGAAAGTTGGGCATCTGCTGAGGTTGTTAATTAAGTATCCATTGAGACTGGATTAGGGTTTGACATTGAAACTGTATGGATTGCATTAATAAAGTGATGGTTTAGAAGTGAGGCCATCCAAGACTTCTCAGTAATAATAATGTCATTAAATAACATAGAAACTGGTAAATGAGGTGAAATAACTTTATTTTCCATTACCTTGGCTACACAGTGAACTCGACTATTCAGAGAGCAGGCTACACAGTGAACTCGACGATTCAGAGAGCAGGCTACACAGTGAACTCGACGATTCAGGGAGCAGGCTACACAGTGAACTCGACAATTCAGGAAGCAGGCTACACAGTGAACTCCGAAAAAATGCTACACTTGAGCAAACAGTTTGTGAATAGGTTACTACAAATGATGGCCGTGAATAAAATATAATATTCAGAAGTAAATAGTGTAGCTGACAGATGTATATGTCAGAATGTTTATTTTTAAACCACAACCTTCTTGGGGCTTCTTTTACCGATATATTTAATGATATCCTTTGCATAAAGACATACAATAAATGTGGAAAATTGAACTACACGGTTCAGGGAGCAGGCTACACAGTGATGCGAATAACAGACAGACAGACGTTTCTGTAATTTATAGATAGATGTGTTAATGGTGTAAAAAATAAAATAGTTGCATGCATTAATGTATTATCCTCACTGAAGATATTTTGTTTGTGGTTCTAGCTGGAACATCTTTGGACTTTCATAAACAAAAGGACTACCATTTTCTTGTTGCCACTGAAGCTGGAAAGATTCACAAGGTAATTTATATTCCATACATATATATATATATATTCCGCATTAACAAATGCCCTGTGAACATCTTCTCTGAAGATCTTCAGTCTTGAGTCATCTCATTATTCTTCTGTGTTTGAATCTGGGAGTAGTACAGTAGCTTGTTGTGTTTGTGGTGGTTGTCTCCCGCTGGGCCGTCACTGTTTATATAATACCCCTGTCCTCAAACAGAGAGGAAGTGTTCTTATTGGCTGTCTCTGCACCGTTATCACAGCAGAACGGGCGGCACCAGCTAATAACATTCTGTCTCTGTCTCTCTTTCTTTATTTGTATTTTTCACTCTGCCGGCAAGGGGTAGACTAGCATTCAAACTATTCATTTTGACAGGCCAGATAACTTATTTTGTTCTAAATTACAAACATCACATGCAAACACATGTTCTCCTTTTAAATTTCACTCCTACTGATTCCAACATCCCTCCACTTCTACAAAACACACTCACACACGTTTAATTAGCTATCTAAATAGGGACATTCCATAGACTTCTATTGTTTGTTCATACAGTTAGTTATAAATACTATAACCTAACGTTATCCCACACCCTAACCTTAAAATTAGCATTTCTTATTTTCTGACAATTTTTTTAAGACTAAGGAAATTAACGAAATTACTTTTATTTATTTTTACACATGAATATGTCCCCAAAAGGTGGTTTTGTCATATTTAGTTCACTTATGAGTACAAATTTGCCTCAGAAATATGATCAAGTAGGTACACACAAACACACACACACACACATTTCTGTTAATTCCACTTATCAAACCAGAGGTATTTGCCATGTGCATGAATTACGGAAATAAGGTTCTATGTGGCATGCTAATGCAAAAGCCCTTAAAGCTATACAGACGCTGAAGGATTTATGATTTATCTTCTCCCTGACATTAGCAGACCTTCTCTGTCTGTAAGCAGACTGTGCTATCACACATTCCCACAATGCCCATCTTTAATGAGAGATTTAAGGTCAAAGCACCAAGGCGCACTTTCTACTTTTTGGTCTTCATATAAAAATGGCATGTCTCTACAAAATCAGTTCAGCACAGGTCAACTAAAGCGACTCACTATCAGAACGCTATCTGATGTTGCTTTCTGCTGTATTCTGATACTTACTAAAACCTGCTGTCCTGTTGTACAGCCATGGCAAAAAGTATTGTCAGTGGCAAATTTTGTTTTGCAAAGGTCAGTATTTGTAGATCATTTTTTCACATGTTTCTATGGTTATACTGGAAAATAATGATAAGCATTTAATTTGTAAGTTTTTAAAGCTTTTATTGGCAAAAAAAAGAGTCAATATTTACAGTGTTGATTCTTCATCTTTATAACCTCTGCAATTTGCTCTGGCATGCTGAATATCAGCTTCTGGGCCAAATTCTGATTGATGGTGATCCATTCTTGCCTTATTAGCGCTTGAATTTGATTACAATTTGTGGGCTTCTGCTTGTCCACTCACTTTTTGTGGATTGACCACAGATTCTTTATGGCAGGGGTTCCCAAACTTTTCCATTCCAGGATCATCTATCTCAAGACCCACCAAAATATTTGAGATTAGAAAAAATGTTTTACATTACTGTAAACTTAATTTACAGATACAGAAAACGAGTATTTAATAAAAAATTATATTTTTTTAATTGTAAAATTTCGATATGTCCATAAAAACTGGAAACATGCTCCAGTCTGATTATGATCTGCTATAATCTGTGCTGTGAGTGTTGTTGAAATCATTGTGGTGTTCAGCGCAGGAAATGCTCTCATGCTCGTTCTGTGCGTGTATGTAATGGAGGCCAGCTAGTAAGAGCTGTGCGAGTAAACCTCCCTGCCCTGGCCTCAAGAGGCACGCTAGAGGCTGCGATTTTCCATCCTTGTTTGCCTCCCATGCCAGAAAACGCCCGTTAGGAGTCAAGTCAAGTCATCTTCATTTATATAGCGCTTTTAACAATGTCGATTGTTTCAAAGCAGCTTTACAGTGATAATAGGAAATTAAAGTAACAGAGATTGTTTTGGGCTTTATAGCAGCTCCAGAATAAAGTTAACGTCCAGCTAAAGTTAGTTTTGATTGAGTCACTTCCGTCACAACGATCATTAGTTATTAACTTAGGGGCCGCTTACACAACACCGTTTTAACAGAAAACTCTTAAGTTCTCTCTACACAAACTTTACAAACGCGAACCTGTGAGAACGCTGATGGCGAGTTCAGTCTATAGGTATGCATGTTTGAATATATGTGCGCAGGCGTGTAGTCCTTCCCTACAAACCAACCCTCAACAAACCACCTGTCTGGCCTTAAAATTTATTATACAGAATTTTCATCACTTCCGCGTAGCCACGCTAACCGGAATTATCCCGACAATGCTTCATTTGTACAAAGGTAAAGGGAAGGGAAGGTGTCCTTCACAGGGGAGAGACTAGTTGACACTTTAGGACTGCGTTGTCGTCGCTTCCAGGCGCAGGTCCTTCATCAGATCTGGATACGGCCTGGATCTGGCGGACTGCGGTAAACCTCGGGATAAACAGAGAGACTAATATTAGTGTAGACGCCATTCTTCTTAAGATGTAACGAGTAAATCAGGATTTTTGGGAAGTGTTCCCGGTTCCGGCTGACCTAATCTATGCAGCCTAATATTGAATAATAGAAGTCTATAATGTGTTATGTGTATGCTAGGTCAAAGAGATGTGTTTTTAGTCTAGCTTTGAACTGACAGAGTGTGTCTGCTTCCCGGACAATGTTAGGAAGACTGTTCCAAAGTTTTGGTGCTAAATAAGAAAAGGATCTACCGCCAGCAGTTGATTTTGATATTCTAGTTATTCTCAACTGGCCAGAATTTTGAGATCGCAATAGACGTGAAGGACTATAATGCGTTAAAAGCTTGCTCAAGTAATGCGGAGCTAAACCATTTAGTGCTTTGTAAGTAATCAGCAATATTTAAAAATGTATACAATGTTTGATAGGGAGCCAATGCAGTGTTGACAGAACAGGGTTAATATGGTCATACTTACTGGTTCTGGTAAGAACTCGAGCTGCTGCGTTTTGGACCAGCTGTAATTTGTTTATTAAGCGTGCAGGGCAACCACTCATAAGAGCATTACAATAATCTAGCCTTGATGTCAAGAACGCATGAACTAACTGTTCCGCATTTGTCATTGAGAGCATATTACATAATTTAGATATATTTTTAAGATGGAAAAATGCGGTTTTACAGATACTAGACACGTGACTTTCAAAAGAATATCAAAGAGCACACCCAGGTTCCTAACCGACGACAAAGACTTGACAGAGCAGCCATCAAGTCATCCAATGTTTTATATCAGCTATGCATTCCGTTAATTTTGTGAATTGGTAAGGGTGTGAAGAAATATAGAGCTGAGTATCATCAGCATAACAGTGAAAACTAATGCCATGCTTCCTAATGATATCTCCTAAGGGTAGCATTTACAGAGTGAACAGCAACGGCCCTAGTACTGAGCCTTGTGGTACTCCATACTGAACTTTTGATCGATATGACATTTCTTCATTTACTGCTACAAAAAGGAGTGGTGCGAGTAGAACCGGATGGGTTACATTGGTGCCGTGACCCGGATGGGAGTAAGGTTTAGGGGGGTGAGTGTAATGGAGGCCAGCTAGTAAGAGCTGTGCGAGTAAACCTCCCTGCCCTGGCCTCAAGAGGCACACTAGCGACTGACTCTAGAGGCTGCCATTTTCCGTCCTTGTCAGTGCCCGCCTCCCATGCCGGAAAACGCCAGTTTGAATCCCGTTTGGAGCAGTGCGAGTAGAACCGGAAGGGTTTCATGTACATGTGAAATACTTTTTACAGACAGTTTCCATATGTGTTTGTAGGTAACCAAATGCACACTAAGGAACGAAACGACACACTAATTGTGATTGGAGTTACTTCTACTTCTCATTAAAAATGTGGACTGAGCCACTTAATAATGAGTCACTCTGAGACCCTGAAAACACTGCTATTACAAGTCGTACACCTGTGTCTCAAAACACGCAGCTGAAAATCGCACAAAGCAATATCACAATTTCTATTTAATGTTGGTATATCATGCAGCCCTAGACTTGGGCTAAAACCTCAACTGTTTGTGTGTGTGTCAATCATGGAAACGTAAATTTAGCTGCAGCCAAGAGACTTTGCGCGACCCAACTTTTCCCACTCTGCAACCCACAATTTGAAAACCCCTGCTCTATGGAATTAAGAGCCCGGCACTCCCTTGGATGAAAAGCAACCCCACACACAGATGGTCACTAATTCTAATTCACTGTTGGGATGACACTGGACTCATGGTAGGATTCACCTTTTCTTCTCTGGACAATCGATTTTTTCCAGATGTCCCAAACAGTCGGAAGGGGGCTTCATCAGAGAAAATATCTTTGCACTTTGTCTTTTGCTGTCCAATCCTAGTACTTCTGCAGAATTTCAGTTTATCCTTGATTTTTGTCTTGTATAGAAGTTAGCTGCCCTTCTTGACACCAGACTGTTGTCCAAAAGTCTCCGCCTCACTGTGCATGCAGATGCACTCACACCCACCTGCTACTAATACTGAGCAAGCTCTACACTGGTGGTGACACAATTTTGTTGCTGAAACCTCAGGAGGAGACGATTCTTGTTCCTGCTGGACACTCTAGGGGCCCTAGCCAAGTGCGTTTTTTGCTAGTTTCAGCCCAATGCAGTTATCATTTTCATGTCTTGCGCCACGTTGTTTAAATAGCAAATGCATTTGCGCCTATTTATGCGCCCATGGGCGTGCTGGTCTGAAAACGAGGTGTGTTCAGGCGCATTGTTGGCGCAATGCTATTTTGAGGCAACTGAATAGACTGCGCCATTGACCAACAAAACCTGATCTAAAGTCAATGGCGCAATATTTTTTTGTTATTTAAAGAGCGTGTTAGTAATGTGCACAAAACACAAACTAGCCAAATATTAAAAATAAAAGGATTACAATGTAAAAGATTAATATTGTGTACATAAAGATATGGTGGAATTCGGCTTGTCCCATAGATGGTCTGCTTGCGCGCTCTAACCTCGTCCACGAGCAGATCCGTTTGCGCTCTGGAGACGTGTTCAGTCAGCAAATTTTGTCATGTAAATAGCAATCCACCAAGGCGCGAGCGCAACTGGCTTTTAAAGGGAATGGGAGATGATACTCTGGTTGGTTTATTTCACGTTATGCCCAAATCACACTCATTACTCATTAAGAGAATAGGGAAAACCCTTTTAAACCATGCGCCGCGCATGCCACATTTTTCTTGTCGTTAAACTAGCAAAAGTGGATTTGGACTCGCCCTAAGTGCAATTGCGACCTGCGCTTTAGACCAGGCACTTAGATAGTTAAAATAGGGCCCTATGACGTCCAGACGCCTTCCTCACTGCAGTTGAACCTCTCTCCTTGAAGTTCTTGATGAGTGCAATATTCTTTGCAGCAACGTTCTTTAAGGTGCAATATTCTTTGCAGCAATTTCACACAACTGAAGATGCAAACTTTGCAAAACACACAATTTATGTCACTGCCAAAACTTTTAGAGGCCATTGTAAAACAGCAACAACTGCTCTGGTTTGGGCATATTGTTAGGAAGTATCATGATTTACTAAGAAATGTATGGCCAATTACATCATGGTTGGCACTTGGCAGATTGTCAGAAAAAGCAGAAAACATTGTTTAAGAAATAGAAGTTGAATCCAAAACCCAAAGAAAGTACTGCTGCTGATCATGCCAGCTCTGTTGTGATGGTATAATTCTCCACTAAAGGGGATACTATACAAAAAAGGATGTTAAAACATGCTTAGATCTTTTTCCTGCCAACACAAGGTTAGGCCATATTTGCACCGCAATGCAGTAAATCATGTGCATCTCCAATTGGACTGGTACAACTCAAATTATAGCCTTGAAAGAAGAGATAAAAGATTAATCTTCGGATATGATGGACTACAATAAGCAAGCCAAGTAAACCAGAAACAAAAAAAATTCCAGATGGTGTAAAGGTGAGCTAGTTTTAATCTAAATCTAATCTAAGTCACTGTGGATTCACTGATGTTTTAAAGAAAAAATATTTTTAATGTCACTACTTCTGCAAGTGTCCCACTGTACAAATCAGCATTTTTTTTAAATGTAAATGTAACCAATAATAAGTGTATGTTTGTCTTTCACAGGGCTCCAAATACTATTCTAGCAAGTTTCTGGAGACGTATGATGCACACTTCATGACAGTTAGTCGTGTGAGGTGGAATCCCTTCCATCCCAATGTCTTCATCTCCTGCGGTTGGGACTGGATGGTGAAAATATGGGATCAGACAATTAAGTAGGAGCACTAGTCCCTACAGCACTATATCTACTGGCAGCATAATTTTGGCAGTAGCTCTCCATTAAGCTTCACAACAAGCAAGCTAGGCTGGCATTGGTATAAAGTAGTGCCTTACAAGGTCAGAAATGCCACCAAAATAAAGAAAGAAAGCCCCTCAAAAGATATGAATTGTCCCTGAATGAGTTCTTAGTAACACTTTACAATAAGGTCTCATTTGTTATCATTAGTAAATGTATTAACTAACATTAACTAACCATGAGCAATACATTTGTTACTGTATTTGTTCATCTTTGTTAATGTTAGTTAATAAAAATCCAGCTGGTCATTGTTTGTTCATGTTACTTCACAGTGCATGTCTAATATTAACAAATACAACTTCTGATTTTAATAATGAATTAGTAAATGTTAAAATTAACATTAACAAAGATAATAAATGCTGTAGAAGTGCAGATCATTATTATTTCATGTTAAATAATGTAGTTAACTAATGCTAATAAATGTAACCTTATTGGTTACATTTCTTCTGTGGAAGAATACATTTCTTCTGTGTTACAGAGTTCTTGTTTTTTATATTTATAACATAATGTAGTTAAGCAATTTAACACAAGCCCCAATATATTTTCATGATTTTAGCACGATTGCAAATGTATTATTAATTTTATACAACAGTTTAATAAGCAATTTTTAGACACAATATTGTCATTTTAACGGTTTTGCTCTATTTTGAAAATTAAATATTGCAACAAAACAAAACAGTTGCTTCTCCCAGCAACATTCACTCTTGAATCACTTACTAACACTTGCCTTCACCTACTGGCGGTTTTAGTTGCATATGTACTGAATATAAAGAATTTTTGTGCTGTTCCAAACCTGCATGAGTTTCTGTCTTCTGTTGAACACAAAGGAGGATACTTTAAAGAATGTTGGTAATCAAACAGTTGACGGTAGCCACTGACTTCCATAGTAGGAAAAAAATATACGGTACTCTTTTGTGTTCAACAGAAGAAAGTTTTTTTTTTTTTTTTTTTTTTTTTCAGTTCAATTCAATTCATTTCAATTCAATTCAAAGAAACTCTTGGAACAACTTGAAGGTGTGTAAATGATGATACAATTTTCATTTTTGGGTGAACTATCCTTTTAAGTGATGTTTTTATATGCAGTATCTCTAAACTGCCAGCAGAGAGCTCTTGTGCTTTACAACAGCAATGGAAATCTGTCTGTTGTCTATCAATCTCCAATTGCAGATCAAGCAATTAGAAATGTGTTCATTTAATAGAAATTGACATTTCGGTTTACTTTTCCAATCATACTCAACTTCTGTCATATGAACACATTTCTAATAGCTTATTCTGCCATTAAAAAAATTGAATACTTCGGGATGTAAAGCTCTATGGCAGTAAAACAAACCTGGATAGACAACAGATTTCACAAAAGATTGTTCAACATCTGTGACTTCATTCTTTTCACTGACAACAATGTTTACTTTCCCCTTCAGTTTGTAAAATCAAACACAAATATTTACAATGAAAGTCTATAGGGCAAGGTATTCCGGGGGGTTTAAAAGCGTGTATTATTGTTAAAGCACTTACACTACAGCATTATATTGATCAAAAGTGACAGAAAATACATTTCTATTTCATATAAATGCTGTTTATTTTTCAAATGATCAAAGAATCTTAAAAATGAAGATCTCAGACATGATATAAAGAGTATTGTCAGGTCTGGGGCTCAGACAAACGCCAGGAGATAAATTCATTTATCACCTCAAAATGAGAAGCAGACTCCTTTTATTGGCATTATGTGGAACTATTGATTCAGACCCCCTTCCCTTTTTTTCTTAGTGATTGTGACAGTCTTGCCCGGGGAAGTCCTGATGAGGTTTTTAAAGATGTCTCACTTATATTTCACTTCTTTAGACATCAGTTACTGACAACTGACAACATTTGAACATTAGATTAATTCAGAATGGGAGCAATGTAGTTTCTGTTAAAGTTTTGTTTTGACTGAATAGTAGCTTGTCTGAAGTATTCTTCATACATGTCTATGCATGTCTCTCACAGGTCTCCCATTTTCACTTTTGAACTGAAAACTTCAGTGACAGATGTGGCCTGGGCTCCATACTCCTCCACTATCTTTGCTGCTATCACCAACGATGGAAAGGTAAACAGCCAACTGACTACTCAAATACAAACACAATGGTAAAATGTGGCTTCAAATCATATTTTAATGATAATAATAAAAAATAATAATCCATCCATCCGTTTGCTTGTTCTAATAATAACAATTATTAGAAGGCCCCTTTACTAGCCTCACTAACACCTCCTCCAGAAGCAACCGATTTCCAACCGGTCTCAGTTTCAGTGAGTTAAACTTCGTAACTGTCATCATGGCACACAGTGCACGTCTTATTGTCTGTAAATTGTGCATAAAAATCAACAGTCAACTTTGGAGTGTGTGATTCACACACGGGATATTCACACACACGCCCCCTTATGAGGGAATTTAATGATTGCTAATAAAACACAGTGGCAGGCTGACAGTGGGACGTCTTTCCAACAGTGCTTGACTGCACCTGTAAGCTCCAGCACACACAAACACTCACACTCTGCTTGTGTGAGACAAAAGCCACGACATCTATCCTGTGGCCCATCATTAGCAATTAGTTTCAAATCACACAGCTGGTCTCAAGCACTTGTCTAAGGCTGCTTCAGGCATCACCTGTCACCTGTCATCTTGAATGGTTTGAACTGCCGTGCCATGGTGGCTTTTGCTGTTATTTGCTAACACTGTGTTGCAACACCATGTCATGGTGTTTTGACATTTCAGAGCCACCGAATCACGAATGCGAAAAAACGCATGCGAAATTTTCGGACTCAGTGTGCAAGGACCTTTATTCCGACAAGCTAAATTACACCTGCCCTCTACAGGAAGCCCATTAAAGCGTGATCCAATAAAGACCACACTCGGTTCCCCAGCAAAACCAAACAACTCGAATGCTGCTTTACAGCCATTCCAATAGTACAGTGTTTTTATGTATTTACTTACTTTAATTAATTTATTTGTATTTATTAATGTCTGGAAGAATATCCTGTGCTGTTTTAGATTGTTATGTAGAAAAAATATGTGTCGGGTTGTCGTATTCTAGAAACAAACAATAATGATAAACAAACATATACTCATTCATTAAAAAAAAAAAAACATAAAACCAAAAGTAAAATTTTTAATCGATATGATAATAATAATAATAATAATAATTATAATAATTATAATATGAACATGGGGGGAGGGGGCTATATTAGTCAGGTCCTGACAGAAACTGTTACTGTTGCTATTATCATTAATGTAATAAAAAATGCAGAAATGTCCTCCACTTAGAATAGTAGATATCTGTCCTCCAATGGAAACTAACTAAATATAGTCAAAAAAGCCTAATTTTTGTAAAAGAATGAAAGGATTGCATAACCATTACATAATGACAACAGCTCAATATATGTCACGAGCATCATGTGTGCCACCATCTGCTCTATTGCCCTGACATTGACTTTAAATGTAATCCTACCTGATCTGGCTTGCTTTGGACTTCCTTCTGTGTGATTTGATGTATGCCAGTATAGCACTAGTATTGGTATGGGCCCTGGGGCCTCATTTGTAAAACTGTCCTACATTTGATCTAAGATAAATTACAAATGTGTGTACTTGTGATTCAGAGAAATGAGTATAAGCACAAAAATGATGTGAAATCTAGAAATCGCAAATGATCTTGACATTGTGTGCACCTGAATGGTTTGAATGGTTTCAAACGCCCCCTAATTAATATCATTAGCATATACTAAAAGAGCACCAGACAATGTCCAAATCCTTTTCTTGAGAATGGCGAGCCTGCAGTACTTTGACTCTCTGCCACAACCGGGACCGGACGTGGCGCTAAGCACTTTTCCACGTCAAAGACCGTTTTTACAAATCTGAACGTTGTCTGGATTTTAGTGTTCGCACACTCTAAGATAAAATCTGTGCGTATGCACGTTTTATAAATGAAGCCCCAGTTCTATGCTGCCAGTGGGCTGTCTCAGCTATTTCTAAATGCCATAAAGACATTAATTACAGGCAAACCTACAAAAATAAACATTGCTGACATATCTTGAAATGACAGAACACGGACCAAAATGCTCAATTGCTAATCTTTAAAGGGGCTTCCTTCCTTCAAGCTCTTTGCTCCAAATATGTTGTGTTAGATTTGGTGTTACTCCTGCAGTTACAGATGGCATCATTAGTCCTGACGTGGTGTGTGTCCTCTGCATCGCTGCGTCAGCTGCCCAGAATATCATCGGTCTGTTAAGATAGATTCGCACTCGCTGACTAATTATGAGCCAATCTGCTTGACAAATATTTACTAATGAGTATCTAAACCTGTGTTCTGTTTCTCCAATCTCCCATCTCTTGTCTTTCATCTGCCAGAGCAGAGACCATGCTTAGGTGGGCAGCATGATAGATGATGAATGACAATGAGGATGATGGGAATTATAATCACCCATCCCTCACTCCCTCCTCTCTCTGTATCATTTGGATTTTTCCTAGTGAATATTGCAGATGATGAAATACTATCATCCACAGACTTCATCTGTCGCCTAGGGCACTGTCATCCTCAGAGAGACTCATTCTTAATCTGCATTTCTGAGAGACTAAATATATTTTAATAATTTATTTAATGATACATTTAAATATATCTATTATTCCATATTTATACTACCTCGCTATACATACAGTACTATCACACAATTAATACGATCCTCCACAGCAGATGGTCTGCATTCTTACACCTCCACAGTCAAACGCATTCTTGTGCTTATACATATGAATATATTGAAATGCAAGCGCGCACACACAAACTCAAATGCATCTTAGGCTTTCTGACACTCAGAGCCAAAGCAAGAGAATAAATTATAGAGGTGCTAATGTCTGCTTCACACTGAAAACATCAAAACATAAACTGATGCCACATATATTAATGACAAAGACTAAATCTTCCTGTTCCTCTTCTTTTTTTCTCTCAGGTTCATGTGTTTGACCTCAGCATCAACAAATATGAGGCTCTCTGCCAACAAAAAGTGGTGTCCAAGAAGACCAGGCTCTTGCACATTGAATTCAATCCTGTCAATCCCATTATCATCGTGGGTGATGACCGCGGCCATGTCATCAGCCTCAAGCTCTCGCCCAACCTCCGCAAGAAACCTAAGGTAAGTGAAGCACTAATATTATGTATAGGCCTCCAATGAAATCACATGCTTAATCGATCAGTGCTGTTTCAATCACTGCTGTGCTGAATAATACTTCATGTGCTGAATCGCTATATCTGCATCTTTGTGACTGTTATTTAGGTAGCTCCACCCCCAAACTCACACCATTGGTTGAATCAGACATTTTGAATTTACACTTCAAATTGTCTCTGCACATTTCAGCAACCAAGAAATTATACATTTCACCTTAAATATTTAATGTACACTTACTGTTCAAAAATATTTTTGGGATTTGGGGGCTGTTTCCTAGCGAAAACTTGACCCCTTGCTATATTTGACCTAATTATCCTAAAGAGATTTCCCACTTTCTGTATTTGCTGTAGTCTGTCTTTAATACATGCAGCCCCTTTTTCACATTTAATCATCTTTTGTGTTCTTCATAATTTCCATTCTGCATCTAAAGAAACCAATCCATTGACTGATCATGTATCGAGCCCTTTAGCTTATTAAGTAAGATAGTAAATAACAATGGCTGCTCCTAATTAAAAAATGTTGGCCTCACAGACAAACTGTCGTCTGTGACAGCTCGACTTGTGAAATGTTTAAATTGTTGTTTAGAGATTTCAATCGATGCCAGTGCTTAGTATGGACGTGTTCTGTTTGTGATTATATTTGATTGACTGAAATGGTTCATTCTAATGATGCAGTGTCACAGGTTGAGTTGCTGTCCTCTAATGCTTTTGATAAGTAAGAAGCTGCCATGGCTGTACTTACCTGCTGGAGTGCAATGTGTTTTAATATGACTTATGAGCATCAGTAATGCACCAGCTTTCCTCAACCTAATGTCATTATTACCTCTGAAAGAGCACACTTACTCCCCTGATGCAGTGGCTGATTTTAGATGGCTGGGCTAATGAATTTAAAACTGACATAAATTTCTGTTTTGCCTCATCAAGAGGCTTATTTGCATCTGATATTAGTGATTATTTTTGCACAAAACTAAACTGCAAAAAAATGATAATAATTGTTTCCAAACAGTTTTCTCCCATTTTATATTGTTCAGGCGAACTAGTCAGTTCCTCACTATATTACAGATGATCCCAACCCCCAAAGACTAAGTTCTACATTGAGGAAGAGCAAATATATGCAAATATTCAAAACTGTTCAATTCAGACAGTCAAAACTGCTAAATCAACCTATACTTCATTTCCCAAACACATTGTAAGTCTGAGTAAATTGTAAAGACCATTAGAGCCAAAGGATTCCGTGATGTACTTGTGCTTACGATGCTTTTGGTTAACATTGATCTGGCTGATATATTGCCAGTTTGAAGGCAAAACAGGGCCAGTTTACATTCAATAAGTCAATAAGAATGGATTACTTATAGTTGTCGCTGGATATCAAAATATTTAGGTAGGATAAATTATTTGAAATATATATTTTATTTTTATGAAATTATTTGAAATATCTTATATATGTTACTTCATCAGCACAAATAGAGGGGGGATGGCACACTTCACCTTAATACAAATCAAATACTTCAAAATAGTATCACAAAATAAAGGACACAAAAACAAATTCTATAATACAGACCTTTATGAAGGACTGTGATGATATTGATTATTTGGATAAAGTGCTTGACCTTTTCAGGTTTCCAGTTGTGCTAATGTGAGTATTGGTCAATGCTCACTGAAGCCAGACATGTATACCTGTCTACATGTTAAAGCAATGGTGGGACCCATGGGGTGGCGTCTGAAACGGTGACTGAGAGCAGCGTGTTCCAAACTCAATAGAATCAGTCAGCTGTTTCCCAGGTCAGGACACTATATTAACGACACATATCTCACCTCACATGAGCCTTCAAAATGCTTTTTTCCACCATGTCTCTTTGTGCCGGTGACTTATCAATCACAGTATCCATAATAATCCTGTAGTCAGTTCTCTATTTACAGACTGTTTTAGATTCACCGCATTTATAGTCGGGTCAGTATTCTTTCCTGAGCCCACAGTTTGCTGTCTCAGCTGCTGATTTATTTTCTAATCTATTTCAGTCCACAACAGTCTTAACAGTCAGCCACTTCTCAGAAAACTCTGCAGTTTTGCATCAGACATTGACCACAATTACAATAAACATTAGAAGTCCTCTTGGCAAGAGAGCCACTTAATAGCAATAAAATCTTCCTCTTCACTTACATAAGAACTCTCTGCTGATTCACAATAATCTACTTCAGATGCCACATTCACTAGGAAATGAGACTCATTTGTGCAACTTCATAAGTAATTTCTGTATTAGAATTAATGAAGAGCTGTTTATACTGTATACACACACACAACCATTTGGGGGTCTGTAAGTAAAAAAAAAAAAATATATATTTTTTTTAAGTCTCTTTCATCTATGCTGCATATAAACTAAGAGAACAAAAAAAATGAAACGTCCCTTTTACAGAATACTGTATTTTAAAGATCATTTTGTAAAATACAAATAAGCTTTACAGATCTTTATTGGAAAGGGCTTGAACAATGTTTTTTGAACATGCTTGTTCAGTGAACCATGAACAATTATTGTAAATGCGCCTGTGGAACAGTCCATAAGACACTAACAGTTCACATGCGCTAGACAATTCACAGTTCCAATAACTTAGGACACTAAAGAGAACTTTTTTACTGACTCACACCACCAGAAGAAAGAAGAAAGATGCTTAGGGTCCCTGATCACCTGTGTGAACATGCCATAGTCCTGCTGCAGGAGGCATGAGGACTGCAGATGTGTGTATTTGACACACTAAAAATATGATTTTATCGTTTCCCCATTCATTTCCAATCTGGGGTCCGGGGAGACCCCGAACAAAAAAAGACTGTGACTTTTTTTCCCACAGTAAGATTTAACCAGATATCATTTCAATTTTATTTATTTTTTTGTTTGTAGAGCTAGCAAGTGTCAACAAAGTCATTTAGGGCCACATTTACTGAGAACGCCAGAGCAAACCTTCTCTTGCCTTTAAAAAACTACTGTCAGGATTTACAAACGACACGCAGTGAAAAATTTGCACTGAAAAGGCGTGGACAGTTATTTTTGCAGCTGACCTTTTTTCATTTTCATTTGTAGGAGTTTTCCTTGCAGACGCTAAATTTATGGGAGAAGTAATTTTGAATGAATCACGCAAGGTGATTGACTAAGGTTTGCGCTAGTCAATTTACTGGTATTTGTGCCATTATTTAACACCAAAAAAAGGCATGCTCTCACACTAATTTGCCCTGTTTAGTAAATGTCATTTAGTTGAAGGGAACATTTTTTATAATTTTTTAGTTTACTTTGTTTCATTTTGGGTCACCAGAGACTCCCAACAGCAGCTGGTGACCACAGCAGAATACTGACTGCTACTTTTGATATTGTTCAGTGTCTTAGTTGTTGAATATTTTATGCTTATTCCAATAGTTACACAAGTTAAGACATTTGCTGAAAAAAAAAGCAGTTTTCTGAGTTTATACATATTTGTGCACCTCAAGGCTGAACATTTTCCAAGCTAATGAGGTCAACAAAGATGGTCTGAAGGTCTTTTTTTTCCTGTTATATATTGTATATTTTCCTCTGTTGAAACTAAGGCAAAGACTAGCATGAAGACAAGTTCTCTGGAGCAAAAAACATCCTGTCATTCCCTAAATGCTTAAGTCCCTTTGATTGACATATCTCACTCTCTCAAATTTATTTCCCTAACAGCGCTTCCTGGTTAGGATTTGATGGATTCTATGAATAGCTGTAACCTTGAGCTACTTATTAGAGCTCATTGAAGATCCCTCCACTACAGATCTGTGGATATCTGAACATTAGCATTCTGCTGAGCAAATTTAGCAGATGTTCTTGAAGTGATTACCAGACTCATGATTCTTTTGCCTAATGATTGACAGGAACTGGAGAGTGTTTAATTAGTGCAAGTGAATTTCTCTGTTGAGAAGCTGGTCTAGTCTGGTTTAGTTCATTACGGTGTTGGTATGGTCAGCATACATAGTGATGTTTGATTATTCTCCTCCGAGGAAACAATGTGTCACTGTAATCATCTCAGACAAATGTCATGTGAGATTAAAGCGGGTCTCTGATGGTGGCGTTAACGGGTTTTTTCCGCCACAGCACACAGAGGAAATAACACCTTGCTAACACCTCTCTCATTACCTCAGCTCAGTCGAGATGGAAACGTTTAAATGAGAGCTTCACACTGAGAAGTGTTTGTGATTGTTACTGGCACCCCTGGGTCAGTTCTCTCACTACCAGCAGCTGACTCATCTCATTCTCTTCATTTTTCTCTTTGGCTCTGCAGGAGAAGAAGGGTCAGGAGTTGCCGAAGGGACCGGAGGTGGAAATAGCAAAGATGGAGCAACTGTTGAGCTCGCTGAGATAACTTGGCAAGAGACATTAGAACTGAGGCAGAGTGAGACCAGGGCGGCTGCAATATATATATATATATATATATATATATATATATATATATATATATATATATATATATATATATATATATATATATATACAACGGTTCTTTCTGTTTCTTGAATCTGATTGGCTGAGAGCCTTTTCCAGCCGTGCAATATTCGCGCAGTAACAGCACTCTTACCGTTTGTTTCACTCTACTTGCGACTATCATGTCAGTCGAGCAAATCCACCATATTTTTAATAAATACTATTGTTTGTGTCACGAAATGTAGTTTTTAGGCAAGAATGTAGTTATTTAGACCTCAAGTATGTAACTAATACATAATCTTAATGCCTATTTTACGATCTGTTGAGGCGCTTTCGCAGATGCGAACTCCAGGCCGTCAGCGGCCGTCCAGCGCTCATGTAGCCTACCTGCAGAGTTAAACATGAGATATAATTAATTTGGGGTATATCAAATGGACGATCTTTGGTCTTATTATTCTATTACTTGTTCCAAAGCAAATCGATTTTGGTTAAGGGGAAAATTAAGTTTCATAACTATATTTAGGGTATATTTCACTTGAATCCTGTACTAGAGTACTGCTTGTACGTTTAACTGAATTGTTTGCTTGTGTTTATTTCCTATTGTCTGTTATAATGGCTATTGTTGTTAATTTAAAATTGTTGTTCAATAAATATTATTCTATATATAATAAATAATATGCCGTATTTGTTACTGAGAAAGGATCGTGATATATGGACTACATTACGCCATTAGATAGCAGCAAAGACTGTCTTTGTGATTGAGTCAGAACAAGGAAGTTGTTTTTTTAGCGCTGTCAGTCATGGGACGGACAAAGACGAACATTTCTCTTTCCTCAGCGGACATTCAAACTGATTTTTGGATATAATATATATTATGGACATCGACCTTAATAATGACTGCTATAGCCTATCAGATGCAGGTGGGACATTCTACCAGAAACGTACATTTGCTGTCCTGGCACTACTATTGTTTTATAAAACTGGTGTAATCCACATATTTCCCAAAACTGTCATACAGTGAATTAATTTAGAGGGTTTTACAACAGAATATGTTATGTATTTGATTAAATTGTTTTTTATTTTTGTTTAAAAAACAGTTTTTAAAATTAAGAACCCCTAAAATGTACTGTCCCAGGTCAAATCTCAATTCTATACATCATATAAATAATAATTATACATTTGAAATTCATAGAAAAAACAATACCATAGCACATTTAAGATGTTATAATTTGTATTATTCGATTAAAATCTTCAGTAAAATGAATTATTAATAAATAAATAGATTTTTTAGAAGTGTCCCCGGGTTTCTGTCATGCCCTGTCACACTTGCATAAAAGATTCCAAGAAAAGGGTGTGATATGTCTTTAAGGTCCCAAATCACAGGAAGTGACCTCATTTGCCTCTCATCACACACTGACACCAACCAGAGGTAATTTCTGTCCTTGAATTTTGTAATTTTAAGCCTTTCTGCATGTTTTTACCTGAGGTCGAGCTACTACGTCAGTTCCTGTCACGCAATAATGTCCCAGAAAATGTATGTCAATAGGTTTAGATTTGGAACAAATTAAATCTTTTGTGTAAATACTCTCTGAAATGTTGTCAGTTTTTATGCTAGCATGCTAAATAGCTGAGTTATAGCTGTTAAAATGTCTGACTGTCAGGCCCTGTCACGTCAGGCTCTGTCACATTTCACTGTGACAGGGCCTGACATTCTGTGACGGGGCCTGATACATTGCTTGTTTGTAGTGAATACCACAGGTAATCTTCTTGTTTCATTGCAGATGAATATGTTGACTACTGCTAACATTTGTTTATTTATTTATTTTTAATAAACGCCTAATTTCAATTCAGATTCAATTTCAGAGCAAAATTAGTTTGATTGCAAAATTCACAAAATACAAATTCACCACTAGATACTTACTGTCCCTTTAATAGTTAATGATTTAAAGAATATATCTTGAACTCATTTAAAAATGTGCTTTATGTGTTGCTACTTGCTCATCATTATTCCATTTTTAAATAAAAAAGATTCAACTGTTAAAAAATGGTTTTGTACAACAATATTAATTAATACAATAATACCAAAGACAAGTGTGCTGTGTGTATTGTTTCTTCTATTATACAGCTCTTAAGTTACTGATTCAATAAGGAATCTGGGTAAAGATATATGACAACATATATAGGATATACTAATGAATTTTACTTGTAGCCTACACAGGTTTAAAGTGGCTCATAATAGGCCTATTAGAGAATTAAAATACTGTTTACTCTTTAAAATCGAGACTATCTTTTCCCATTGTTAATTGTGTTTGATTAATTTTATTAATAAAGACTTATCCACTATTTAAATACAGATTTTTAGTATATTACTACAAATTATAAACATTTTGTTTTTTTTAGTTTTTCAGAGAAAATCTGGTCATTTTAATGTAATTCGTAATGCTTGATGGAAAAAATGTCAGTCCTGTCACAACATTGTCAACCCTGTCACACCACGGTCAGTCCTGTCACAAAGTATATTTTAGTCCAAAAATGGCTATTTTGATTATAACAATTATTGAAATGGGTATATAGTGATAGTAAAGACTGGATTATATATTTACAATAATGCGTTGGTAACAAACTTTACCCCAAAAGCCCCTTATTCAACAACATTATGTGAACCTGATGGTCATTCTTTATCTAAGAGCCCACAAAACAAGCAAAATCAGCCTGATAGCTGTGTTTTTTTTAATGAATTATATGTTTCCTTCAATAAGGGACAGATCCTCATTAAAATGATGATATTTGTGCAGAAGAGAGCATATTCTTTAACACACTTACATTATCAGCCATGTCTGTGACGGAGCCTGACATTTTAAAGAGTAACTGCATATTAAAATGCTTATTATTCAAAAATTATTATGTGCCGAGGTGGGATTTCAATAATTTACAATTATTCACTATCTCCTTTGTTAAAGTCAGGGTTAAAGTTGAAGGTTAATAATACTTTTTTTTTTTTTTTTGGGGGATAGAAAATGTACGTTTCTGGTAGAATGTCCCAGGTAATACACTCGTTTAGTCGATCTCTCTCATAATACCATAATACTTTACTCCACATAATACAAAAAGCATAAATTAAGCGACTCAACGTTCCTTCGTTACTAGTTCTATAGTGACGGTTGAGAATTTGTTACAGAGGCTTGGGCTCAACCTGGCACAACTGTCAAACTGTCAACTTGAGATTCCTTGGCGGAAGGAAGTAGTTCTGCACAAAAGAGGGTTTTTAAAGACAGTCCATTGTTGTTTCTTATTTATTTAACGTTACTCACGTGCACCGTCGAACTGTTGTATAAACGCAATGTAGCCGTGCGATATGGCTGTGTATCAGCACGCTGTGATTACTTACGGCCGAATCACAGCCGTGCTTAGGCCTATATACTCGTGTTTGCTACTCGTGTGATATTGCTCACATATATATATATATATATATATATATATATATATATATATATATATATATATATATATATATATATATACACTCCTCTGGTGCTGTATTTAAACTATTGTCTAGAAATATGAGGGTACCCCAGAATTGTCTTACAGTATGCCTATAAGGTAATAACTTTACAAGATGTTAAAAAAGACCAAGATTTTGTATGGATATTTCAATGTATTTATTAAACAATCATGATCTTAATCTATACCATTTAATTTTCAGTTGCGTGCACAGGGGAGGAGGGGTCGTATTGCGGTGCCCTCTTGAACCCCCATTTCACCCCTTCCCCAGCGGAGGTCTGTGCATGCCACTGTTCTCAGGAAAAGATGCTAGCATGTTATTAGTTTACCGATCCCTCAGACTTGTTGCATAAGCAAACAACCACAATAAAACATGCATTTTGTATTAAAATTCCTCTTTCAGACACAAAGCAGCAATTCAACTCTTATTCAAATTTGATTCTTGCACTTGAGCTTTTATTTGTATGCGCATGCTAATTAGCGCAGCACGATTGCTAACTGGTTAGCTGCAGGTGTGGGGTTTCACTGATGCCATCAGGCACTACTGAATGACTCTAAAGAGGGCATTGAGAGTCTCTTTCCCTTTATATAAAACACTCAGGTAGAGTGTTGCAGTGTAAGAGAGCTCAGGTACAGTCCCAGAAACCCACGCTCAGCCAACTCACTCCTCATCCAAGAGTGTTTTTACATTTTGCCCCAATTACGCAGGCCTCTATGAATAGCAAATAAACATCTATGAAATCATGTTTTAAAAACACTTCTAATTCATGACAATCCATGTCGGCTAATCCGTGATTGATCGTTGCTGACAGTACGAAATGTAAACAGCATTCTGTTTCCATTTTTTCCCCTCATGCCGTCAGCAAGTACCTCTGTTCGTTCCTCCGATGTGCGTTCTCTAGAGTCAGAACCGGGACGCTCTCCTGGCTGGAGGGAACCTTGCATGCTTTACATAGGATCAATATCAGAACCAGTATGAGCAGAGCTACAAGGATGTTACACACGATGGCCACCACTGCGGCGGTGGACAGTCCCGTGGAGTCTTCTCGGTCACATAGCTGCATCGCTGACACGGAGACAGCCTCCCTCGGATCAGCTGTCAGCCCCAGAAGACACTGCTCTGATCTGTGACCTGTGCAGCTCAGCGCTTCAAAGCCCAACTTGTTGATGTCACCATCACTATGCTGTCATTATTATTTGTCACCCAGGGGTCCTCTTGATCGTCTGATCCTGTGTGAACAAGTGCGTCCTACTTTTCACATCTCTTATGTTCACAGATCAAGGACCGACTGTTTCAGTGTTGGAGGAAGACTTTGAAACTGGTCTGATGATGGATCAAGAGTGAAGCCTGAAGGTGCTTTTCGGTTTGAAGAACTCTTACTTTAAACGGCTTTACATCGCTGTCATTCGCTCGTGGACTTCTGTTTTTTTTTTGCTCTTTTCTTTGACTCAACTTTGTTCTGTGAAGTAGGTGGCAATGCAAAGCAGAGTGGTTTTCTTTTGGATGAGATCTTGGATGTCATCACCAACATTCATCTTAGGCTTTCTTTCCTATCTGAAAGAGAGAAGATTTAAACAGGTATCACAATACTGTATTTCACAAAATCTGGAGGATGAAAATGATCCAGTTTTCTATTAAAGGTAACATTATTCACTGTAGAGTCAGAAGCTCGGTAAAAGAACTGTCTTAAAATCTTGTTCCTTTCCTGGTGTGCTCAGTGAAGCCTTTCCGAGCTTCTGCCTGATTACTGTCTGTCTTAGAAACTCCCGTCTGAATGCACAATGGATTTGGCATTGCTTTTAGACACACACACACACACACACACACACACACACACACACACACACACACACACACACACACACACACACACACACAGACTTACACATAAAGAAGACTACATGCTTATGCTCTACCTTAAAGTCAATCCTGGTAAAATAACATAACATATTGGAGGATGTGTTGAGCCTGTAAATGATTTCTCTTCTCTGTTGCTCACAGATTGTAGTGGAAAGTCCTAGCAGGCCCACTCCTCCACAGTTCAGCCATGTAGAGAGGGGCACAGAACTGTGCACTATACAGTGAGTGTCTCTGAAGAGGGGCTCCTCCTCCACAACCACATTTACACACATACACTCACATGAATAATTCATTCCCTTCGCATTAAACATCAAGTATTATATCAGAATAACATGATGGTCAAAGTTATAAAAATTCTGTCGTCATTTACTCACCCTCATGTCATTCTAAACACTTTCTTTTCGTACGTGGAACAGAAAAGATGATGTTTTGCTAGGGTATCGGGTGCTCTAGCACTGTTTATTGTGTGGCTGGTCTGCTATAAATATTTCTCGCATTTTTAGGCTGGTCTGCTTGTCGTCTTACACCGTGTCCTTACTAGACGCGATAAAATTCCAGCGACAGGCAGTGTGTCTGTCCACACTAGACGCGACGCGACTGTGACGCCACAACGTCAATCAAAAATCACAGCCAATCAGAACGGCGTGTGGGCGGAGTCTCGCGGCAAGTGCACAGCACTAGAGAGTAAACTTGACAGCACTCGCAAGAAAATGGATAAGTAGCTACATAATCAAATTCACAAATATTACACCATTTAAAAAATACATAGGCTTACATAGTTACTTTTTCACTGAGTTTTTGTCCTAACCAGGCGCGACACGCGACATTTCTAATTTAGAAATGGTTTCTATTTTTCTGCAACGTCGCGCTGGAACAACAAACAAAGTGTGGCAATGATAATCTCAGGTACTGTTTATGTGCTTTATTTAATGTTAAAAGCGTGTAATGTGACTTTGAATGTCATTTAGTGCTCCAGCTTTGTAGCTGTAAAAGCAACAATGGATATATTTCACCTCAGATCTTGAAATTAAACAGATGGAAACATGAACGTTAAAACTGTGAACAAACAAGTGTATTATTTGACAAAAATTGTTTTAGTAACTCAGTAGCCGATGTATTTTTTAAATGGTGTAACACAGGGGTGTCAAACTCATTTTCACTGAGGGCCACTTCAGCATTATGGCTGCCCTCAAAGGGCCGGTTGTAACTGTAAGACTTTTAAAATGTTAATATAGTGTCTCTTTATTTGATTATTACTTATTTAAGTTACAAATATATATGCATTTAGAGGGGTGTTTCTAGGTTTTAAAAACATCAGGGGCTAGGTAATAATGATTTGATACAGAGAATAATGTATTATTGTATATATATGCAAGGGTAAACTGGCTCAAAAATTCAACCTTGGCACTGTAGCCACACCAGCACACATTACCACACAGTCATGCGTATTGAAATGTGAGGTAGTTAGGGGGGTTCGGGGGCTTGCTCCCCCGAGAAAATTTGGATTTCTCAGACCTACATATGTGCATTTTAAGGTGTTTAAAGGCCAAAAAAATTGGATAACAATAGCTTTAAAAGCATGTCAGTGGGCAGTAGCATAAATTATTTGTCAAGATAACAGAGTCTTAAAAATGTGAACGAGGATAAATATTGCAATGAATGATCCAGACTACAAAATGGAAATGCAGAATGTTTCTGCTTATTGTTGACAATACACAATCACATATTCCAAACAGGAATGGCCTTAAATGAGAAATCTTTCAAGGATTATTTTGCATAGATGTTACATTTCAATCAAACATCAGTGCAATCTTTTTGTGTCCAGAGGCAAATGAGCAATTTATATTAGCATTAAAGATTGGTTTCAGCAACTTTCTTTCCTGAGTTAATCATTGTTTTTGGCACTAATCAGTTTTAAGTTAAATTGTTCACTCATAAAGACAGTCACTTGTCGCCACCTACTGGCTTAATGATGCAAGTCGCGCAAACACAGACAAGCGGAGTGATACAAATGGTGCAAAGGTTAATACTGGTACCTACAGTATATTAAAATAATATAAAATATCAATATATTATTCTTTAATCAGTTCTATGCAGCAGAATCAGATTTAACAGATTTATTTTTTGACCAATTGTCAAAATAAAGTATAGTCCTACAAAGCTATTTTTATCAAAGCATGAGCAGAGCAGGGAGGACCAGTGAACGAGAGGATCGTGATTCGTGTAATTTTACCAGTGTTGCCCAGCACGGCTATACACACCATGACTATACACATGTTACAGCACAGTAGTGCTATTGCAAAAAGAAACAAGTCCAGAGAAATTTCATGTCGGCACGTTTTTTTAGCGGACTTTGCCTTTCCGGTGAGCGTGAGCAGAGCTCGCAACACACACACACACACACACACACACACGCGGAGGTTGCTTGCGGAAGATTGAGCAGAACGCGCTGTGAACACGGAGCGGAGAGCACAGCGCACACACACAGCGGAACGCGCTTAGAAGTTATGCATCTTCGGAAGCGGACTCGCACGCAAAGTCATAAAACACGTTGAGCCAGAGTCAAACCATCGCAGAACACGGAGGGGCGCGGCGGCGGCTTTTTAGTATCTTTCGGTCAAAAAACGAAAATGTTATTTTCGGCCGAAATTTCTCGGCAGCCTAAATTTCCATATGCTCTCGCGGGCCATATAAAATAATGTGGCGGGCCGGATTTGGCCCGCGGGCCTTGAGTTTGACACATGTGGTGTAACATTTGTGAATTTGATTATGTGGCTACTTATCCATTTTCTTGCGAGTGCCGTCAAGATTACTCTCTAGTGCTGTGCACTTGCCGCAAGACTCCGCCCACACGCTGTTCTGATTGGCTGTGATTTTTGATTGACGTTGTGGCATCTCACAGTCGCGTCGCGTGTAGTTAGGACACGGTGTAACAGTGAAACAAGAGTGCATGGTAATATTTAAGTAGCTAAGCATTTATTATTTGGCAGTTGTTTTAAGATAGTAATATCCAGTAATACAAACTACTAAAATCAAATTTAGCAAATATTGAATTGAAAATATGCTATCATTTACATGATTCATGCATTGGCATAACTTTGTTTTAAAAAGTGGGTGGGAGGGTGTGTATGTGTGTGCAAAAAATAACATTACGATGTCCAAAAATAGTAGAACTGAGTTTAATATATCTATATAGAACTCATGTTTAATGTGATAGTTTCATCCTTACATCTACTATAATACAATATGTTTTTAGTCCCGAGAGTCTTCATGTTATGGAAGCCAGTGGAGCCCTGGATACCGACATTCTTCAAAATATCTTCTTTTGTGTTCAGCAGAAGAAGGAAATTCATACAGGTTTGGATTGGAACAACTTGAGGGTGAGTAAATGATGAGTTTTCATTTTTGGGTGAACTATCCCTTTAATGTGGAGTGACAGATTGCTGTAGCTTCTCAGTTCAAGCGAAGCAGAAGTGCATGTGAACCAATAATATAATCTGCTTTACTAGTTATTCTCGACAGTTGTAAAAATCAGCTCTAAAGAGAAGTATATGCACTGTATTACATACTCGTTGTATTTTTACTTAACCTGTTCATAGGTATTGAATAAGTTTGAATAAAAACATCATGAAAACAAGTTATGACATCCCCTATTTAAATGTTTATATTTTTGGAAAAAAATTAATTATCAAGAAACAACTATCTTTAAAAAGTTATTATTATAAAGTTATTATAAAACTATCATGAGCAATTTAAATGTTTGTATACAAATTGCTTTAGAAAAGAGACTTTTTTTTTTCTTGAGAAAACTGACATGTATGTATTCTGTACCTGATATATATCAAAATTACAAAAATCGCAAGCTTGTAAATCAAGTCGAATCATGAAATTTGTGTCAATACATAGACCTATTTAATAGTGGTTTTAAATATTAGTGTTCTTATAGATTAAGTGAGCTTTAGATTATAACAAAGGTATCCTAAATGTAAAATAGAGGAAATGAGCATGCACAATTAAATATCCAATATAAACCAATACCTATAAATGAAAAAATCTCGAATAGTCCGATAATCACTATGGTACCAATATACTCTGCATACGCATTTTTGGATCCCCTTGTATGCTTTCATTGTAGGTAAAAAGCATAGTGAGCCTTCTTCAAAATATCCTTGTGTTTGACAGAAAAAAAAATCATAGTAATATGGAATGACATTAGGGTCAGTTTTGGGTGAACTATCCCTTTAAATGCACAAAAAACACACAAGTCGAGACTGACACATGTCATGCTTCCCTTCATGCCCCAGCGAACCCATCTAAGATGGAAGTGTGTCTAAAAGGGGACAATAAAAAGATTAGAGCACTGAGACAAACTGAGTCAACCTTCCCTCCAGTCACACAAGGAAAGAGAATAACAGCGAGGTCTCAACAGCAGGGGTGGAGAATCCCCAATATCTGCTGTTTTCGACACAACAAAATCTCAGAAGCTTGTAACAACATGTGTAGCTTTTTTTTATTCCCTCCAACCACAACAATAGAGCTTTACCTTCCTTTTAATCGCCAGAGATTTAATTTGAAACGCCCATGAATCACCTGTCTGTCCTCTGACCCAGCAAAGCTGTAAAGAGCTGTGTATGTGTTTACAATGCTAGGAGGAGGCTTTGCTGCCTCACTGTAGGGAAATAATGGTGGGATGCCGGAGGTCTCAATTCCAGATGAGGAAGAGGGAAAGGGAAGGAGGAGTCATGCTAAAAAGCTGTCAAGGGCGAGTGTAACACACAGTGTGTAATTACTCAGGCCCCATAAAGAGTCTGTTACAAAAGTGCTTGTCAGCCATACACAATGACTTTTACCCGAAACCCACCCTTGACGAGACTCACACACACTGCCAGGCAGCATATTAAAACAGAGATGCTTCGAGAGAATAGCAGTATTATTCTGGGTGTCATTTGAGTGGAAGTGTGTATGTGTGTGTGCTGCCAGTGTGTTATCCTGAACTCGTTTCTTTCTGGAAGTGGTGGGTGGCTTCCACAATAACTGTGCAAACCTCCTGAGGGTCTCCTGGCTGAGGTGATCTCATGTATTACCTAAAATTGCCTCAGGCCACTTAAAGGGAACATAACCTTTATTCCTAACGTCCTTTTGGACTCTTATCATATAGGTGTTTTTTTTTTTTAAATCAAACAAATTAAGCAGGGTACTACTTTACAATGCAAAAAATTCTTATGCAAAAGGGGCATCACTGTTTGGGATGCTGGAAAGTGAAATGGATTAAACATGGCTGTCCTTACTCAATAGTTTTTTTTTTTTCATTTATCTGATTATTCACACAGCAGACATGGGGTCACATAAATTATCCCTCAAGACTCACACCCAGGGCTCAAAGCAAAACCAAAAAAGTTGTTCCATATAAATATCTGTAACGAGGTTTGTTGGTACGGGAAGAAGGAGGCGGGAACCGGCGAACATTCAACATATTTTAAAAAATAAATCCACAAATACAAAAATGAAAGTAAAAGCCAGCAGCCCCTCACGGACGACTGCTGGCAACACAAACAGAAACAAAACATGAACTAAAACACAGGCCTGTCCTCTCTCGCTCTTCACTGTCGTCGCTCCTCCTTTATGCCTCCGCTCCTCCGTGAGAGATGCGAGACCGGTGCGTCTCACAGGTGTAGCTCATCACAATTACGCCACCGATCTCGCGCCGTCCTCCCACGGCCCTCGACCTCGTCCTGCTCGCCACATACCCCCATCGCCCCTCGCAGGCCGGGGGGTACCACCGAGGCTGCGCCTACTCCCCCTCCCCCCCTCCCCGGGGGGACCGATCACGGCGGCTGCGGTACCTGGGGGTATGGACAGACGAGGCGAGAGTACAGGAGACGGAAGCATGAGGAGCGACAGAGACGAGAGAGGGGAGAGAGGAAAAAAAAAAATTCTTGATCCGGTTCCCGGACACACTGCCGCTCGGTCCTCAACCAGCTGAGAGTCACTCGCGGTGCCATGCGATGGTACTGGACATTCGTTGGGGGACGGCTCGACGCCCTTCCGCCTCCTGGCGGCCGGCGGTGACTCCTCTCGAGGGCAGCCGGCAGCGAGTTTCCCGTTCCCTGCTCCGCCCCCATCATGGCCGACGGCAACAGGCTCCGGCCCACGGCGAACGGGAGCGACTCCTCCGCTCCCTCTTGACGGCAGCCACCCCTCCTCGATCCAGGAGCACGGTGTCGAGCTCTCTGTCCCACCAGATCTTCCATCGCTCCAGCACCATCGCCTCGGGCAGCAATCGGCGGCCGACGCTCCCTCGTGCTGCCCGACCTCCTCAGCACCGCGATTCCTCCCAGCAGCGAGGGCTCTCCGACAGCGTGTCCCTCCCTCTTCCCGGGTTTCGGCACCAGTGTAACGAGGTTTGTTGGTACGGGAAGAAGGAGGCGGGAACCGGCGAACATTCAACATATTTTAAAAAATAAATCCACAAATACAAAAATGAAAGTAAAAGCCAGCAGCCCCTCACGGACGACTGCTGGCAACACAAACAGAAACAAAACATGAACTAAAACACAGGCCTGTCCTCTCTCGCTCTTCACTGTCGTCGCTCCTCCTTTATGCCTCCGCTCCTCCGTGAGAGATGCGAGACCGGTGCGTCTCACAGGTGTAGCTCATCACAATTACGCCACCGATCTCGCGCCGTCCTCCCACGGCCCTCGACCTCGTCCTGCTCGCCACAATATCACTTTGTTTTAAAGGAACATTTCTATGATAGATAGATAGATAGATAGATAGATAGATAGATAGATAGATAGATAGATAGATAGGCAGGCAATAGCATTGAGCTACTGTACCTCATGTCAAATGGCAAAGCAAACTTTAAAATTAGACATTTAGGGCCAGATTTACTAAACAGGCATAAATAATGGCATAAATACCAGTAAATTGACTAGCGCAAACCTTAGTAAAACACTCTGCATGATTCACTTAAATACTCCCCTCCCATAAATTTTGCGTCTGAAAGGAAAACTCCTACAAATGCAAATGCAAAAAGGTCAGCACAAAAATAACACTGTCCACGCCTTTTCAGCGCAAATTTTTCACTGCGCGTCTTTAGTAAAGACAAGCTGCACAAGCCGTTAGTAAACCTGGCCCTATGTTTATATAATGACACCATAACACTCGAGTAAATCTGAAAATCTTTGACTCATTAAAAAGAACTGCCTCAAGAGTAATTTGCTTGTGAATTGGATATCACAACTCACATTGTGTTTGTTGCTGCTTGTAGGTAACTGGGGTGTATGACATGATATCTGACGATACCAAGTTTTCTACTCTTTTGCTAATAGTGACTACATTTTGAACTATTGTCGCATTTGTGACCATTTAAGGCACAGTCTAGAGCCCTTAATGACATCCCAACTCAATTCTTTGTCAAGATGCAGAACAGGAAGTAGATGTCCCCTTCATTGTGGGTGAACACAAGTGCACACAGATTGCTACCCAGAACGCCAGCTCTCTAAAGCCAGATGGAAATGGCCATAGGCATGGTGGTGTGTGTGAGTGATCAAATAAGGCTTCATAATAATGCTTTACATTGCAGTGAACTTTGTTTTTACCCTGTTTTTACTCTGACATACAGCATAGCCATGTACAGTATCTCACGAAAGTGAGTACACCCTTCACATTTCAGCAAACATTTTAGTGTATCTTCTCAAGGGACAATACTATAGAAATTAAACTTTTTATATATTTTAGAGTAGTCAATGTGCTGCTTGTATAGCAGTATATATTTACTGTCCTCTGAAAATAACTCAACATACAGCCATTATTGTCAAAATAGCTGGCAACAAAAGTGAGTACACCCTAAGTGATAATAGCTGTACGTCGTTTAACCATGCAAAGCCACCTATGTCCTATTCATCATGTTCATGTTTTTGTCTGCTTGACAGGACCATACAAATCTGTGTATCTTTTATTAGAGCAGTTACAATTTGTGCTTTGAGTACAATTCTCACATACAGGCCCAGGATGTTCAACATGGCACCTCATGGCAAAGAACTCTCTAAGGATTTGAGAATTAGAATTGTTGCTCTCCACAAAGATGGCCTTAGGCTATAAGAAGATTGGTAACACCCTGAAACTTAGTAACAGTACAGGCCAGGGTCATACAGAGGTTTTCCAAGACGGGTTCCACTTGGAACAGTTTGCATGGCCGTCGTCCCAGAAGGAAGCCTCTTCTGAAGCTGGCTCACAAGAAAGCCCACAAACAGTTTGCTGAAAGCAACCTGTCCAAGAGCATGAATTACTGGAACCATGTCCTGTGGTCTGATGAGACTAAGATAAACTTGTTTGGCTCAGATGGTGTCCAGCATGTGTGGCGACGCCCTGGTAAGGAGTACCAAGAAAATTGTGTCTTGCCTACAGTCGAGTATGGTGGTGGTAGCATCATGGTCTGGGGCTGCATGAGCGCTGCTGGTACTGGGAAGCTGCGCTTCATTGAGGGAAACGTGGATTCCAACATGAACTGTGACATTCTGAAGCAGAACACGATGCCCTCCCTTCAGAAACAGGGCCGAACGGCATGATAACGACCCCAAACACACAGGTGGTGAAGGTGATGGAGTGACCAAGTATGTCTCCAGACCTAATCCCTATTGAGCACCTGTGGGGAGTCCTCAAGCGGAAGGTGGAGAAGCACCATGTGTCCAACATCCTGTGCAGCTTTGGTCGAATTCCATGCCCAGGAGGATTAAGGCAGTGCTCTATGACAATGGTGGACACTTTGGACACAGTTTTGACATGTTCACTTAGGGTATACTCACTTTTGTTGCCAGCTATTTTGACAATAATGGCTGTGTTGAGTTATTTTCAGAGGACAATAAATATATACTGCTATACAAGCAGCACATTGACTACTCTAAAATATATCCAAGTTTCATTTCTATAGTATTGTCCCTTGAGAAGATATTCTAAAATGTTTGCTGAAATGTGAGGGGTGTACCACTTTATTTTTATTACTAGTATTTTTGCACCTCATGGGGCGTGTTTCTCCTTGATTTTTATTATAGCTTGTAGTAATGCTGTAGGAGATGGGCTGGGGGTTGTCTATGTAAATCAGACAGCGTTAGGGGGCAACACAACTTACTGAACTCCTGTAAGACTGGAAAAACTGGAAGAGAGGGCAACTCTCTGAGAGAACAAAGGAAATTAACATTTGAACTCACTCTTGTGCACCATTCGAGACGCTCTTGTGCACCATTCGAGACGCAAGTCTCACCTCAGAATCATCCTAATCTGCATCTCTTTCCCTCTTCCCCCATTCCTTCTCTCATGCTGAGACCACCAAAATTCAGCCAAGAATCTATATGGTTTAAAGTGAATAATTATCATACAGTATTACACGTTTGGTATCATTTGAAATGTCTGCGACTGGTACAAAGGTCTCATTCCCAAAGAAGTAAACCAAAGAGTAATAAGGTATTTAAGAGTTTAGGGATAACTCGCACACAGAGGAGGGTGTGTCTTCCAAGCAAATGGCATCCTGCTCCCAAAAGGTGTAAACTCTGAATGCAAATTCCTATTGTTAGCAAATGTTTCCATGTGAAAGAAGTTTCTGTCTTGGTCTGGGTATATAATGAATTGCAACAAGAGGCTCGGGGCGATTTGTAACTAAAATTAGCCTGTGATGCTGAAAGTGGCCAAGACTCTCAGCATCATGTATTTTCTAATGTCAGGTTTGCATCTTTTCTCTTTATTCCAGAGCATTTGATGTTTTGTATTTATTATCTTTGAACTGATTATGAAATTTGCATGATACATTTACCTGATATAATATATTGTTACATTTGATTTTATTCTGACTGACTCTGAAATTGTTTTCCCAAGTAGATTAAACGGATTCGTATGTTACCGCAAGTTTTGCGTCAGATTAGTGACGACTAATATTTGGCACTGATTCAAGTGTACTTGGTTTGCAAAGACAAGAAGTGAATTTCCATTTAGGGCAGCAAACATGCTGCTTGACCAACCTAATTCTGGGTGTGTCTTACCTCTGTTTTAATGTAATGTTACTTTAGATAAGTGTACATGGGAAACCACGCCATGGCCAATCCAAAGCTATTATAAGAGAAGTAATGTTGGTCAGCTTATATCTGTAATAGTGGCCATACCTCTACTGAACGTTAAGTTAAATTCAAGTGTATGCAATTCCATGGGAGCTATACCAAAGTATCTTTGATTGTGTAAATGTGAATGTGACCGATCTCAGGTATATAGCAATAACCTATGTTTGGTGACCAAAACTGATGAGCTTGTGAACGTGAGACCCACATTAAACAGAAGAAGTGAGGACCTCTGAGCGACATAGTTTCCTAATCTGGAACGGGTAAAATAAAAGAATAATCAAACATTCGCTCACTTTTAACAATGCTCAGATATCATTAAAACCTTTTTCATTTATGGAGTCAGATGAAATAACGAGTTAATACAGATGAGAAGAACATGTATTTCATTTAATCTTGTTGTGTTGCGTAAAAGGAAAGACAGTACCGCGCAGGGACCTTCACCCGTATTAGCAGAAACCCCCATTTGGACCATTAGATGGGCTTACACTCCTTTGCATCAGTGCAAATGAATGTGGAATCCATTTGGCAACAGACTACTCATCCATGTATTCAACAATAAGTCATGAAGATGCAAAAGTCGCACAGTGCGCTTTAACAGCTGGTTCCAGACAGGCATGCAAAAAAAGTAAACATGATGAATTGATGAAAAACACGAACTCATGAACCCAACTCATTAAAAAACAAACCACCTCACCAACTGCTGTGGACCTGGCAGCATCTGCAGCAACACCATTCCAGAGCATTCAATGTCAATTCCATCAAATTCAGCCATGAGGGAGAGTGGCACAGAGCTCATTCAGATCTCAATGCATGACTGGGTAGCCAACCATCTGAGATGATTTTCAATGAGTCAGTCACCCTGCGCTGGGCCTGCTCCCTGATTTCTCCTCTCATAGCACAAACATCTGAACAGACATGAGATTGAGAGGCAGCACCAACATTCACGTACCCTGGGTTTAGGAGAAGTTCAGAGACGTCAGAGAAGTATACCCTGCAGCCACCCTCAACCACCAATTCTGCATCAACACCAGTGGTTTATTTTGTGACATGCAAACTTTTTTCTTTTTTCAAACTTCATTCAGCATGAATGTCCTTTGCCAGTCACCCACCAGTTTTAGAATGAACGACACTACTTATGGTTGTTTTCAAAGATGGTAACACGTTTTATACTTGTGCCACAATTGTGTGGCCTGTTCAACTAAACTTTCAACTTACCAGTGCTATGTGTAAAAAACGTTTACGTACGCACAACCAAGATGGCGACTGCCGGCTCCGCCCACTTTGGGCTTCAAAATTGCTCTTCAGAAGCCTACGGGTGATGTCACGGACACTACGTCCATATTTTTTTACAGTCTATGGTTGAAACTCTCTTCACATCCTGATAGCAATCAATAATAGAAGTGGTCTAAATATTAAAACATGTAGATATATCTTCTGTGGAAGTCTCAGGACCAAAAAGTGTTAGTCCAATCATTGCATTTGGTCCAAATGCAGAGATAGGATGTCCTATCTGCCTGTCAACATATGTATTTCCATACCCTGCACCGGGCGCCGTGAACAAACAGCAGTCATATTTTACAGTTCCTCCTGAACCAAAACAACAAGCTTATGCTGCGTTCACAAAATGTCTGTTCAACATTGTCAACAGAGAAATGAATCTGCAGCAGTCAGGTAGTTCAAAAGTAAACGTCTGTAAGTTGTTTACGGTCATTATTATTTTAATGTTATATGCTTTGAGACATGAGGTAATTTAACGCCATCGCTCGTCTGTGCGTGCTCATGTGTTTTGAAGGAGGCGTGGCTTTGGAGATGCTCTGAAGGGAGGGTGTGATCTTGTGCTTTCAAACATGGGCGTAGGTTTAGGGGGGGACGCTAGGTACTAGTCCCAATCAATATTTTGAGATGACAAATTTGTCCCCACCAATATTTAGCAAGCTCCTTTGAACTGCTATTTGGATCTTTGCGCTGCTATTTTGATCGATTCCAACGGCCAAAACAATGACAGTACAAGAAACGCCGTAATTTGATTGGCGGCGGTGTATCTGACAGGCTACACGCGCGGGCCGGGACTACTTTTGTGCTTGCACTGGCAGCGAGCGGGTGGTGTGTGTGTGTGTGTGTGTGTGTGTGTGTGTGTGTGTGTGTGTGCGTGCGCCGACGGTAAGTTACCAGGGCTGTCTCTCTGCCACATACAAAGGCCAGAGTAAAACATTTTAATATTCCGTTTTTTGCCACTTTTTGTACTTTGTAGATAGATCAGCTATGCCACCCAAGAAGAAGAAAGGGGACATACGAAGCTTTTTCATAAAGCAGAGTGTAAGTAGGCAAAATAACTAGCCACACAAATAAATTAGCAGTAGTAGTGACTGACCAGGCTTTCAAATGCAGATTCTACTGTGGAAAATAGTATTGGTGATAGTATGTGTTACCCAGGATGTTGTTACAGTTAAACCTAGCAGCAGCAATCTTTCAACTAAGGTTAAGAGTATTGATTAGGCTGTGCAGCACAGCACTGATAGACTCATAGAAGTCGCGCTATCATGATAGAATGCTACGTTAGCAAGTCACTAAATGTTAACTGCTAAATGTTAATTAGCTGACCTTAACTAAGAATCTTGCAGTCAACATAAACAGTGGATCTGAGACATTTTTCGTTTCTACATTCTATTTATGTAATGTATGTAATGTATTTGTGAGTGAGTGTAGCCTAAGAATTTAATATTTAAGAATAGAATATATCAATAGAATTTGATATAGAATAGTATACAATTTTAGTATTAATGGAATACTGTAATCATGGATAATAATAATAATAATAATAATAGATAATAATAATGGATTTGTTGTGTTGAATGCATACTATGATACGTGTGTATTTTATTCATTTGTTCATTATTTAATAATTTATGTTAATAAAACGTTTGGTTGTTCAGCATTACACAGTCTCAGGTTTTTATTTTTATTTTTTGAGAGTGCATTTTTTAGATTATACAGTTATTACAGGGGGGGGGGGGGGATTGTCCCCACCAAAGCTGAGGCCAAACCTACGCCCTAGCTTTCAAAGCTCGCTTGCTATTGCTAGCAGCTCTGAAATTGCCTACCCTACCTTTAATGTCACATTTTGTAATATTTGCATTCTTTTATTTTTGTAATATTATTTTCTCATCCAATTTGTGAGGCACTGCCTTTTTGATCCCAAGTGTAGCTCCCTGGCAAAAAAAAAGTGGACTCTTCACCTGTCGATTTACAATCTGAGCATGTGTATAGGCTTCACTCTGTACTAGAATGGTTTGAGCAAACTTGCAATATACGTGGATGAATGTCAAAATAAAAGACTTCCTTTACCACAAGACTTTTAAACAAAATTGAAAACCCAAAACAATTAAACACAGTACACATTCAAAATAGACAATGTAATAACATTTACGACATATTTAAGGAATACACATTTTTTTAATAATATAAAGTAAATAATATAACCAAATCATTAACACCAAGGACCCCAAAATATGATGATTTGCTTCCTAAAATATGAAGACCCATTGTGAAGAATTGTGTAAATATGAAGACACACACCCATGTATAAAGGCCCATTGACAACATCTTGTCTTCTAAATTAAACAATTGGCTTTTATGTCATTACGGCCATGAAGACAAAGATTATTAAAATATGATCAGGAATTATATTATTTATTGTTTTGCTGACATTTTTATGTATTTAATATGGTGCTGTTGAAAGAAGAAAATACACTAATCTTATGAATACTCCCTAGCATAGCCTACCCTCGGGGGTCCAAGGGCCAGTTTGAAAACCCCTATATCAGAGTTCTACGAATAAAGTCAATTTATTATATTCATAATATGACTAACAGTAAGAATACTGTCAATAATATTGGCAATAATAGCTTGTGTGACTTAGGCTATTTGTGGAACACACACACACAAGCTATTTTGAAATTATTATTTGTCCATGCATTGTAAGTCAAGGTTTTAGACGCCACTGACATTCAGTTAAATAGCCTAGGCTACTATTCAAAATATATTTTTGCGTTCCTCGGAAAGTTAAGTCATACCGGTTTGGAACAACCTGAGGGACTAAATAATGTTTATCTAGACAGAATTTTGGGGTGTGCCTATGATGCTCAAATATGCTGTCTGAGAACCGTTCATACAGGACGTGTTCTTCGGTTAAAATCAACTAGGCATACTTACATGGGGTAACCTAATGGAACTGACCGCATCTCAAGACCCGTTTTTGAAACTTGAACGACTTTCAACGGCACGCTTGGAGCGAGAGGGAGAGGCGACGCAACGGCGAGACGCGTGTGTATAGACAAATAAATAGCTAGCCGACAATAATAAAAGCGCAGACAGAATGTGTCCCTCGGTGAATACACCTAGACAGCTCACTGGCTTTTAAAACACTGCCACTGATTTATTTATTTCCCGTTATTAGTAACGCATGTGTCGGTTTACCCTTAGCCTACTTTTTACGTGTTGTGTAAATCGATTGAATAAAAAGATTACCAGTAATCGATCGACAGTTAACCTTTTTAAAAGATGTATGAAGACAAATGATCAGAAAATAATACGCAAAAAACATATAAAAAAAAAAAAAAAAGCTCGTCAAAATAATGTAGCAACCCGAAACATTCGAGGCATCCCTCAGTTCACTTTAACATAATGTTCATAATGTTGCAAATAAGCACTTTTTTACACTTACCCGACAAAGCGCGATGTTGGCATGGCTTCAGAGGGGTACAGCAGCATTTACAATACCTGTCTGGATTTGATGGTCCATGCGTGTGTGAGACAGCAGCAGCAGCAGCATGAGATGAGCGCCACTGGCTCCAGTGACGCGTGTAAATCCACACACACAGGACGCAGGAGGATATGCGGCCAAAACGATTGGGAGACTGAGCAGTGAGCACAATGATAAGATAGATCAATAAAAATCAGCCATTAATAGAAATGACTGCATTAACATACATTAAACCTAATAAGACATACATTTTATAGAATAGGGCTTAAAAAGACAGAAGACGAGGCTGAATAAAGCTATACTTTTTGTGAACCTCCTCTTTTACCCCTTAATTTTTTTTAAGTTGATCATTTTCACAAAATTTTCATGGCCCCCAGAATTCTTTTTTTTGTATGAATATCTGAACATGCAATATATCAAGAGAAAGAAGAGAGCATTTGCTTTTATTATAGCTTAATGCATTCTTTTTTTAATCAAGTTTCATAAAAAGCAACAAATGCTGAGAAATCCCATTTTTATCAGACTACGTCTGGATCGGATTCAGAACGATGATCAAAACAGAGATGAAGTAAATCGAGTCCAACATCCCCAAAGCTTACACAGTCATTTATGCTGTTTAATGTTGGTTGCTTGTGTTATATTACATACACTCACCTAAAGGATTATTAGGAACACCATACTAATACTGTGTTTGAACCCCTTTCGCCTTCAGAACTGCCTTAATTCTACGTGGCATTGATTCAACAAGGTGCTGAAAGCATTCTTTAGAAATGTTGGCCCATATTGATAGGATAGCATCTTGCAGTTGATGGAGATTTGTGGGATGCACATCCAGGGCACGAAGCTCCCGTTCCACCACATCCCAAAGATGCTCTATTGGGTTGAGATCTGGTGACTGTGGAGCCATTTTAGTACAGTGAACTCATTGTCATGTTCAAGAAACCAATTTGAAATGATTTGAGCTTTGTGACATGGTGCATTATCCTGCTGGAAGTAGCCATCAGAGGATGGGTACATGGTGGTCATAAAGGGATGGACATGGTCAGAAACAATGCTCAGGTAGGCCGTGGCATTTAAACGATGCCCAATTGGCACTAAGGGGCCTAAAGTGTGCCAAGAAAACATCCCCCACACCATTACACCACCACCACCAGCCTGCACAGTGGTAACAAGGCATGATGGATCCATGTTCTCATTATGTTTACGCCAAATTCTGACTCTACCATCTGAATGTCTCAACAGAAATCGAGACTCATCAGACCAGGCAACATTTTTCCAGTCTTCAACTGTCCAATTTTGGCAAATTGTAGCCTCTTTTTCCTATTTGTAGTGGAGATGAGTGGTACCCGGTGGGGTCTTCTGCTGTTGTAGCCCATCCGCCTCAAGGTTGTGCGTGTTGTGGCTTCACAAATGCTTTGCTGCATACCTCGGTTGTAACGAGTGGTTATTTCAGTCAAAGTTGCTCTTCTATCAGCTTGAATCAGTCGGCCCATTCTCCTCTGACCTCTAGCATCAACAAGGCATTTTCGCCCACAGGACTGCCGCATACTGGATGTTTTTCCCTTTTCACACCATTCTTTGTAAACCCTAGAAACGGTTGTGCGTGAAAATCCCAGTAACTGAGCAGATTGTGAAATACTCAGACCGGCCCATCTGGGACCAACAACCATGCCACACTCAAAATTGCTTAAATCACCTTTCTTTCCCATTCTGACATTCAGTTTGGAGTTCAGGAGATTGTCTTGACCAGGACCACACCCCTAAATGCATTGAAGCAACTGCCATGTGATTGGTTGATTAGATAATTGCATTAATGAGAAATTGAACAGGTGTTCCTAATAATCCCTTAGGTGAGTGTATGTATCAGCTTGCATATGCTATCACTTGTTTCTGCTGCTTCTTCGCCTGTGTTTTGGAGTGGGGGTTCAATCTTCAGCTGGCTGGCAGAAGCCGCCACTGTTATGCCACGTGACCTGCCAGTGGCAGGCTAGTTGGTCTGGCCCAAAAACATCAATAATACTAAAGAATAAATGCATGAGATTACATTCATTAAAAGAAAACAATGTATTTCCTTACAGCGAGAGTGACAGGCAACGCATTATACTCGTAGTTCAGCCGTGGCTGACTGGATTGAGCGTCCAGCAAAGCGTCAGTAAGCTGCCAGTCTGATCATGGCCATTTGACTGGTTTAATTGGGATAAAATTCTCTAAAACGCCAATCATGCAAAAGAACATAATCATATCAACAGATGCATAATAAATGAACTTGAGAGGGAGGAACACAAAACACAAAAACTGCCAAAAATCAATGGTTTCTGAAACTTGACGAAGGCAAACTGCCAGACAACTAGCCAGCCACTGACAGGTCACGTGATATGCCAAAATCAGACTGGCAGCTGCCAGCCAGCCGCTGGCAGGTCACGTGACATGCCAGTGGCAGCTCCTGCCAGCCAGCTGAAGATTGAACCCCTGCTGGGAGTTTTGATCAGGAGATTCAGTACTCTTTCAGAAGATGTGTAAACGCCTCCTATCGTATAACAGTGAAAACGCGGAAAATTCTGTCAATGTCAGGAAAGAGTTAATATGGTTGCATTCACACACAGTTCAGTTATTTACGGTAGTGACAACCACATTCTATCAAAGAAATCACACCTATACGTTTTCGGGACTCAACCGCATTCTCTGCAAACCTCCATTGTGTGAACAGAACCGGGCTGGACAACTAGTTGTAATGTCATACAGTGTGAAAGAACCACTCTGCGCTGCACAAATGCGTGTGGCGGATTTTCATTTTCGTTTCGGTAACTTACAAAGACGGAGATATGAGTCTGTGTTCTGTCTTCCATCGGAACTGCATTACCACCTCTTTTGTTCGCTAGCCAAGAAGTGATTGTATCTCCTGCCAGAGCACTGGCGCTTCCTGGTCCGAAACTGCTGACGTCACCATACCAACAAAGCGGGGTGGTCTGCGTGCAGTCTGAAGCGCACAGCCTTTCTCTATCGTACTCACTATCCAAAGCGACACAGTCGGCAGAGCGCACCGCGAAATGGGCACTTGCTTGCACTGTAAACTTTGAAGAGCACAGAACTTACAATCTGCATGGTACCACTTAAGGGCGTGGACTCTCTTTCTTACTGAGCATGTAGGAATGAGGGGAGGAAAAGAGCTCTGATATTGAGGCATGTTTGCTTTTGTTTTTATTGCAGTGTTTATTACAGACAATAACATAACATTCAAACACTTCGCACTGTCACTTGCAACATGCAGGGGGACACACAAACAGAAACACCTTCACGAACACTGGCTCGTCGCTTGCGCTGGGTATCGCCTTCCTTCTCACGCCACAACTGTCAGGAGTGTGGTAGGGACTCCGTTGATGGCATTCTGGGGTGCAGTCCCATCTGCTTAGGGAAGCGCCTTGATGTCTTGGGTCTCACACTGGCTCAGGCTCTTTCCTAGGGGCTGAGGAAGCGGTGTGTCTGTGACAGTCGTGACAGGCACTGGGTGGACATAATGACCTAGAACGTGCCGTGCCGGCTGAGCAGTCTCTCTGAGAATGTGCCCAAGGCGTTGCTAAAGAGACCTTGCAGACTCTTGGGGCATCAAGCAGAGCCATCTTCTTGAGTCTTTCATCTCATTGAGGGTGAGCCATAGGTAGTGGTTCCAAACCACCAAGCTACCCATGTTACGGCCCACGGCTCGGGGAGTCTCTGGGGAGCAGCAGCTTGGTGGCCCAACTGCAGAAACAACTTGTCCAAATGGTTCTTCACTCCTTGAGAGCTGACCAATCCATGCCTAACTCCTCCACCACTTTCGTGAGGACCCTTAACAGCTCAGCATCGGCAGGCTGAGCAGCCAGGAAGACCGTCCTCTTTCTGCTTCACCAGTCATCCTTCTCCGAGACCGTTGTGGACATCGCATCATCGTCCGATGCACCAAGATCATCAAGAGATCAGCTCGTGGGCTCCATCGGAGGGGCGAAGAACTGTCCTCAGCATAAGAGTGGAGCCTCAAGCTTCCTGTCCCACGGTTCAATGGTGGCGGGAGGCGGAGGGGCAGCAGAAACAGAGTTTCGTGCACAGCACCCCAATTGTCATCTACTCGCAGTGTTGACAGCCCGGCCTGTCAAGCAACATCTCGGCATTGGCTCGTCCCAGACACAAGATGCATGAAGGGGATCTGTGAAATAGTGCGTTATCTATCCTTTTGAGTGCGAAGATCAATGGCGAGACTCTCGTATTCCAATAGCTTGAAGGAGAAAGATTCTGAGGCAATGCCCAGTGGCGCGTTATAAAGCAGATGGCTCAGCCCATCAAACAAGCGCTCAATCATTATTGGCCAATAATGTTTACTGGCACGATGCAATAGAGCAAGGGTGCCCAATCCTTTTCCTGGAGATCTACCTGCAGAGTTCAGACCCAACCCTCATCAATCACACCTGTCTGTAATTATCAAGTGCTCCTGAAGATCTTAATTAGCTGGTTCAGTTGTGTTTGATCAGGGTTGGATCTGAACTTTGCAGGAAGGTAGATCTCCAGGAACAGGACTGGGCACCCCTGCAATAGAGGTTTGCCGATAGTGTCAGCTAATGATGCAAAGTCAAAGTATAGAGACAATACATGTAGTTTGCATTTGTTTGATCATTGTCTTCAATGGTTTTTTTTTTTTTACTACAATTCATTGAATATCAATTCAATAGACTGTGAGAATTATTACATTGGAAATACAGAAAATGGGATTAGTCTCTAATGTATTGGTTAGTGTATTGTAGTGATGGGGCACAGAAGTGCACCATATTCATGGAACATGCCACTAAAAAGGGATTTAAACTACTAAGGATGCTTTTGACTAAAAACCAAATTATGAACTATCACAAAACGTATACTCACCAAATAGCTTCTTCTACCAAATGGACTCTTCGTAACATATTGTAGCAACCCTTCTCTTGCAGTTAATTATGCCTGGCTGGTGTGAATATACCATAGTGTCACAGTGAGAGGCTTATATGTGATTGGACAGAAAATCTGATGAGAAGCTGAAGTCCCGATTGATGTCTATCAAAATTATTTGATCCATATTGGCGGAAGTGAGATAATGCTTATCTTCTAAATGCAAAATTTGTCATTGTTTTGATCACTACCTTATTGATAACAGTAAGGCTAACATATTCATACTAAAAGCAAAGAGGGAGCTCTGTCAGTAGGTGAACAGATCTATTATGGTGGATCTGATCTTGATGTGATGGTGACAGATGGTGCTTAGATTCCTGCCAGTATTTTAGAGAAAATGGTATGAACAGCTGTAACCATGGCATATGACCAGTCTGACTCTTTCACAAGCTAAATTAAAAATATTCAACTTAAAATCATGTCAGGTGCTTTCAATGTCATGGAAAAAGGCTAGTAAGTTGGCTCCCCCTAGTGGCAATCCTAAACATACACATTAGAGAATGTACTGTTGGTGTGAGCAGTCTTGCATTAACTACCAGTAGGTATTGTCCTATCTATCCATCCATCACTATCTACACACGACTATCCATCCATCGATCATAACAATGAGGACACCACAAATAGGCAAAAAAGAAATATTTATTTCATGATAGAACTCAGTTTCCAAATAACTGACCATTCAAAAAAAATGTACACATTTTTTTTTAATCTTTTTTTTTTCAGGATCCACGGACAGCAGTTGTAATATCTATGACCACATGCAATGGTTTTTTTTGTCCACTACACACAAACAGGTACTAAGCCAGCGCTACCTTGACATGAGCTGCACTCTTTCATCACTGCAGACAGCTGTATTCAAGCCTGGAGCACGGCTAAAATGTCCGATGCTTTATTAGAGTCCAGCACTCTCCCACCTCAATTTACGAGTTCGATTTATGATGGCCGGCAACAGCAAAAGGTTTTTCTCCAAGGACTGTTTGAGGGACACATCCATGCACTTACGGAGTTTACAGTATGTTCATTATCAGACTTTGAGGGACCACTGATCATAGTGTCAAGGATTTTATACTCTCTTTTTTTCCCCTCCAGAGGTAAAAAATAAGGACATTGATTTTTTTTTTTTTTTTTTTTAAATAATATGAAATTTTAATGTCCTGGTCTGCAGTGTGATGTCCTGTGTTAAAAGGTCTCTGGACAGATAAAGTGCACTTGATGGCTGAGGTTCTTCAGCAGTGGGTCTCCTCGTCCACAACAACAGCAAAAGAGAAAATTCTGCCCTAACTCAGGGATTTCAATATGTAGGACTGTAGCACCAAGTGCCCACCAGTAAGGCAAGATACTGTAATGCGGCAGGCTGCAGACGAGAAACATGAAATGGCAATATGTATGTGCTTGTAGAAGGCAAAAAAAAAAAAAAAAAAAAAAAAAAAAATCACAAAAACCTCTGGGTATTCATGAAAATCAGTGCACAGAACAGCATTAAATTTTCCCTTTTCAGTCCAAATCTGGACCACTAAGAACATGGAAATAAATGCTAATCACAGCTAACAGTGTTTAAGGAACCTCTTCCTGATACTCCATTGCACTTTTGCCATACTCTTGAAGGAAGAGGAAGACATGATGGTGGTTGTATTTTCACTGTAAAAGCAATCCCAGCCAAGACTGAAAACTTCTGGTTAGCTTCCCCTTGTTCCAGTGAGATGATGGGCAGATCTGACATCTGCTCATTTCAGTCCAAGAATAGTTGAGTCTCTTTTATAGTCCTCTGGTTGAGCAGAGTCCAGCTGAATGGGCGGATAGGGTCGTGAGAGAGCACCACTACAGAACAGGGCGTTAATGCTGCAGCCATTTAAACCAGACTCTGTTGGGAGTGAAGACATGTATAAAAAGGCACCATATTTTTGGACAGGGTAGATGTACGAATTTGTATGTGCAAGATGAGTCTGAATCCATCTCTTTACCTCCACATCTAAAGGCATTACCATTTACTAAGGCAAATTCTCTCTGTAAAGAAATGCAAAGTGCATCTGCTCTGCTCTTCTATATTCTTTGCATTGGTGCTGTTGAACAAATGTTCAGCATTGCATTCTAATCATAGATATATCTCTTTAATAAATTATATTTATATATATATTTATTTATTTATATGTCCCCACCCCCCATTATACCCCTGTGGCCGTCAGCGCACGTTACAGGTATTACTGTACAAACTTAAAGTCATGCTTGTCCTTTGGCCACTTTAAGTTCTGCTCTGTTCACAGTTTCCTCCTCCCGACACTGAGAACAAACAGACTCCGAGCAGTTTTCTTCACAGAGATCACACAGACATTCCGAGAAAGGGAAAAAGCATATTCGTACATGATGAAAAGAGACAGAAGTACAAATATTCATTGTAAAATATGTTTCCAGCGAAAAGACTTTCATTAGGTGTTGCCTTGGAAACCAAAGAGTCCTCTCAGAGGGCTGCGGATCAGAATGCAATTGGACGATTTGTGACTCCAAAGTTTCACTGCACCCCCTCCTCGTCGACGTACGTGGAGGGGAACCATCCAATCTGAATGGAAAACAGAGACAGAATCTGAGAATATACAACCTCAGACTCGCACATTGAGAATAAATGTTCAAATTTTGCTCAGTTTTTCATTATACAACTGTTAATTCAGGGCTTCTAATGTGATTGGCCAATGTATTCCAACTGGATGTTTTACAAACAATAAACTACAAACAATTTTTCATTTGCTCATAACATTTGCTTGCTTTATTACCCTGCCATTGGCCTCTCCTTTCCACCAGCCTTGGTCTCCACCAATCTTGCTGTAGATCTTGACGACGTCCCCTTCTCGCAAGGACAGCTCTCTCATGTCTCGAGCGGCAAAGTTGTATCGTGCCACAGCTGTGCTGACTACCCTGGGCGTGAACACTGTCAACAACATCTGGAGATTAGTGCATGTAAAATGCTGAAGAGCGCCATTAAATGCTTATACAACAGATGAGTGGACAATTTGACATTGTGCGTGAGATGTAAATGAATGCTGTATTATTACAAGAATTTTATACATTTCTGAAGCCCTAACAAGAGGATGCTGAAAACACAACCAGGGTGGATAGATGTGGATAAGCGACTGAAATTTAAGAGGAATTGGGGGAGGTGGCATGGAAGATGCAAAAGCATGAGCAAAAAGCGCAGTACCTGACCAGAAGGGAGCAGAGCTTTGAGAGGAGAAATTGAGGCCCTGAGGACTGAGGAAGGAGAAGTTGTAGGAAGCACAGGTGGCTGCTGAGACAGAATAGAGCGAGAGAGAGAGAGAGAGAGAGAGAGAGAGAGAGAGAGAGAGAGAGAGAGCGCAAACAAATAAATGAGGAAGGCACAGCAGAGTTGCACATCACAACAGGGTAAAGAAAGTTCAAGGACGTGGTTTCCTTACCAAAATAAGACAAGGTAACAGAGTCAGTTAGGTGTGTGTATGTTTGTATGCATGTGGAAAAAAGTAGCTAGAATTCTTACAGATGCAGAAGACCCAAAAATCAGTTACTCTGACATGTTGTTCCAATGCAATCTAAACTAATTTCTTCATCTATATACACTACCTTTTAAAAGGTTTGAGTCATTATAATTTTTTTGAAAGATATTGATTTGATACCTTTATTTAGTGAGAATACATTTATAATAAAGAATTTTACATTGTTACAAATAAAAATCCTGAAAAAAAATTGTATGATGGTTTCCACAAATATATTAAGTAGTTGATACATTGATACTAATATTAAATGTTTCTTGAGCAACAAATCAGCATATTAGAATAATTTTTGATGGATCATGTGACACTGAAGACTGGAGTAATGATGCTGAAAATTCAGAGGAATAAATTACATTTTAAAATATATTAAAATAGTAAATTGTAATAATATTTTACAATAATACTGCTTTAACAAAATTTTTTTTATCAAATAATTGCAGCCTTGATGAGGAAAAAGACTTCACTGTATTCACTATTCACTGTATGGAAAAGAACACAGTGAACATTCTGTCCTTTTCTGTTCCATGGAAGGAAGTCATTGAGGTTTGAAACAAAATGAGGGTGAATGAATGACAAAATTTTCATTTTTAGGTGAATGATTCCTTTAGGCAGCTTCCACATTCTCAGAAACAGGCACTGTCTTTACACACTTGCATTAATATCAGTGAATAATAGTTAAGCTTGGCTGGAAGGAGAACAAAGGCGCATAACTTATAATACATCCAATGAAGCATCTGTTTACTAGAACCTATTCAGCTCAGCCAGAGTGGGCGGCTCCTTAACAACCAAGCCTAAGATGACTGACAGTTGAAATACCAGAAGGCGGAGCATACAGAATGTGAGGGCGGGACCAGCTGGCAGGGTTTGTTTGTTCAGACTTCCAGAGTGTGTCCAAAGATTGTGGAAGGCTGCTGGCCAGACTGGTGGGGGCTCAATAATAAATGCGGGAGAGAGAAAGCAAAAAAGCAGAAGAGTGAAAATAAAAAAAGAAGGGAGTAATGGAGAAGAAGAAGGAGAGATAAAAAGATAGAGAATTATGGCAGTGAACGTTTACCTGGTGAGCGGGTATTGGTGCGAGAGCTTGAGCGTTCCCGGGATTTGTAAGGGTACCGTAATGTCGTGTCCAACAGCTTAAAGCTCTCTTTCAGTGAATGAATCTGATAATACTCCACAAGCTCCTGTAACAAAGAAACATATCTAAAGTTACTTACAGAAGTTTCAGAAAAGAAGCTGAGAAACTGCATTTCCAGAAGAAATACCAATATTTGCAAGGGATTTTTTTTTTTGATTTAGGTAGGCTTAGATTAGGCTTTGGTTCTATGTAAATGAACCAGAGCCGTATTAGTATCACACATCTTGTTTTTTGGCAGCCGTGCTACATATGGCTATAAAAAAACAAAAAAACAAAAACGTAATATTGTGAAATATCATTACTAACTGTAAAATAAAATAACATTACTATATAAAAAACTATATATATATATATATATATATATATATATACACTGTATCTTAATGGATGAATAGAAAGTAAAAAAAAAACTGCATTCATTTGAAATATAAATATTTTAAATATTTTTCTTTTTTAAAATAAATCTTACCCTTAAATGTTTGAATGTTAGTGTGTACAAAGTATAGACACAAAAAGAAAATATCTAAAGTGAAACCTGGACTGAAATCTGTATGTTAAGAGCTTTGAGTGAATTAATTGTGTAAAACTGCAGAAAAAGTTTTTCAATGCAGTCTTCACCAAAAAATTTCTCATTTCAACAAAGACATTTCTCTTACCAGAAGGCTTTCAAACTTCTTTGCCTCTGTAATGTGAATCCAGTTATCTTTCTCAATAACTTTAATATGCTTCACTTCATCATTAAACCTGTTAAAAGGAGAGAAATGTTCCCATCATTCACGTAACTCACAGAACGTTTCCCAATAATATTGCATCTCATACTATATATGGAAGGCATATTTATTTAGTTGCGAATTTAACTTGTGCAAAATTGGAATATCGTCTAAAACATTTGTGAATAATGTACTCTTTCCATCCCATGTGTCCCAAAATCGTCACTTCCTGGGAAATTGGCACAAAATAAGGTATATGTAATAAAAATGGAAGTTGCTGCAGTCAGGGAATCCACTGTGGCTCTTTTTTCCTACATTATAAATGACTTGTGTTTTAGAGCGTGCAGGCAAAACCCAATAAACGCTTTAATGTTATCTGGTGTTCGGATTCCTGGTGTTTGGACATGCAATCATGTGAGACACTTCTGGGAGGGAATTAAACCAAATCGATTTTTATGACAGACTTCGGCTCAGCCATATCAGAATGATCAAACCAACATTAAAGATGATGTGCAATGAAATTGGTCCACTGGTTACTCCAGTTATCCAATCACAACCACTGATGAGGCAAGGTTTTTTGTTGTGCATTGAGGGATTTATTTGATAAATGTTTTTTTTTTATTATATTTTACGTGCATGTCTTCTTATTGGATAAAAAAAAAAGATCCGCCTCAACTGAGCGCATACGTTTTTCATGTGCATATTGGCGTTTCCATCCAGCGATTTTTTTGTGTGATATCCCAAAATGCGCATTAAAATAGGTGGATGGAAAATAGCTAATAACTGACAAAATACTAAAAGATGACGGACAGATTGTTCTATTGTGGACATGAATACATGTAATACTCACTTGATGCTGATTGCGAATCTCTCAGCCTCTGCTGTTCTCTCTCGGATCAGATAGGTGCCGCTGCTGTGAGACTTGAGCAGGTTGTCAGCCTGCTGCCGCTCCATGTTTCCTGCAAACCTGAAGCCCACAGGGAAAACACAACTCATTCACAATCCCGTTCAATACCCTGTACATCATTACAGGAGCTCTCACAGAGGTCGTTACCTCATTAAAACACAATAAAGACCTAACATGCCTCACAATTAGCCTAAAGATAATCAATCATCATCACTGATCATTGATTCTAGTTATGACATATATAATTCCATGCAAATTTTACTGGATCAAAGGAGAGTAGCATAGCTGCAAAGACTTATTACTATAATTATATTATTAGTATATGAGACTGTGAACAGTGATTACAAACAAAATAAATATTGTAGTATCTTGGTATTGTAAAGAGTAAAAATGGAAAAATCTATGTGTTCGCAAACAGGATGAAATAAATACCAGGGATAAACGTAGTAATCTGTTTCTCTGGAGTACTGACGGCTGGAAAATGACTGGAAAGGCTGAAAGAAGAAAACCATCAAAAAATTCTAGTATACAGTACATATATTTAAGAGAAAGAAAAAGTATTAGGAATAATTTAAGAAAATGATTTGATTTTGTTTTTATGAATCTGTACCTTAGGGTCTAGACATGGTTTCACACTGGAACTGGGGAAGAAGCCAGTCTTTTGGGTTTGGATGAGCTTGCCCTTAGAGAAAAATACAACAAATGACAGGTAAAGATGAATGAATTAAGGACTTTATGCCCCCCGAAATAAGACAGCAGTTTATAGAACTCAAACTATATTAGGTAAGACCAGGGTCCAAAATGAATGCCAATGGTGTGTGAATTGATTTTTTTTTACTGGCCATAAAAACACTACATGGACAAAAGTATTGGGACACCTGACCATTACACCAACAGGGACTGTAATGGCATCACATTCTAAATACATAGACTTTAATATGGAGTTGGTCCACTTCCTTGTAGCTACAACAGCTTCCACTCTTCTGGGAAGGATTTCCACAAGATTTTGGAGTGTTTCTTTGGAAATTTTTGCCCATTCATCTAGCACAGCATTTGTGAAGGTCAGGCACTGGTGTTGGACGAGAAGGCCTGGCTCGCAATCTCCGTTTCAGTTCATATCAAAGGTGTTCGATGAGGCTGAGGCTAAGCCAGTCAAGTTCTTCCACACCAAACTCATCCAACCATGTCTTTATGGACCTTGTGCACAGGGACACAGTCATGTTGGAATAGAAAAGAGCCTTCCCCACACTTTTCACACAAAGTTTAAAGTACAGAAAAATATCTTGGTATGCTGAAGCATTATATTTTCCCTTCACTGGAAGTAAGAGGCCTAGTCCAACCCCTGAAAAACAGCCTCATACCATTATCCCTCCACCACCAAACAATATAAACAATGCAGTCAGGCAGGTAACATTCTCCTGGCATTTGTCAAGCCCAGACCCCCCCATCAGACACCATGCGCCTCAGCACAGTGACCCCGCTCTGTGACTTTGCGTGGTGTTCCGCTTCATGACTGAGTGGCTGCTGTTCCTAAATGCTTCAATAATTCAATAATACCACTTACAGTATGACCCATTTTTTCACAAATGTTTGTAAATGCAGACTGCATGGCTAGGTGCTTCCATGTCCCTTAACACCTGTGTCACCTGTGACTTAACAGGTCTCTTACCTGTTAGAAAATTGTATTTCTGATTTGGTTATATCTCTAATATATGATTCGTTTACATCAGAAAGGGACTGTTGTTTTTGTACCATTTAAAACAAAACTATCATTCTTAAAATGGGCCAACTGAACTAAAGCTATTTTACTAGTATTTGGCACCTAGAAAAAGTGTAAAATCTGGACCATAGAATAGGTCATCACTGTAAACATGGCAAATGTTTCATTTTATAATATCATACCTCCCACCATGATGTGTCTGGATCTCCCTTCAGGAGCTCAATGACTTCTCCTGTCTGAAAGCAGAGTGGCATCTTGCCTGGCAGGGCAGGGGTACCATTGTAATTTTTGATGGCCACCATCTTTGGACCTTAAGAACACAATAAAAAAAAAATCTTATCAGAACTGCAAGAAGAACAAAGTACTTGGACCCTTATATTTTATAATCTTAGAACACACCCATAGCCTATGTTTATTGCATGCATGTACTATACACTAGATGTCAGCAGAGAGTTGAAATATAATTTCTTTAGAGCATGTGTGCTGAATATGGTCCATTTCAGTTTAAGAGCCTGAAGCTGTGTGAAGTATCTAAATTTTTCATATTGACATAACTGCATTAGTATCTCAGAAGACAGACAAAAATCACATTTTACTAATATTCTTACCTGATTGTGGAAGCCCTGGCTCCTGCAATAGACAGAAGGGAATTTATGATTTAATGCACTTCAAAGTTTAACATGGTTTTAACTTAAGCATATTAGGCATCTTTAAAGTGTTTTTCAAAATTGAGGAGAAACTTTAAGATTAAATAAAGTAGTGAAGTTTGGTCAAAGTCAGTAAGAGTGGATGATTAATGCATTAGACATTAGTGTGGAGTAATCTGAGAGATGGAAGTTTATTAGTTCAGGCCACTAAAAACTCACCGAATCATGGGGACCTGAAATAATAATGAGAGAGAGAGAGAAACCAAGAGAGAGAGAGCATGGTCAGTGGTTTGTTCTCTTTAATTAGGGCAGATGTAATGTACATGTGGTTCTTTAAGAAGCAGCTTTCTGTGAGAGACTTACTTATTTTGCAAATGGTAATGACCTCCAGACACTCCTTATGGACGCCGGTCCCACAGCGTGGACAGTAGTATCCCTGGTAGAAAATACCCCTAAAGAAAGAATGATAAAATAAAAGTGAGAGATACTGATGCTAAAGGGTCTGAAAGCAGCTAGAGCTCTGACAAACGAGAAATGTCAATATAATACCATAAAATGTCTTCATTTCGTGAGGTCCTACTGAAGATCAAACTCATCCAAACACAACTAGAATTTGTTTTGATTTTGAGTCATGCTCACCCATGCATAACTTAGAACCATGTTGCTAAGATGTTGTGAGTACTTGCCAAGGCACTGCTAAGCAATCGTTAAGTTTTTCTAGGTGGTTGCTTACTGGCCCAAGTCAAAAGAGCCCACACTCCAGTCTCTACCAGATTCAAAACCGCTTTGTTTTTCTCCACATAAGAAACAATTACTGTCCTAATACGAGTTTAGTCCATGCTGACCAAAGCCCTATTTGGAAGGGACTAGATTTCCCAGAGGACGTTAAAGAAATTCATGATTCCTAAAACCCTATTCTGACAGTAATTGTTTCTCATGTGGATGTCTGTAATGATAAATTTGCATTACATCTCAGTAATAAAACTCATGCATTCGGATGTTGATTTATTCACGGTGAAGGAGTGAGTTTTGTGATCCTACGAACCTGGGAACACGCTGCTCACGTGGTCAGTCACATGATTGTCTGCTCTGCTGTTAATAAAATGTGATATGCTTTGAATAAAAATAGTATAATAATTATGTTTAATTTAATAATAGTTCAATAATATCCTATTTATTATTTGATTATTTAAATCTCCTGTTTAAAAATAGGAAGATAGACGCACTATATTTGCATTTGCTTGCATTTCATCTCAAAATGATGCATGTCATTTTAAAAATGTGTAAATTAGCAGAAATAAGTTAATGCGGCCTCTTATTTACATGAAGTAAACAAAGCTGCATATGCATATAATTGTATATAATATTTTAAAACTGTATTGCATGCATGTTCCTACCACAATAATGGCCCATTTAAAAATGTTTACATACTTTTCTTCTCTTTTTCCTTTTGCTCTTAACAGCTCCCACTCGCGGAGATGGAGCTGTGATGAAATATTGTTCTTGTAAATACTTTCCAGCATTTTGGTACTGAAAGAGTATGTCTTTAAAATGCATGCAAATTACAGTGAATCACAACAGATATTGTATGGTGCTCAGCGGTCAAAAAAGATTTAAACAGCGAATTTTGAATTGATCTCTTCTTGTAAACTCAGAGATGTGGATTCAGATGGCAATTCAATTACCACAGAACCTTGGTGTTTGTCAAAAAAACTGATATTTTTACTTTAGTGATCTACTTTAGAAGTCATTCTGGACTCGGACGGCAATAAAATAACAGACTAGCCCCTTTAAATGTTTCAAATATTTCTGAATATTTAGCAAATTACCTACCACCTTTTTTCGGCAAAATCTGCAACCCAAATCTGCGACCTGGAAGGTCACAACATGCCTAACTTCAGGGTCCGAGTGTCAGCTGCATAATCGATAGAGATATGCTTCAGTCTATCTGTATATGTGTGGAAAATTACTGTGTTTATCTATTTCTTAGCCAGTCAGAAACTGCAACCTGAAGCAAGGACGTAGCTTAGACCTTGGTGTAGGGTATAACTGCTGTGATCTTTGTAACTGTAAGCGGGGCGGCCTACGAACTCCTGTGTGAGTTTTGAAGTTGACTTCTGCTGATAAAACTGCAAACTATCTTCAGTAAAACTTTTCTTCAATTTATTATAATTCCGACTCCGGGTCTTCTTTCAAACATCTGGTCCTTGGGTCCTAGACTGTATAACCCCTTACAATACAAACCGTGGAAACACCTAAGACTGCCCAATTTAATATCAGTGTCAGCAGCTGTGGCCCATCTGTAAGGGCAGGTGGGGGAGAGCTTCACCAAAATAATCATCCAAAACAGACCTCTATATAAACAAATATTTTTCAGATTTTCAAGACTATTTTAATTCGTAAAGGGAGCAGGGTACATTTAAATTTAACATATGGCTTCGGCAGGCATGTATAATCTTAAGGGGGGGTAGAGGGAGCCTGAGTCCTCCCCAGCTCTACAGCGTCCACAATTTTCCCAATGTAAATCTGTGGTGAAAAATGGAACTGCAGCGCACTCTAAATGAGAGCCATCGGGGCAAATTTCAGACTGCCCCACTTATTTGCCCGTTATTATACATAAACCTCACTCTAGACCAAGACAATATCAAATCTGCTTCAACTATGTGTATATTAATATGCATCATGTCAGTAACTAGTTGTCTTTTCTTCCTGTGTGAAGTTAGCCTGGCTAACGTCAGACCTCGTCTCATTGAGACGTGGTCTGGGAACCACATGTTCATTTTCTCGTATTTGAGGCGTGGTTTACGAATGCCCAGAGCCGTTTATTAGGCGCTACGAATGTCTATCAAATGCGCCTGTACGTAGCTCATAGCCAATCATTTCAATTATAACAGATGACGTATGTAGAGCGTCAGAAATTCGACGAGGAAGAAGACGAAATAAACTTGCGTTCTAAACTAACACTTTCTAAGGCTGCATCAAAAGGTAACTTCGCGTCTGATGCCATGTTGGATCCATAGATATAAACAAACTGCTTCGGTGTGTCGCATAGACGTCGTCATCGTCTTGCGGCTCCCTCCCCGTTCTGTGATTGGTTCCCTTTTTGAGGGGAAAATCTGGTCCATGGTGTCCAGGCTGCCTAGCAGCGTGAATAAAATCACGCTGCACGCAAGGCAGCATGGGGAAACCCAGGCTAATGTGAAGTAGCATTTCAAATGAATGAAAACGTAAATCCTTTAGTTTAAATATGCTCATATGAATAGCCTCTATATAATTCTGTTGAGTTTGTTTTATGTTTGTTCTGAGAGTAGATATGACATAGTTGTACATAGATATAGTTGTATCAGTGATTTCAGGCCCAAACATAAATGATCACATTCATCTAATCTTTCCTAACGATCCGCTAGCTGCCCGCCCCATAAGCATGCTGTCAAAAAAACGCGTCTCTATAGGCAGCCTAGGCTCTGAGATCTGCACACAAAAACAGTTGGTTTCACCAACCACTCAAAACCAAAGTAAATAGTGTTCGCGTGCAGCCGTCATAGGCAGCCGTGCACGAGCGCAAAACCTCACAACACCCACCCCTGTCGGTGATTGGTTGGAACACTATTAACTTTGGTAAATCATTGTGATCATTTATGTTTGGGCCTGAAATCGCTGATACAACCTTTAAGTGATTAGAATATAAAGCTTATAAAATGTGTATGATAAACCAGCACTAAGACTTAGAATCTGCCCTTCCTATATTTACGGTCAGGAGCCGCTACTGAGTGTCAGGTAAGACACTTGTCTTGATTTCTCTGCTCTCTTTTGTGGGTTTATAATAAACATCCACCTCTATTAACTCGTGTGAAGTTTATTTCATTAGGGTTTTTATAATAAATTTAAATTATATTAAATTATTAATTAAAAGACATATGCATCATATGTTAGGCGCGCAAATACAGCACATGAACTTCTGTAAAACCCACATCTAGCAAACATACACTCCCACCTCTGTAATAAACACCGAGATGTTTAGTCCCGTCCGAATCTGTACATGAAATCACATACATCAGGTAATAAGAATTACAACTCAAACGTTGTTTGGAAAACAAGTCCCATCTGAATAGGGCTTAAGTTGTTTTCTGAGAAAGTCTCTTCTTGGCTTTGTGCTAACGCTTATATCATTGCTATAGCAAACGATGTAGATACACCAGATCAGAAACAGATCAGATGTATCACTTGATAGTTCGGAAAAACAGTCCTACAGTTAATATCATTTTTAAAAACCAAATGTGTCTGTAAGCATCTAAAGTCTACGATGTTCTGGTCCTGACTTTAATGCAATTCTATGCTTTTTTTGTGCAATTTTATCTTCTGCGATGCCAAAGGCACACATTTCATTGCTTATAATTCAACAGGCTACACAATTTGAGGTATCCTTCATGTCCGTAGCGCAAACAGTGCCCCACATACTGAAATGTAATACTTAAAAGCTTGTTCAAATTCTAGGCATGAGCCATTGTAATAGTGATGCTTGGCTTTGGAAGCCAACTTGTGCATTAATACAGCCCCAACAATCACCCAACGTGACTCCATATGTCGGTACAACTAAGCGGCTACATTCAACACCCAAACAAAATTCAGGCCAGTTTGCACACAGATTGAAACATGGAGCTGATATAATTAGAAGCCAATGTGCACACTGATCTGCACTGCAGGGTGGCAAATTTAGGTCAGCGCAGTATGATTTCACACGAGTAAATACAGCCAATCAGTGAAGCAGCTCATGTAATAGAGGTCAAACCAGTAGCCTAGTAACATGGGTCGAAGCCCGTCACAATTCACTGCGCCGCCTCAGTAATTCAGCGAGAATGGCGGTTGTGTGAGAGAGCCCTCACCTCAGCAGCATTTTACAGGCTCTGCAGTTGGTGTTCTTTTCAAACGTGTGCATTTGGAAGTTGTGCTGGTTGGCAGTGGCTCTTTCGGGTTTGATGTTTGACCTGTGTGAATAAATAATCGCACATGTGATACGGTGATCAAAGAGCAAAATCCTGTGTAATTTTGACACTGCGGTTCTAACATACATGGCCATTTCAAACTGCTCCATCCACTTGCGCTTGGTATCTTCTGTCTTGCAAAAGAACTGGAAGCCCTGTTTCCCCTGCAGATGGATCAGGTAGAAGCCATAGGACCACTATGGGTGGAAAGAAGATGGTTGATGGAGGGATGGTGGAGAGATATGGAGAGAATGCAGCAATGGATTGAAAATATTTTCGGATTGTTCACATATCCGTCTGCATTTTTTTTTTTTTTTTTTTGTATCATTTTAATTGTCTATGTACACGTGTCTTTGGCTGTTCCATTGAATCTCATGCTACAAACACAGCTTTTTTAAAAGCCCAATTCGCTTGATGTTTTCTTTCTGTATTGACGAGTTTCCTATTGAAACAGGATGTTTGGGTGAGACATTTTTGCTTGTTTCCTTTTTTTGAAAATAGCCAAAAGCCTTTAGCTACATCATGCCGCAAACAATGATTTGCTGCTTACTGCATTAGTGGGACCCACAATTTCATTCTAGAAAAAAAAATTTCTTTGGATAAAAATTTCTGTAATGCAGGATAAGTCATTAATTATTTTAAATGCATCTACACTACAATTTGGGGTCAGTAAGATATTTGAATGTTTTTTAAAGAGGTCTCTTATACTCAGCAAGGCTACATTTATTTGATCAAAAAATATATTTGAATTAGGGCTGTTGATTTAATGCATTAATTTAATAAATTAGTAATCTAATGTTAAAATTATTTAATGCATTTAATGCACCTGCTCCATCACAGACCTGCATAAGTCATCTTACATTTCATACAGTTGATAGGTGACGAACATGATGCAAAAACTCACTCATGATGTGATATTGATTTTATACAACAGTTAAATAAATAAATAAATATTATTTTTATATTGTGTAAATATTTTACACCCAATATTGTCTGCTTTTGCTCAATTATTTGCCAACAAAAATATTACCTATAAAGCCAGAGCAGAACTGCTGTGTGTCTCTGAGCAACACAGTGTTTAATTTCTTTGGATTGAATGAATCCGTGTTTTTTTGGTACTTTTTGGTACCGGGTACTTTTTGCATACTCTTTTAGGAGTACTGTGAATTTGGACATACTTCTTTTGTCACATACAGATTTTCGCCTACCGTATAGTAGGGAAGTATGTGATTTCAGATGTAGCCATTTACTTAATTCCTGAATGAATCAGCCGTTTGAACGAATCTAATGAATGACTCAATATCTTACTCATTTAGACATTTACCACCACCTTCTTGCAGTTTTAGTTTCTTATTTAGAGAATAATTTCATAAAAAATAATAAAAATTCCATATTAATAAAAAAAAAACTATTATTACAGGTATAGTTTACCCAAAAAAGAAAATTCTGTCATAATTTACTCACCCCCATGTTGTATCAAATAAAATGTTTGTTTTTTCTTCCTCAAGCTCCTTTTTTAACGTCTATTTGATGCTTTTCTCAGCCAAATTTGATGTGCGATTACCAAAAAAAAAAAAAATTAATCGTGTAATTAGGTAAAAAAAAAAAAAATCCCTTGACAGCCCTAATTTTAACATTTTAAAATGTAATTTGGCAAAGCAGAATTTTCAGCACCATTACTCCAGTCTTCAGTGTCAAATGATCCTTCAGAAATAATTTTAATATGGTGATTTGATGCTGATTTCCTGCTATTATCATTGTTTAAAATGTTATTTTTTTCAGGATTCTTTAATGAATAGAAAGTTCAAAAGAACAGTAATTATTTGAATTCTGTAACAATGCAAAAATTGATTTGTAAAAACAGCTGATTCAATTCTGGCAGCATAAAGCTGCTGTGGATTGCTTGAGATGACAGGAAACAGATCACAACATCACAGAAGTAAAAGGCATAATCACAGCACCTCAATGCTTACAGAACATGAGCATTCATCTTACCATTTTTCCACTCGACTGGTAGGCATGCAAAGAGATTGAAGGCGGAGAGGGAACGAGAGAAAGAGAAAGAGAGAGACACCCTGTTACACATGCATTCTCACATACATGCAAACATTCCTGATTGTTAGAATCATTGAGAATGCATCAGCTTCTCTGAATTTACACACAAGCTTGAGCATTGAAGAGGGCAGAGCATCATCTCTGATTGGTTGAAATTATGAGCATCATGCTTTAATGAACGCAATCCAACTGTGCTATTCAACAAGCAAACGATCAGATCACCCCTTTGCATTTTTAACACACAAAACATTAAGATCACTGCCGTAATCAATTATGGCAGGTATACTTATTCTGAAACAGGCCCGATGGCTGGTTAATCAAAGGTCTCTCACCTTTTTCATGTCACGGTTATTCATGGGGTCATCTGACATCTTGTAAAAGTGAAGTTCAATGATCTCTTTTAACTCATAGTTATAGCCTTTTCTCTTGCAAACAATCACAACTTTATCAAATAGGAAGATGTATCTAGGTGAAGAAAACACAGGAAAAAATTATTACAATCTGTTTTGTAGCATATGAAAACTTATAATGAAGGTGCAGTCGTACCTGTCTTGTTTGGTCCGGTTAACTATAGAGCACACTTTAAGCTCTCCGTCTATCTTTGGCCTACCGTACTCCTCTAGTTTCACCTGCTGTGAATTACATGTGCACACACACACACACACACACACACACACACACACACGCACACACACGCACACACAATACATTTATATAGACATAAAGGCTTGAGGAATTTCAAACATTACTTTGTGACATACATCCAAGCATCACTTGTTAATGAATGGAATATTACAGGTTAAATATAAGTTAAAGGCAATGAATTCAGTATCTTTTTGCATCAGATGAAATTGCAAAAGTAATGACAGATTTCTAAAATACTGCCCATCTGCCAAACGGATAGTTCTAAAAACTTTTCACTAAAAAATGTTTCGTTTTGTAAGCATGTCAAAGGTTTTGGTTTAGAAACATTTTTGCATATCAGTTTTGTTTGCAGATTATTTTTGTAAACCAGTCACTGATGAATGTAAAACATTTATATCAGTCTGTTTAACCTAGAATGACAGTGCTTGTTCTTTCCATCTTTACAAGTTTTCAAAATATTTTGTTTAATGTAAAAAAAAAAAGAAAAATGTCTGCAAAATATCCTGTATACATATACAGTATAAACATTAGAAGAGTATCTTAAGAGGTAAAGAGATAAAAGGTACTACAGTAATGCTACAGTTGCTGCTATATCAGGAGCTATTAAAGGCATGGCAAAGCCCACAGTGAATTTCTTTTGTCTGTAAGTGTCATGCCTCATTGGCTCATTGATGTATAGCTGCAGGCGTCATCTGCAGCACAGACCCTCACATAAATAAACCAGAGCTGATACACTAACTCCTACATTAGCTACTGGGAGAGGATACAGATTTCATTCCTTTTAAACAGTCCTAAACATGTTCTGTGCTTGTGGCCTGGAGGCTTTCAGAATTTATTTTACTGAACAGAAGTGGCAGATGGGGGGCAGGTGGAGGATTGTAAACAACTAAATGTTTGGGGATAAAGAGGAATTGGCCAGCATGCTGAAATGTGCATGACCTCAGACATCATAAGTCTTGTAAAGGACACAATAGAGGGGTCCAACCTGATTTTTGCAATCCTCCAAAAAAATGCCTTTAAGCTACAAGTAAAGGCACTATGAATTAGCTTTAGGTCAATTACAAGATTCTGATACCAGCTGTGATGTTCTCAGTATCGATATTACCTCAACAGAACAGACAGTAGGTTGGCCATTGAATATGCATGATATATTAGCATAGCATTTAACTGGACATAAATACAAAATATACAAAATATAATGCACAGGTAGATAAGACCCATATTTTAACCAAACAGGGTCATAAAATGAATTATGACTTGCCAAACTTTAATGTGCGCACTCTTTCTGCATTGATTATGCCAGTGTATCACACAACTTCATGAACACTTACTAGATTTTCTATTGAGCTCTGAAATTCACTTATTTTCTTCAGGGTTTCATTGTCTCTCTTCACCTCATTGATGTACATGGCCAGGTCCTTCGAAGACAGATAAATAGACAAAGGTAAAACACTCAGATAAAAACTCCCAAGCCACTCGCCCCCCAAAATACACAGTCCCGGAGATCCTTATATATATAAAAAATCTTTAAGGGATAATTATATTATAAACCAACTCTTGACATCAAACACTGTATTGGGATATTAAGGTGTATATGGTGGTTTGATCAGAGTTCACACCTGCATGGCTTCTAGTGCTTCTTTAAGCTGCTGCCTCTCTGGATGGTCCATAGAGTGGCTTACTAACTCCTGCGGAAACACAACACTATAATAAGTCACACATACACACTTGGTCCGTTTATGGTAAAAGGGATTAAACTCACAATGACACATCCAGGTGATATTTTACTATTTCTGCCTCTCACATACTGTACACGCACACTCACACACAGACGGAAACATAGACGCGCAAAGAAACTTGTAAATATGCATGATATACTGTATTATCATATCATTTAGCTGGAAAGAAATACACATAGAAGCACACAGAATCATTGTTGTCATTGCTGCCCAAAAATTGTCGATAAAATTGTTTGCAAGTGATTGCACTGATTGCATTTTCCAATTAACGATGTATATCGTCGCTGTCCGATGAAAACCGCGTATGTCCATTTTGCCGATTTTGAGATTTTTCGACGGATAGAATGTCCAGGTTCATTTCCATATACAGTATGCTTCACATATCTAAATGACCAATGAAAAGTTGTGAAATCATGTCATCTGATTTCCACGTATATCCATTTGGTGTCAAAGCTGTCAATCACGCCGCGTATCTCCCGCTCTGTGGAGGCATCTCGCCGGTCTAAGCGTCTCTGGAAGCTCCGCATTGGATAGCCGAATAATTCTGTGAGGTAAAGTATCAGCAAACGTTTGTTTTGACAACTGTTCAAGTTCATTATATATTCGCAATATATTCACAACTGTTATTTTACCGGTAAATGGTCTAGACGAAGTAATTGTCACTGTTTATTGTGGAGATGTTAACGCACGGGTCTGTTAACTTAAGCAATATAGTCTAATATTTTTCTGACTAATAAATTACTGACACAGTAAAGGGTAGATTTAAATAAAGAATAACGAATTTTAAATAAAGAAAAACATAATTTAAATAAAGAAAAAAACTAAATTAAAAAAAAAGAAAAAATGAAATTTAGCCTAATAAAGAAAAACGAAATTTAAATAAATAAAAATGACATTTAAATAAAGAAAAAAACGAAAATTAAATAAAGAAAAACCCGAAATTTAAATAAAGAAAAACGAAATTTAAATAAAGAAAAATAAAATTAAGTTAAATTAAAAACGAGATTAATTTAGATTGATAACGGCTAAAAAGGCTATAGCCATGTTGGGTCCGTGTACTTTTTCGTTCATTCATTATTCTATTTCGGAATGAAAGATGAAATGTAAAAAAAAAAGGGTGCAGCTTGTTTTTTTTTTGTTTTTGTTTTTTTGTTTAAAAGAAAAAAAACAGAAATGGCTGTTTTTTTTTTGTACATAGCATAGCCTACTTTGTTATGATTTTAGTATCATGATTAATAAATGCACGCACAATTATCCGTGAACTTGATTTGAAGCCTTTCAACTTGTTTGTGCAAAATTCAGAATTAAATGAATGTGCAGCAATTTGTACAAATAGAGTCTGTAGGTCTACTACTATACTGTTGAAAGTATGAAAAGTGAACAGCACGAGTAATAGGATGCCACATTTGAGACGGGTCAGACATGATTTTGACCACTTCATCAAGTTTTGTTTTGTGAATTTTGAAAGTGAATTTCGTTTTGTATAAATTGTATCTTATTTTTAATAAATTTTTCATCAGCCAATTGCCTGTAGTGGATTTAATATATAAGCAGCAAATATATAGCAGACAATATAATCATGGAGGCGCCCGCGCGGTCACTTGCATTGCACGTTAAGCGCATCTCATCCTAACTTAACGAAACTCAGTGTATGCCTCACACAGACATGAGAATGACATCCAATACACAAAGCTTGAAAATTCTTTAAACGAAATAATTCAAAACGAAAAGAAAAAGGCTACTCTCTGATTATATGATTATCATAGCCTAGCCTATTTTGTGAATTGTTCATTCCCGGTTGGCATTGGCACACATTTTGCTGCCCTTACAAAAGTGCCGCTCTAGGCAATTGCCTAGTTCGCCTATAGCTATGGACGCGCCGGCCGGTCAGCAATGAGTGTATTTATTCATTGTCCCTTCATATATCATATGAAGTTTGCAAGAGACATTTAAACTGAAACGTATTTAATAAACTGAGCGTAGCCTATTCATCTGTCAATATGAAACGCGACTTGGCCATTCTAATGATCGGAAGAACGCGTATCGACCACCGTTACTGTAAAATATGCACGTATGTCCATTTAAACTCGATTTTGGTCAAATGTGGACTATATCATTACACTGGCAAGAATATGGTTACATTTAAAGATGCCGTATCAAGTATGACAACGCTACGTTCACATGCTTTTGAAATTATGGTGTTTTTTTCACTTCCTGAAAAGTAACCGTTTTGGACATACGTGAGTTTCATCGGGCAGCGACGATATATAATAAGTGTATAAATATTTATAATATAAAATTATTGAGGATGTCCTCAAAGGAAGGATGACTTCTTGTTAGATTTAGCAAACCATTTAGAAACAAACACGTGCCATCTCAAACACAACTCACACACATTAGCACTCCCTGGATTGGAGTGTATGAAATGGGGTACGGATAATATGATTTAAGCATGGCTGATTTAAACAGTGTCACTGTATCCACCACCTAGTGCTCACTTCCCTATATCCTGCCCTTCTGTCACGTCACACTCTCTGTGTCCATTATTAATGTGTGTTGTGAATTAATGATGGTTTGTATCATGCAGGGCGTCCTGTTTTATACATGATCTCTATTAGCAGTGGCTGGGCAGAGTGGAGAGCCACATGGGTCTTGTTGGATGAGGTAAAACGATCTGAATGTTTTATAAGGTTTTGGGGTTCACAGGAGGTGCTGTGCAGCAGAGCAGCTTTCAAACCTCAAACCAGAATAAATGGAAGTTGAACAGGTTCCTTAATTTTTTTAACTCTCTTAGTTAGAGATGAGCTCATAATATTGTTGATGATGAGTAGTGGGTCTCACCTTAAGCAGAAGGTGGTATTTAAGGACCCTCTGCATGGGGACAACCAGAAGATCCTGCAGTTTGAACTTTCCCTCCTGGACCTTCATGGTACACTCCTGTAAACGAGGATTATTGCAACAGATGAGCAGTTTTTAAAAGGAAACTATGGAAAAAATATGGAACACACTAAAAAAGTAGTAGTATTTTAAACTGACAATCACTGAAGACGGCCTTCAAGAATGTGGCATATTTTAGAGTAGAACAAAATTGTACGGTGAAAAATAATGTAAAGCAAGACTTTTATTGATTAGGATTTCATTGGATCATGGAAAAATCACTAAGCATCGGCCCCTTACGGTCCGGCCCTTAGTGGATCGGGCGGCAGTCGAAGATGGGGGCCTCGACAACCCGATCCCTGGATGCGGAATCTAGCTCTAGGGACATGGAACGTCACCCCTCTGGCGGGGAAGGAGCATGAGATTGAGCGTGAGGTTCAGAGATTCCGACTAGAGATAGTTGGGATCACCTCCATGCACGGCTTGGGCTCTGGAACCACACTCCTTGAGAGAGGATGGACTCTTCACCACTCTGGAGTTGCCCATGGTGAGAGGCGGCGGGCTGGTGTGGGTTTGCTTATAACCCCCCAGCTCAGCCGCCATGTGTTGGAGTTCACCCCGGTGAACGAGAGGGTTGCTTCCCTGCGCCTTCGGGTCGGGGATAGGTCTCTCACTGTCGTGTGCGCCTATGGGCCAAATGGCAATGTAGAGTACCCGGCCTTCTTGGAGACTCTGGGAGGGGTGCTGGAAAGTGCTCCGACTGGGGACTTCGTCGTTGTACTGGGGGACTTCAACGCCCACGTGGGCAGCGACAGTGACACCTGGAGGGGCGTGATTGGGAGGAACGGCCCACCTGATCTGAACCCGAGTGGTGTTCTGTTATTGGACTTCTGTGCTAGTTACAGCTTGTCCATAACGAACACCATGTTCAAGCATAAGGGTGTCCATCAGTGCACATGGCACCAGGACACCCTAGGCCGGAGGTCGATGATCTACTTAGTGGTTGTTTCATCTGACCTCCGGCCGTATGTCTTGGACACTCAGGTGAAGAGAGGGGCGGAGCTGTCAACTGATCACCACCTGGTGGTGAGGTGGATCCGATGAAGGGGGAGGAAGCTGGACAGACTCGGCAGACCCAAATGTACCGTGAGGGTCTGTTGGGAACGTTTGGCCAAATCCCCTGTCAGAGAGATCTTCAACTTCCACCTCCGGCAGAGCTTCGACCAGATCCCGAGGGAGTCAGGAGATATTGAGTCTGAGTGGACCAAGTTCTCCACCTCCATTGTCAACGCAAGGTCTCCAGTGCCTGTCGAGGCGGCAATCCCCGAACTCGGTGGTGGACACCGGAAGTAAGGGATGCCGTAAAGCTGAAGGAGGAGTCCTATCGGGCCTGACTGGCTTGTGGGACTCCTGAGGCAGCTGACGGGTACCGACAGGCCAAGCGGACTGCAGCCCGGGGGTTGTGGAGGCAAAAAATCGGGCTTGGGAGGAGTTCGGTGAGGCCATGGAGAAGGACTACCGGTCGGCCTCGAAGAGGTTCTGGCAAACCGCCCGGCGCCTCAGGAGGGGAAGCAGTGCCCTACCAACGCTGTTTACAGTGTAGGTGGGCGGCTGTTGACCTCGACTGGGGATGTCATCGGACGGTGGAAGGAACACTTTGAGGATCTCCTCAATCCTGCCGTCACGTCTTCCATTGAGGAAGCAAAGGCTAATGGCTCAGAGGTGGACTTGTCCATCACCCGGGCTGAAGTCACCGAGGTAGTCAAGAAACTCCTCGGTGGCAAAGCACCGGGGGTGGATGAGATCCGCCCCGAGTACCTCAAGTCTCTGGGTGTTGTGGGGCTGTCTTGGCTGACACGCCTCTGCAGCATCGCGTGGCGGTCGGGGACAGTATCTTTGGACTGGCAGACCGGGGTGGTGGTCCCTCTTTTTAAGAAGGGGGACCGGAGGGTGTGCTCCAACTATAGGGGGATCACACTTCTCAGCCTCCCCGGGAAAGTCTATGCCAGGGTACTGGAGAGGAGAATACAGCCGATAGTAGAACCTCGGATTCAGGAGGAACAGTGTGGTTTTCGTCCCGGTCGTGGAAAACTGGACCAGCTCTATACCCTCTCCAGGGTGCTGTGGAAGTGTTCATGGAAGTTTGCCCAACCAATCCACATGTGCTTTGTGGATTTGGAGAAGGCATTTGACTGATTCCCTCGCGGCATCTTGTGGAGGGTGCTCTGGGACTATGGGGTTCGGGGTCCTTTGCTAAGGGATATCCGGTCCCTGTACGACTGGAGCAGGAGCTTGGTTCGCATTGCCGGCAGTAAGTCAGACTTGTTCCCGGTGCATGTTGGACTCCGGCAGGGCTGCCCTTTGTCGCCGGTTCTGTTCATAATTTTTATGGACAGAATTTCTAGGCGCAGCCAGGGGCTGGAGGGTGTCAGGTTTGGGGACCACATGATTTCACCTCATACTCTCACCTATGGTCATGAGCTGTGGGTCATGCCTGAAAGGACAAGATCCCGGATACAGGCGGCCGAAATGAGCTTTCTCCGCAGGGTGGCTGGGCGATCCCTTAGAGATAGGGTGAGAAGCTCGGTCACTTGGGAGGAGCTCAGAGTAGAGCTGCTGCTCCTCCACATCGAGAGGGGCCAGCTGAGGTGGCTCGGGCATCTTTTCCGGATGCCTCCTGGACGCCTTCCTGGGAAGGTGTTCCGGGCATGTCCCACTGGGAGGAGACCCCGGGGAAGACCTAGGACACGCTGGAGAGACTATGTCTCCCGGCTGGCCTGGGAACGACTCAGTGTCCCCCCGGAAGAGCTGGAGGAAGTGTCTAGGGAGAGGGAAGTCTGGGCATCCCTGCTTAGACTGCTGCCCCCGCGACCCGGCCCCGGATAAGCGGAAGAAGATGGATGGATGGATGGATGGATGGATGGAAAAATCATTGGACTTGAAACATGTTAGATAATGAAGTTATTGGTTAAAAAAAAAAAGTGTCCCCAAATTGTATTAATGGTTATGGTAATTTATTTCTTTGAAATAGTGTATACTATGGAAAGCTGTTTTCACACAAAAAAAAAAAAAAAAATTGTGAATTTTATATCTCACACCTGCAACTTTACATTTTCATAATTACAAATTTATATCTCACAATGTGACTTTACTTCATTTATTAAACACAATTATTTTTTTTTCTACTCTGAGGTGGAAACAGGCTTCAACAGTAAATAATCATGCACAATAAGATCAGAAACAGTAATTTAACAAAAAACAAAAAAAATCATGTTGCGTACAGGGTATAAACTGTAAACCAGATGTTATCTTTTCCTCTGCACTGTGTATTTGTTGTCTTCAGTTTATGCATTAATCTCTCCCATTTTTAATCTCCCTGTTCTCATGTGACAAGTAAGCAAGGAGGACAGACTACTCAAATGTCACGCTTGACATTCAGAATGGCCAGAGGAAGAGGTTCATCATCTCTATGACTATCAGTGACTCCACTTCCCTCCTGATGAAGGATCTCTGACTAATCCATTACAAGAGGCTCTCGTCTCTTTCCACGAGGTCTCGTAACTGCGCTCTGAATGGACTGTACTAGATTACAAAGCCCTGCTTGTGTGTGAGATAACAGAACGATAATTATGTGAATTTGTCAACAAGTGTGTCCACAACTGTGGTTGCTGTGATTTCATCTGTAATCTTCTCTAATCCCGCCTGGAAATAATGGCTTCTCTCGCCAGTATTTATTTTTGAAGTCATTAAAGTAACCCACACTGCCTCAGACTGGCAGGCACAAAAACAGCCCTGTAGTCCTTCATCCTGAGCAGCATTAGCACAGAGTAAAATTAGTTCATGTCCCAAAACTGTCAACAGCAGTCTGCCGAGAGCGAACGCTGTGCAGGGGCTGACCACTGGAGCGGTTTCTGGGAGAAAGAGCTGTTAAAAGAGTGCACACTGCACTGGCTGATGATACATTTTAACTGAGAGAGTGAAACCTGCACGTTGTTTAGTAGATATTGAGCATGATTATTTTTTTTTACTTAAGGTGATAGTTCACCCCAGAAAATTTTATTTTGTCATATACATATACATACATATATACACATACACACACATATATGTATATGTGTGTATATATATATATATATATATATATATATATATATATATATATATATATATATATATATATATATATATATATATATATATGCATATATATATATATATATATGCATATATGTATATATATATATATATATACACATACATACACACACACACACACACACACACACACACACACACACACACACACACACACACACACACACACACATAGTAAATACACAGTACTGATGACACTGCATACATGAAACATCAAAATACCATTAAAATGTATAATATTAGACTGCTTTTACAAATTTCAAGCACTTCTACTGATTAATACTACTAAATAACATCTGTGTAACATACAATATATCAACTGAGGAGTCTAATTATAGAAAGAGCCTACCTCCACTTTATACTTGACATCTTCCCGTGTGGCAATCAGCTCATCCAGTGTCTTCTGAGCATTCTCCATATGGCTGCAGTACTGGCCGTAGATGAGCAGTCTACAAAAGAAAGATCAAAAGACTGATGTCATAACCCTGCGATGACATTCAGGCCGTTTCTCAAAATGCTTTATTAAGCGTTCTTGTGTCCTTGTGTTTACTACATCATCAACCGTCAAAAAACAGTTCCAATACTCAAAAACGCAAGTACAGAGGATGCATGAAAGTACCCCGGATGTGTTCTTTATAGGATGCATTGAGTGCAGTGCCTTAAAAATCTCAAAAATCATTGTGGGTGGACAACGTACGGTGGCTTGTAAGCTTTAAACTTTTCTTGTTCTCACTTAGAGATTCCCGCTGAAAGCTTTCAAATACGTGACAGCTTGTGAAAATAAACATTTGTCGTTTTATTAGGTATAATTTTAATAAAGTTCTAATACCTGGAGAAAGCCTGTCATACTTTTTAATTGGCATATTTAAAAGAATCTTAACATTGACAAAGAGTCAATTATACATTAATTCTACATATTAATTAAATATTTTAATAGGTTATGACATCTGTGATGTTATGTTTATTGTGCATTGGATGGTGCTGTCCCACTGCATTATTTGTGCTGAACGCTAAGTTGAGCAACACGATCACAGACATCTCAATTCTCACAAAGATGAGTTCTGTGTCCTAGTGTCCTTCAGAGTACGTTCTTTCAAGGTAGCCTGGCATGACCGGTCTCCACAAGAATGCATGTCCGTTCTTTGCAGTCTTAGAATTGAGAAACAGCCTCAATATCAGTCTCAACGTATTAATAAAACAGTTACATTACATGGGAAAACAACAGATAATTTGTGTATAAATAAATTCATGTGGGTTTTGAACACCAATCTGTCATCGTGTCAGAATGATGACAGAATTTTCATCCATCTTTGGGTTAATTTAAATTTTTACTAGAATATTTGAAACCATTAAACAGAAACAAAGTATATGATACAAGTGATAAACAGATAGTCAGCGTTACATGATTTCATAATGAAGCTACATCTGTTGCGCTCTCTTTATCAAATGAATCTGAGAAGCATTTTGATGGATTCTGGATTATGTACAAGTTAATTTGGGCCACTGAGAACATCAAGACACATTTGTTAGATTGCACAATGGACTCCTGATAGTGATCAACACATTCTGGAAGCAGCTCAAAGTAATCTAGCCTAGATGATGGCACCACGTGTGGCACAGATTTCTGCCTCTGAATAAAGTAGGACACACACTGGCACAGTTGGCAAGCTCAAACCCTTGCATACTCTCGGCTTGCCTGACTCCTAATTGTGGTCTTGGTTAAGCCAGTTTCACTCTATAAAATATAATCATCACTTAGTTATCCTTGATCAGAAGAATAAATTGCCTGTAATTCCATTTTCCTATAAATTACCAGAATCACAAAAAAGAAAGATACAATCTGGAAAGATAAGTGGTCTGATCAAAGCAGATATACATTTATAAATCCAAACTGGATTATCCACTAATGAGGGCAAAACGCATGTGGATGGGGTCGAATGAATCAATGGATGATGATCAACTCAAATTCACTTCATTATGTGTTGTCTATTGAGGTTGTATAATCTTCTTGATGGTCTGCAATCCAGGACAGGCTCCAAGTCTCACCTCTATACATTGACGTGAGCCACCCTCTACTGTAAGGAGTGCAAAGCTAACTGAAACTGTAGTCTTGAACTGAAAAGGGGGCTTCCCTGCTGCTCTGTTCAATGTCTGGGCCTCCGTGCCCTTGGGCTAAGCAGGCCTGATTAAAGGCTAATCTGGAACAAGAGAGACGGCTTGGTTCCTCATGGAAATGGACTGATGGAGATTAATGGTGGCCTCGCTCAATTATGAGCTGAAAAGCATATTGAAAATGCGGGAGCAGGTGTCGGGAATTAGCTGTAATAACAGATGTCACAGACATAATTGAACATGAAGGTCTTCTTTACAAGGCAATTTCCAGATTAAATGTTTCAGGTGCCTCATAAAAAAGGACTGCAAGGGAGAAGTGCTCAATGTAGGACACTTAAAACAAAGCAAGAATAACAGACAGAAAAAGGAATCTTCATTTAAGTCAAGAACAGGTTGCAATGCCTCAGTATTTCTATATTATCCTAGTATGTATATGTATGTGTGTGTGTGTATATATATATATATATATATATATATATATATATATATATATATATATATATATATACACACACACACACACACACACATACATATACACACACACACACACACACACACATTTACACATATATTACATCAGGGTCGTGCAGTCCATATAAGCTGTGAATTCTCTGCATATCGAAGCCATTCATGGACTCGCTAAATATTAACACTATAAATTACTATAAATTCCCTTGTTTGAGGTGTACCATAAAGCTTACAAGATAAAATTTTGGTAATACGCATGCAACTGTCCCTCATTTAATTATTTGCCAAACAATGATTCTTTTTTTTTTTCAAATCTTCAAATCAAGCTACGGAAGGTTTCGGGAAAGAGATGCTTTGGCGCATATGCTCTGTTATTATGTGTCGTCATTATTGTCCTGTATTCTCATTGGTTTGCTGGCAAATGGGGGATTTCATGTGCAGGGAAAGCAGTCCATGAATCCCTCACCCAAGCGGAAAAACTTTAGGTCACTGCCAGATATTGATCACCGAAACAAAACTACAACAAAATTACAAAACTAACTAGACTAAATCAAATAAAATAAAAAATAAAAAGTCAAACTATTTTGATAGTAATTTATTTTCTCCAAAGGGAAGTTCTTTTTTTCTTTTTCTTTTTTTTTTAACGAAAACTTATAAACTGTTAAAGGCCAACCTACTGTAAGTAGATCTACTGTAACTATCTGAGGTTGTTAATCGATAGTCTATGCATTTTTTAAAGTCATCAATATGCATTATTTAATTCAACTTATTTTTAAAAGAATACTTATATTTTTTATTAATCATACTTATATCTATCATAATTATATTTTATTTATATAGACTATACTTATTTTTAATTCTAAATAAAAAAAAATACTTTGGGCATTCATTTAAATTAACACATTAATACATTTTTATTTGCCGTTTCTGATTTAGATCTGAGTCTTTTAGTGTGCCCTAAGCTGATGCGCCGTACCATTTAAAGGTGAAGTATGTAGTTTCTGTGACACTAGTGGCACCAATTGAATTACTAAAACACAGCATATTCTAAACTCAAACATCACAAATCACAGCTTTTACGGGTAATTGTGAAGGCATGTCTCAACAGGTATATGTAGGCTACTTTCGATAAAAGGTCCAACACATTAGAAATATTTTCAGCTGTGTTGCTGTCATGAGAGTAATCAAGTGAGTAGCTAACACTCTGTGTTGAGCGAATGCGGGAGTCTTCACTTATTAAACCTTATTAAACCCATACAACGTATCTTCAACATTTGCAACTTATACATGATCAGCCGCTTGTGTGCCACACTGCCTCCAGCAGGAGCCTAGATTTACTACTCCTTTTTGTTTGGCTTTCACTTTAGGCGTGATGAAACAGTGTTTTCCAACAAAATTATCTTAAAGCCCTGGAATGACTAGTCACACACTATGAATGCCACAAATTTAGCCATTCTTCATCTAGGACGCAAATCTGCATTTCCTTTTATAAGTTAAAAAGTCCTAAATGACTGTAAAGAGTTGGGAGAATATGAGATATGTGTCAGATCCACGTCATGTGCCTGCTCTAGTCTGTCATTAATGTAAATCAAAGAACAAAAGAAAAAGAGGCATCACTCACTGCTCTTTGCTGATTAACTTGCTTGCATAAAGATGAATCTATATTCAATTTATAGTTATACATATTTAGTTTATGTGAATATTGTTTTAAGTTCACTTAATGTAGAAACAACATAAAGATGGTATATTTTAAATATGTTTTTAATGGCATCTTTTTACTAAGTACTATGAATGAGGGTCAGTATCATCAATACAAGTACAATTTTTTTGCCATTTAGCATTACAGAATAACTGAAAGCCATTAATTTTAACATTTAATAGGCTTTAAAAATATATAACTTTTAAAAAATAAGTTGAAATAATGCATATTGATGACATTAACAAACGCATAGACTATTGATTAACAACCTCAGATAGTTACAGTAGATCTACTTACAGTAGGTCGGCCTTTAACAGTTTATAAGTTTTCGTAAAAAAAAAAAAAAACGAATTTATTTTATTTTTTATTTTATTTGATTTAGTCTAGTTAGTTTTGTAATTTTGTTGTAGTTTTGTTTCGGTGATCAAGATCTGGCAGTGACCTAAAGTTTTTCCGCTTGGGTGAGGGATTCATGGACTGCTTTCCCTGCACATGAAATCCCCCATTTGCCAGCAAACCAATGAGAATGCAGGACAATAATGACGACACATAACAACAGAGCCACATAAAAGAATATATTTTGAAAGAATATATTTTTGTTGGTAACCAAATTGCTTTGGTCTGTAATTATTTCTAAATACCAATACAGATGCAGCTTTTATCTTAAATAGAATGCTTTAGTAACATTATACACTTCCGTTCAAAAGTTTGGGGTCAGTAAGAATTATTTTGGAAAGAAATTAAAGGGGTGGTATAATGCCCTTTTTTTACAAGATGTAAAATAAGTCTCTGATGTCCCCAGAGTGTGTATGTGAAGTTCTAGCTCAAAATACCCCACAGATATTTTTATATAGCATGTTAAAATTGTCACTTTTTTAGGGTTAGCAAACTCACTGTTTTTGTGTGTATCCCTTTAAATGCAAATGAGCTGCTGTTCCCGGCAAAGGGGGCGGAGCTTCAAGAGCTTGTGTGTGTGTGTGTGTGTGTGTGTGTGTGTGTCACACAGACATGCACTGAGAATTTCAAAAACGTTTAACCTTTTGTTCAAACCGTCAGAGTGACTCAAGAAGAAGTGACAACATGTAGAAGCAACAGGACATTTCTGAAGGGTTAGTTGATGAATTGATGTTGCTTATGTGTAGCTATCTTCTAGTCATTGATTAGCATTATCTGTCATGATAATCTATAAATGTGTTCCGGGGCGCGGGGTTTATGTACATTTTAGGGTTAGTGATGTCACTAACCCAGGAGGAATGTTGTGTAGTCCCTACCATCCGTTTGTTGTAGTCCTTAAAATGTGATTTCTGTAAAAGAAAATATCTCCCTTTGCTTTGAACTTTGAGCATTGTAACTTTGCAAACGTTGTTTATGCTCAAACAGCAACATTTCACACTAACTAAAGTTAAAAAAAGTGAAATCATAATCAACCACCCCTTTAATACTTTTATTCAGCAAGGATGCATTAAATTGATCAAAAGTGACAGTAAAGACATTTATAATGTTACAAAAGATTTTATTTCAAATAAATGCTGTTATTTTGAACTTTCTATTAATCAAAGAATCCTGAAAGAAATGTGCACAACGGTTTTCAACATTGATAATAATAATAAAAGTCAGTAAATCAGTATATTAGAATGATTTCTAAAAAAACATTTGACACTGAAGACTAGAGTAATGATGCTGAAAATTCAGCTTTGCCGTTACAGGAATAAATGACATTTTAAAATATATTCAAATAAATATTTTTTAGCGCAATTTTCCACCGGACAAAATTGCGCTTGTTAACTCATGATTTCTGTTCTGTGCGTCTGTGCGCACCAATCTTGCACTTCTATCTACTCCTCAACCAGACCACCTAGAGACTTCGGGTTTTCGGCATTATGTTAAGGAAGGTCTAATTTCGGGAACGCACAAAAAAAATCCAGGAAAAGATTTACTATCTCTTAGTGTTGTGATCCCATGAGGTGAGAAAATCGCACTAAAACACTCACCGAGTTTTTATTACTTGTTTTAAAATAATATTTCACAATATTACTGTTTGTTTTGTATTTTTAATCAAATAAATGCAACCTTGGTAAGCATAAGAGACTTCTTTTAAAAACATAAAAAAAAAAAAAACGTACAGATTCCAAACCTTTGAACGGCAATGTATATATGTATGTAACAGAGGCAAGCTATTAAGAGCTGTTTGTGTAAACTTCACTTCCCTGGCCTCAAGCGACTGACGCTAGTGACTAATGTCCTTGTTAGCGCGTCTGCCTTCCATGCTGGAGACCCTGGTTCAATTCCTGTTCGGAGTGGCTAGAGTAGGAAACTTTGCGTTCGCTCACAACATTTTTGTGAACTCAATCTTTCTTGCGGGAAAGCAAAACATTTTGCGAGCGAACGTAAGGTTCCTAGGGGGAACGCAAAACATTTGTGAGATAGAACGCAAAAGCATTGATAAATAATTTTTTCCCTTCACCATGTCCCTCTAGGGGCTTTGTAGATTCCACAGCTGATGTGTGCAGTTTTTCTTTGCTATTTGCTTGTTCAGTAAAGTTTTTTTGATTGCAGTCTTTTTTCTGCAGTCATTGTTTTCTTTGGATTTGCTTCTCCGTTCCATGCAATGTTAAGCTTTTCTTGGTTCATTCCATGTTTTATAGTTGGTTTTAAATTAATCTTTTTTTATTTTAGTTCAGGACTCCATAGTCCAGGTGTTAGTTATCTGTACTTAATCTGTGTTTCAGAAAGCCAATCTTTAAGACACAATTGACTGTTCTAGATTAAGGCTTTCTCCTGTCTTAATTTAAACCCTGTCCGGGAAACCGCCCAAATGTGTAATACATTTCTATGTGGAATCAAATAAAACATTTCTTTTTAAAGCTAATTTTTTGAAATGTCTATATTTTTTGTTAAAACTGTACCTAAAACCACATCACAAAAAAAAAAAAAAAAAATCTTGCACACGAGTAAAAACTATTCGACCATTGAACAAAAGCCGGTGTCAGTTTCTACCCAGGTAATTTCAAGTTTAGTTTGAGCAAACTTTTTTCGGGGTCATGAAGGTGGATTGGTTTTTAGCGGGTTTCATTGCTATGGTAACTTGCGCTACGCAGAGAGATCACAAACCCAAACTGGACCAATCAGCTGTGAGCAAAGTGACATGTATCTGATGCAATAAATTTTAGGCTGTCTCTCTTGAGAGAAGTGAATCAAACTGATGCTCTCCATCTTCCGTTTGATTGACTGTTTGCCGCACGCGCTTCAGAGTTAATCACAAACTCTGGATCAAACCTGAGTTGACAAAGAACATTTATACTGAGCTTTGTGAGAACGCTGAATAGGTTCTAAACCAGGTTATCTGGATGTGTCAACTCTAAACCTACTCTGAAACTCCAAGTTTGTTCAGCTAGCTTCATGCAACAGGCCACATGTCTACTATTACTATTATAGTATATAATAGTATCATGGTACTATTACATATCAAAAAGGATAGCTGTGATTTTTTCCCTACCATCTCCATTCACAGTACTCTAATAGACGTCCTTTCATACAAGCAAACAGGCCATGCTTTGTCCATCTGTGCTAAGCATCTAATGGTACTAAATTAACTAACATCACATTAATGATAAAAAAAAAAAAAAATTCTTACAAGCAATAAAAATAATCTTGTGAAGTGTGGCATACACATTCAGCGAGCAGATTTGATTAGGATGCTATATGCTCTTTCATTCAGGGTTGTACTCAGGACATACATTAGTGTGCAATGGACATCATCACTCTTTAATGACCCAGTAATTATGTGTTTAAATGCAATTGGAGTAGAAGTGAAACATGTTAACAACCAGAAGCAATGCACATCAGCAGTGCAAACTCAAGGAATATGCTCTTTATGAAGATAATTCTGTTGACTGATCCAGCTTGGAGTGCTAAACACTTGGCCTCCACTTCCCCAAGGCATCAGAGTTGTAAGATAAAGGTGCTGAAATAAAAAGAAATGTTGCAATTTGTGTTGTCACCGTCTTATTGGCTCTGTGATGCCAGCAAAGCTTAGACATGCAACATCCTGACAACTGCAATGGCAAAACAGTCAAGGCTATTCAGGCTCTTCTCCAGTTCATCCTGGTTTCCTCCTCCTTTGGCACTTCAGACTGTGAGAGTGGGATGTGACCGAGATGGAAAGAGAGAGAGTGGGAAAAAAGCCCTGGGTTGCTTAAGTGTGAATATTCCCTAGAGTGAAAGCCTTTGCCATCGCTGTGTAAACACATACTCTTTGAATTCATCTCTCTTCCGGTGCTATCGCCCGCTGCACCGACTTTCTCATTATGGCAAATATGTCATGCATGTTATTTCACAGAAAATACAATTTGGTATAGACGCTCTCCTTCCAGCTTCCATCTGTCCATTGGAAAAGACCAGGGCTGGCGAGGAAACTGCAAAGCAAAGTGGAAGTGACAGGCCGGTGAGAGAAGTAATAGCCTCTGACATGAGGCATTGAAGACCCCTCACCTTCACTATAACACAGCCTGCATGGAGTGAATAGTGCCTCAATCTCAACGCAAACCAACTAATAGTGTTCCTCAGCAACTCTTGAGCACATTCCAGCACTATAACTTAAATTATTTTGGAAATAACTCTCTAAAAGAATTCTTGCTTCCGAGTTTAACAACCTCTACCGTGGTCTAAAAGCTGTGATTTGCCTTGCACTCTCGAGGCAGTGTCTTAGAAAGCAGCATGCCAATTCTGTTTGAAACAAGATAGTATTTTTGCTCTTCAATATGCCCTTCACAGTGTCAATAACTTCTGAAAAGCTTCTCAATTATTTAATTCTATGGAACGCAGTGCCGCAAAAGGTCACAGGGACTTACAAGAGGAGATAACAAAATTAATTAAAGGCAGCTGGGCTTTTGGAGCAATGGACGGAGGTGTGGAAGATAGCAGCCGCACAACGGCCAAATCCCCTGGCCATTTCTGTCATTGTTGAGAGGAAAGGGAGAGGGACCGTGCATCCCATAATGAAAAAGAGAAACATGCCAATCAGATGAAAAATGTCAAAGGCGAATGACGCAGCCCTGCTTTAATGAAATGAATAATTTGCCAAAAATACTCAGCGTTGTTTAATGCCTTAATGTCACCAAATGTAAATATATTCTGTCAGATTTTATTGCGAAGATTTTTATAATAGCTGCCTACTCTCTTGTGCAAATGTATTTTCTTTTTTTCTTATTAGAAAGAGAAAAAAATCCTACAATTAAGCTGTTCAACTTGCTTTTCCTGCAAAGTATCGACTATATTTTGAGACTGTCCGAGAATTAGATAGTTCAAAGAAAATTGACACAGTAAGTGAGCATGAGAAGATTATTTGATGGTGATGGACTACATAGACGTGCAAACAGGTGAAGAAAGTAAGAAAGGAAGAAAATGTAGCGATAAGGCACAGAGAGACGGCCATGCGTGTCAGAATGAGGCCGCACTGCTGCTATGTTGTGCCAAAGTGCATGTTAGTGCGAGCAACCACGGAAGACTGGCTCAATGAGATGACAGGCTCGGAATTACATAAAAGAGTACGAGCGACAGAGGCGGTGCTGTCATGCCGACTCTGCGTGACGCTGCCCGCTGGGCTCGGGGAAGAGCCTTGTAATGGGCCAATTACCTATGCAAACTGACAAATGGAAACAATAGGGCTGTCTCCTCCATCCCTATTTTCCTTGCTTTTTTTTAATAGATCAATCCCTGTCACCAACTTAAACAACTGTAAATAGCATATAAACCCATTCTGACTGGGTTTGTTCCCATTAACGTCAGGTAAAGGCAGTTAATAAAAAAGTTTGAATCTTACAGAACATTTTGAGATTGGTTTCCGTAACAGCATGCAGTCATTAATGAAAATGAACCTGTGATTATCATTACCAACATCACAGTAATGTAGAGATCAGGCTCTCCCTGTGAGAATGCAAATGCCCTCCGTAGCTGCTGTATTCAATGAATCTGATGCAGAACAAAGTCCCAGTTCCTCTCTCAAGAGGCTATATGGTAATTCTCAATGGGAGAAGTCATTTACCCACATAAGAGATAAGATATCTATGGATGCACTCAAGCGCAGGTTAAATTAGATGTCTAGAGCAGAGAAGAAGATAAAAAAGGAACAGTCTTTAATGTGCATTAGAACAAGTGGCTGCTTTAAAGAGCAAACTAAAGACTTGAGTCGACATGAAATCAAAACCAACACTTTTACGTAATGAAGTTATTGCAATAGAAGCACAAATATATATATATATATGACTATAAGAAAAAAAACTAAATATAGAAAGAAAGCATACTTTGTGCCCTTAAAGGGATAATTCATCCAAAAAGTTAATTTCATAATTTTCTCACCCTTATGTAATTTCAAACCTGTATGACACATTTTTTTTCCTGTGGAACACATATATATTTTGAAGAAGGGTCCAAAGATGTTTTGGGTCATTTAGTTTCACAATATCTTCTTTTGTGTCATACAGGATTTGAATGACATGAGGGCGAGTAAACAATGACAGAATTGTAATTTTTAGGTGAACTATTGCTCAAATACAAGGATATTTTGGAAGCTTGCTGTCTGCCACATGATGCTAAACTAATCAACCAACTGCAAGTAATGAGCATTTCGGTCGATTTCCTAATTTTGTGTTAATCCCATTTATGCTTAGAGCTTACTATCTTTACTTTCAATAAACATACATTTTAAACCATAGTTACACACTAAAATCACACTTATATTACATTTGATGCAAGCCTAAAATCATCTTTGTGATTCTGAAAGGCTCAAATTTCATAAGTGCCCACTGAACTGACTAGGGTCACATGTAAAATTGCTGCATTACGTCTAGAATGTTGACTTCCTCATAATCTGCATGTATAACATAGAAGGTTTGTATAACCCTTGTGTTTGATAAGGCTGCATCCATAAAGATCATGATCTAAGAATTCCAGCAACGTTAATTCCAAAGATCTTACTGCAAGGTCATCTGGCTGCTTAATAAACCAGAACACTAAACCAAAGTTCTCATCTCTGAGGACGCATGCACTCTAATTGCAGAGAGGTCATAATTTTGTGTTACACCTACTTGGTTTTATTAAGTAGGTCCCAGTTGGGATAAAAAAAAAAAAAGAAGCAATTGTGCTTAGTACAGCAAGAACAGAACTCTTATACAGAAACTGATTTGGAGGGTCTCAGTAATGCCTGATAACACAGAGTTTAATGTAGTGTAGCATTACTAGAATAAGCTGACTGTTACAGGGCCTGTCATTTAGTCAAGCCTCAGTGTTTCTCAAACCAAAGGGAACTGCAGGGATATTTCACATTACTGAGCTGAATCAGCAGTCCCAGACCAATGACCTGGGGTACACCACGTACAGCTGCTCACATTCAAACTTCAGAGAGAATATGAGTGGCTCATTTGCATCTTAATACCGTCTGCTGTGTATGTCAGAGTACAGTATTAAAGGGAGAGTTCACCCAAACATGACAATTCAGTCATTATTTACTCACCCTAAAGTTGTACAATACAATGAAAGTCTGTGGGGCTCAATATTGTTTTGGAACCCATTGACTTTTAATGTATGGACTAAAACAGTTGAAACATCCTTCAAAATATATTAATTTCTGATCCACAGGAGAAAGAAAGTCTTAAAGTTTGGAATGACATGAGGGTGAGTAAATGACAGAATTTTCATGTTTGGAAAAATCTTTCTTTAATGTCCTGTTGTTTAAACCCATAGTTATTTTTATGGGTTTAACAAAACAAAAACAATATAATACTGCAAAAAGGAAGAGACTGTTTAAAGGCTGGCTAAATCCTCCATCTTTGGCAGATACATAAATGGTGTTATGATTTTGGTGTTATGAATTCCCTGGGTATCTGTCATCCATTGTGGATGAAGTAGCTAAAACATTCTCTATTATCTGGTTATTGATTTTTGATACAGCAGCTACAAGAGACAAAAAGAGCACTCAAAACAGGAAGTGTTCAGCTCTAATGCAGCAGACTCTTGCAGACAGGTCTATTTTCTTTCTAAGCCCTGGGAGCTCTGGGCTCTGATGAGGATTTATTTTAAAATAGCTGGGCTGCTGCGGTCAGACCCTGTTGGTGTGATGGATTTTTTGGGGGTGGTCGACCGGAGCAAGACTTTGCCTCCTTCACTTGAGGTCATTTAAGCTCAACAGAGGCTTACGGTGTTGACAAAAGGCTGAGATGTTATAACAGAACTGACAGTGATAAACCCACATACTCTGTCAAGGTACTGACCTCTCCTTGTAGTCCAGAAAGATCTTTCCCAGGCCGTTGCCACCGCTCACCATGGTCAGGTCAATGGCCCTCAGCAGAGCAAAATGGACCTTGATGATGTCCTGTGTAAACAAGGAATTGCTAACATCCACCAAAGCATTGTTAATCTATTTGTTGTGCCATACTTTTGTCCCCTCAGAATCATTCACTTGCTGTCAGACACAAGTTTTTGCATGAAAGAGGAATCAATTCGGTGTTCGAGTGTTGTCTGAAACATATCTCTCTCTCTCTGCGCTCTCTCTGCGGGTGTGTGAGGCTGTGCGCACAGATAACAGTGCGCGAGTCACAATTTTTGCCGCTGCTTCTGCGTTTAAAATCGTTTGAATGTGTAAATTGGCAAGACAAAACACGTCCAAATGATAAACTTTCGCTCTATGATGGTTAAACTTAGCAGTTAATCCACAAATCACATGCATGCCGAACCGTGAGGCCTGGTCTGTATGGATCACAGATCAACTGTGATCCGTTGCACTCATAATTAATGAACACACTTATCATGATTGCTATCTTACCAGAGATGGAGAAAAATCCAACTCCAGTAAGTAAACATGTCACTGTCCCCAAAAATGCCCAAAATGTTGGTACTCAAAAGTGCTTCCCACAAGATTTATTTTTACCACGCATGCACACCAGTTATGTGCAGTGCACCCCTGGTTATGATTAGGCAAGAGCTTTAGGACCCGCATTAATATTAGAAAAGAATTCCAGCGCTTGAGAGACCTACGCGGGAAGGCCTGAAAACAGACGCAGAGGTTGCGTTGTTTCTGCTCCATACGTGAGTAACATTGGTTTTGTGGTTTCACAGAACCTAGAAATGCTATTGTTGTAATGCTAGCTTAACAGAACAGTTTTGAGAATAATTTTTTGTCTGAAGCTGCTGGCGACTAACAACCAACTTTTGCTTGTATTTTCTCTTGTGTACCGTAAGTTAATTTTTTTGTGCTTCCTTGTCGTTCTTTCATAATCTTCGGTTTATTTTTTGTGAAGCTTTATTTTGCTTAGTTTCTGCTATGATAAATAGACATCACTCTTGCATTGAGTGTATAACAGAGGCCAGCTAGTGAGAGCTGTGGAAGTAGGGTAAACCTCTCTCCCCTGATCTCAAGAGGTGCGCTGGCGATTGATGGTGTTTAGTGTCCTTGTTAGCGCCCGGCAATCGGGGTTCGAGACCAGCTCGGAGCGAGCTGTAAAATGTTTGTGAATTTTGGAGGCGGAGCAATGAAGAGAGGGGTGGGTTTGTTTGGGTTGATTTCAAATATCAACAGTGTTCAAAGATCGCATACTGTACCTTTAATAGGCTTCCCTTCTCAAGACACTCCATATGGCGCTCTTTGTGGCGAACAATGCCATATACTTTGTTGGGCATTGAACAGATACAGCAATTGTTTCTGCTATGCACTGGTAGATATTTGAAAAGTGCATATTGTACGCAAAATTAAAACCTGTATACTGGTTAAATACCACCCAGTACAAATTATTTTCTGTGTGATTACTATATTCAGAGTAAAGGAATTTAGAAGTTCAATACAGACACACAAGATCATCAAATCTGAATAGACATATTATTTATATAACGTCAGAAGAAAATGAAAATGAATGAAAATTAACTATCAAAGCTCTTATGTATCTGAAAGTATATGTAATATTTTAATATTTTGATGCATATTATTTTATATATTTATTTTTTACATTATAGCTTGTAATTTTTTTTAATGCACTTCATTTTTTTAAAACAAACAAATGTGTTACTTGAGGTAATAGCTCAGGGTCCTGTCACCTTGGTTGGTCTTATTTTTAGTTTGGTGACAGGATCATGACGCTCATGTTGTTTATTTTGTCCTTGTGTGAGCGTACGGCTTTGGAATTGTTCTCTGGGTCGTGTTTGTCTGAGCACATGGCTTCTGTCATGTTTGGTTGTTTCTGTGTGCCATGTGATATTCTGTCAGTCTGTAGTCTTGGCCCCAGCATCTTGTAAACTGATTATTGGTTTATTGATTTATCTTTTTGAGCTTCCCTGGCTGTTCTGCGCTTGGGAATCAGCAAATCCTAACAAATATTTAGTAAATTCAACAAGTGAACTACAAAAATATGAGATTTTAAATAATTACTTAACACTATTGGCAAACTTTGTTATGAAAAAAAAAAATCGTATGAAAAACTTAAAAAATATAAACGTAAAATACCTTAAATACTTTAGGCTGAAAATGAAAAGTACAGCAAATGATCACTCACCTCTAAATTTACAAATATGGCATCCATCTCCTGTGGCAATAAGACTTGCTTCAGGGGGATCATATAATTCTAAAAATGTAAAATAGAAGAACATCTCACAAATGCCAAAAGCCCATATGGCACAAACAAAAAAAATCTGAACTGAATTTCAGAAATGGAAATTCATTCAAAGTCAAAGCATACAAATCAAACACTTGTAATGAGATTGCTTACACCTTGTTGTGGTTTGGTAATTGTCTTTGACAAACAAAAGTAAAATATTATGTGTTAATACTAGTGTTCCTGTGGGCATGCTTTTCAAACATAAAAAAACCTATTTGTTTAATTTGCAAAGCAGACAAAGATTCCAGTGCAATACTGACATGTTTGTCTTAATTAGGAAGAAATGAATCAAATGATAATCAGTAAACAAAGCCTCTGTCTGGAATATGAAATCTGCATGTTTTGACAGGGATTCATCACCTCTACTAACAGCACACTGTCACGCTTAAAATTCTGTCTGTTGTGTGTGACAGCGCAACTGGAAAAAGGGCAGGAATAAACATCATACACTCAAGTTTGTATGATATTTACAAGCATGCATGCAATAACCCCCCCAGGACAAGATTGAATCTTTTGCCAACAGTATTGGTTTACTAAACAGACACGTTTTCTCACTTTGAGGTCAGTGAATGGCATTTCTGCCCTGTGACTGACCCCTGCGCCCAGGGGGCAAAAGGAGGACACACATCAAGAAAAGCACAGTTTTACGCGGTAGCCTAAAACATTGGCAAGACTATTTGCTATTTGCATTATTTTCCCTGCCAACATGGTCTACATGACATCAGCCAAAAAGAAAAGTTGTTTTTAGATGTTAATCTTTTAAAAGACTACAAAGGCCGATTAGCCATATGATACTGATTAGCCAATAATAGTTATATTATGGCCAATAACTGAGAAATGACATGACCAATAACGGAGAAATGGCAGATATTTTTTATTTATTAATTCTATAATATTTTGTCTAAATAAATAAAATAAAAAATAAAAATAAAATCAATTGATTTAAATGTGAATTTAGGCATCATAACATTATAATGCAGATTATGAAAATGGATATTGATTTTGAGATTTTAAAGATTACATTTAACTGTTATTAAATTATTTACAAAGGTAACCTAAATATAAAAAGGGGGGAATGGGCATGAACAATTGAACATCCAATATCGACGTTAAATTCTATTATAGGCCAATAACTGTTGTGGTTCAGATATACTGTGTATCCCTATTTTTTTCCTTTGGAATAACATGCATTAATGATTTGTGCACTATAAAACTGTGTATTAATTCAACAGGCCACCGAAGTACATTTGTCAACTAAGGCTCAGTTCTCATCTTTTGTCCTCTCCCTCCATCTATTTTAAGTTACCTAACTGTCCTCAGAGAACCATAGCAAGACCTTGACCCAATTCCACGCCTTCATTTCCATTCTCTCTAGCTCTAAGACTTGCTACTCTCTCCCACTCACCTTCTCAATGTCCTCCAGTGTCTTGTAGTATTTTGCCTCTGTCTCCTGAATCTCCACCATGCAGCAGTTTCTCTTATCATCTTCTGTCATGCCCATTTTCTGTTATGGAAAGAAGAAAAAGACACACAAACCATGTTGGTATTGTCCTGCAGGATGCCAGCTCAGCACCTTTAAACACCTACACAAGGTACCAAACTTTTATTTTTAATGGAATTCAGGTCACAATCAGGATGGCCAAAGCACATTACAGTAAAAGACAAAGGTGGACAGAGTATTTCACAACAAAACCTCAAGGGCAACGTTGACAAGGAAGCAAGAGCAAGAGTTTAGTCTTTCATTCATTCAAAACAACATATACTTCTAAGCCTAAAGAACACACACACACACACACACATACACACAAAAAAACTGTAGGAAAGTCATAAATGTGGTTTTGATTAGGACTGAGGAATTAAATGAGGTCAATTCACAAAACAATAACAACAGAAAATGATCTAATAGAACACGATGCATTTGATTAAGCATAATCACTGGCTCTCGGTGTAATGCGAGCAGGTTGGCGAGCTTAAGAAAATGGTGATAACACTGGAGCCCAGGGAAGGCACAGCAGCCGGAGGTCAGAGCTGGAATGAACATCACAACACACATTTGAACATCTGGGCCTGGTGGTGCACGAGGCCAAAGCAAACTTGCCCACATCCAGAGAAATTCAAGATCACAAACAATTGTTTCATTAGAGAGCAAGTTGGAAAAAAAAAAGGGAAAAATCTTTCCAAAGGGCCGCCTAGCAACAATGAAAGCAGTCAGTATTGGGAAAGGCAAATATATCTGTGACTTTCACTGACTAATGTGAAACTCCAGTGTCTATTGTATTAAAAGATAAAGAAGATATAATTTGCAAAAAGCCACAAAACAGTTCAGAATCTTGGTCTCTGATGCTCTTTTTCCACCATGTTTTTCTTATCACCCTCATTTAAGTTGCTGTATTTGTCCCACTGAGAGTCTAATTTGTCCTTATTGTAGCATCTGTCTGATGACACAGATTGTGAGTCTCAGTCTGAGTATGTGTGTTTGTGTATCTCTGTTAAGGTGGAACCCGGCAGTTTTCTTTGTCTGCAGAAGAGATGTCCTCCCTCGTGTGTTTAAAATAACCCAACATTAGCTCACTCTGTGAGACAGCACACACTCAGATGGACACTGAGTCAGCCTGCCCTCCTTCTCATTTGTAGCAGAGGAAGAAAGACGCTCCTTGCTGTGTATCGAGAACCAGTTTTATTTTAGCACTGTTTCCAAATTTAATAATAATAATTTGTTACATTTATATTGCGCTTTTCTCGACAGTTAAAGCACTTTACATATGGCAGAGGGTAATCTCCTCAAACACCACCAATGTGCAGAATCCACCTGGATGATGTGACATCAGCCATATTGTGCATGAACGCCCACCACACACCAGCTTATTGGTGGAGAGGAGACAGAGTGATGAAGCCAATCAGTATATATATGGGGATTATTAAGAGGCCATGATGATGGACAGAGGCCAATGGGTAAACTCTTTTTTGAAGGATTTTTAATGACCAAAGAGAGTCAGGACCTCGGTTTAACGTCTCATCCAAAGGACAGTACTTTTTGACAGTATAGTGTCCCCATCACTATACTGGGTTGTTAGGACCACGCAGACCACAGGGTAAGCAACCCTGGTGGCTCCAATTTCCAAGAACCGCTGATTTGATAAGATAAAACGCATTTCGATTCTGCTTATCGATTCATGTGAGTGAATTTTTAAACCATTCAAGCACAATAAGATGTGGGAGAGAACTCAATTTGGCACTTGCACGCTGTTTTCTGTGCTGCTGTGCACACATCCAAAGCACCTGCACAAAAACACCTCTCATGTAGTGTATGCACAATGCATGAAGTTATTTTTCGTGTCTTGCTCTTTAACGGACAAATACAAAATTATGTCAAAATATCCTTGTAAACAGCCAGTTTTGTCTTAAGTGAATGTAAACAGTTAAGAAACAGTATAGGATATTGTTCTTTAGGCTGCTGTTAATGGTATTCATCTGCAACATAATATTTAACAAAAAGACACAGAATAAATATGTTTGATATCTAAATTTTGGCTTCTTTTTGTTTTTACCTTAGGCCATCCTTAAAAATATTTTGGTTTGCAGTAACAGCAAAAAAAAAGAAAAAAAGGGTCGGTAGGTAGGTCTATATTTTTTTATATATATAAAAAATAATATAAAAAAGTATATTTTTTTAATAATAAAAAAAAAAATCGGGGTCGGGGGGGTCTTGAGAGAACATTTTTCACCGATGTCTAGGGGCTGTTTACACCAGGCCACTTTGCGTTTTCTCAGATCGGATTGCAATCTGATTGATCAAAACGATTCAATTATTTACACCTGGTTACATAGATGTGTGTTGTTGTTTTTTTGCGGATATAACCGATCTTCAATTCCCGCTATATGCAGATTTAATGCAGTGCACCGAAAGCAACAGTTATTAGTTTATTGGTCAACAGCTAAAATTTCTGAATCAAAGCCCGCAATAAGAGAAAGCGGAAACAGCCCTGGTAAGATCATTTCGTTTCTTTACATTTAATGAAGATGATCATGTGTTAAGCGTCTGCGACTTACTTTCACTTTGATTTGCGATAGCACGTTGATGCAGCTTCTCATCTGCGGCGATGCGTGTTGCAGTAGCGTCGTCATTACTGACTAAAACATGACATGTAGCCTATATAACACGCTTTCACATGTTTATTTTTTAATAAACCATAATCAACAACATATAAAAATGAAATAATCTTTAGGCAGGTAACCGTCGCAACTCTGTCGTCATTATGTTAAGCCCGCCCCGCCTACTCTATACACGACGTGATTGGCCTGACCCAATTTAGGTTTTTGCAGCTTGAAAGTCAACGGAGAGTTGCTAGACTGCCCTGGCTGCAAAATACATTTTGCTGCCGCTAGGGTGCGTCTAGATTTCTAGGCTAATTGAGACTGGGATTTGATAAGAATCGGAATTGCTAAAATTAAATCGATACCCAGCCCAACTTCTCGCATGAAATAATGCCTGTTTTTTTTTGTGTGCTTAAAGGTTAAAAAAAATACCCCAAATATTAAAAAGAATATGAAAGTCTGGCATCATTGTCTTCATGTGGCAAGTATATGAGTATGCACAAATGGGATTTGAGGGGCTATCAAGATCTTTTTTTGGTCCCTGGTCACCATACACTGTTAGCCCGGATTTTATATCTAATAAAGAATTTAATTACAATTTAATAAAAATATTTAAGTTTGATTGCGCTACTAATGAAATAAAAGTAGATTCTACTAATTTGTGTACATAATTTGAATGTGTGAATAAATGTAAGTTAAAAAGACTCAAATTCTGAAGTTTTTCTCCTGACCACGCCTTCCACGCAGTGGTTTGATGCTGCGAGTCAGGTAACGCCATTTTGTCGTGGTGTGTGTGAATTCAAGGAGCTGTTGATGAGAAGTTGGAAGTGGAACATTTGTTTTAGCAAGTTCTATGGACGTTTTTCCCGACATTTACCTTTTTATCGTTTATTTGTTTTCCGTTTGTGAGCAGTGAAAATCAATGTTTGTTTGTTTTTTAACTAAGTTAGCTAGATTTCTCACTCACGTGCAGCGGACATCGCCGCGCTTGAACCCCTGACCGGCGAGTTCGACGTACGTTGTTTTTTTTGTATTTTCCTTCCTATTGTTTCTATTTCACTGGAGGAGCTGTTGTTGAGACGGAGAGTGGAACTGTTTGAACCTCCGGCCGGCGCCGAACAGGACGAGGATCGCGGCGCGAATACGGTGGTGAGTGCAATAATTTAAGACCATATTTTATTTCGACACGGCTATTGATTAAAAGAGTAAGTTAAAGTTAATTAATGGGTTGAATACAAAAACGTATGGATGTACTGTTTTATCTAAGTTCATAGCCATAAGTTCATAAGTTCATCTTGTTTTGTGTTGCAGGTCAAGAAGAGATGCTTTGGACCTGCAAGTATTGCCCTCATAAAAGAGAGCACATCTATTTAAAAATTGCAGGCTCAAACATGTAAGTTATACATGAACAGAACAATTTCCTTGTTTACATCTGAAATGTATGTACATTTAAATCACTTATAATGTTCAACTTATCCTGCCTCCAGATAAGTATGTCATGTAAGTTTATTAAGACATGTTCTGAGGCTGGTGTCATCTGCATATACTGCACAGTGCACAATTACATGTAAACCAGAAAGTCAGGTGCTATTATAAAGACTATAACTTTAATGTTTGCTCCTCACAGAAAAGTTGTCAATGAAAATCTTTGACATCATTCTGATGGTACTTCAATGGCCAGCTCTTTCTACAGTAAACCAGGTATGTATACTGTAGGTGCATTCACGCCATTTTGTAATACCATAATTATGAGATTCCAGCTTGTAAAAAAGCGCTTCCGTTCTGGTAGAACTCGTAATTGCAACCTGTAAACTGGGAATTTTCGGAGAGTTCCTTATTTTTACCACGTGACCGTCGTACCCCCCTTCTGCTGCTGATTCATTTAGCCGTTGACAATGTTGCCTTAAAAATGCATAATTCCCAGTCAAAGAACATGAACGGCCATCAAAGAACGAGTTAAACGTCACATTTTATCATCTCGGAATTACAGTAATTATGACATGGCGTAAATGCAGCATATGACTTATGAGTATTTGACAACAGAATCATCTTACATGATAATATAGTTGTCTATCTTTATCTTTAATCTTTTTCTTCCTCATTAGGATGCAGCTGACAAGGACTCTTACAAACTCCAGTGAGAATCCTCTACGTTGATCAAGAAAGTCCTCAGCTAAACCTATCTAGAGTGATGTTTGGTGATGGATGAACTGACCCAACATAATGCCTTTTATGTCCTTTTTTCGGACTGATTTACGCCCTGCCCTGGAGTACCCTAACTGTATGAAAAACATTTTTTTTTTCAGCAGGTAATGTTTAGCCTGGGAAAAGGTGAGCTGGCACCTGAAATTAAATACTGACAATACTGTGAACTCAAGAGTAAACATACCAATTTGCAATTTGTTGTGATTGTCTTTTCATGTTTTATGAGGAAAATGTATTCAGGGCATGTAAAATTCATGTTTTGTTGTATTTCAAATGAAAATTAAAATAAAACAGAATACTCAAATGTTTTAAGTAACCATTACTTGATTATTTTAGGGCAACCAGTTTGCTCACATTTTTTAAGTAGTTGGGCTAGTACATTGAACTTAAATATACTATGTGTAATAACTGCAAAGTAATTGATATTACAAAACATTTTAAGTTAAATTAACTCATTTTTTTTTAAGTTACCATTACTTAATTATTTTAGGGCAACCAGTTTGCTCACATTTTTTAAGTAGATTCAACTTGTCCGGGCTAACAGTGTATGCTTTCACTGTATAGAAAATTGCAGTGTAATTACTCTTCAAAACATCTTGAGGGTAAATATATGACAACACAATTTTTATTTTTGGGCCACCTATTCTTTGTTAAATAAAATTGTTGGAACTTCAATGAACTGTTAATGTGAGAGGGAATCTGGGCCTGCTCAACAGGTTCTTCATATATGCGTAGAAAGCTCAATGGCTTGCGCCGACACACATTTAAAGGAAAGGAAAGAGGAGCACTGAAGGATCGTAAGAGAATCATGTGCGGTACAGCGTGACACTTACCTGCATGTATCTGATCTGCAGCATTAAGGAGGCAAAGCAGCAAATGTAAGCAGAGCAAATGAACACGCGCACAGCCATGGGAATTGACAGGAAACAATCCATCTATATCCTCTCTCGCACACGCACCAATGAGGGTCGTCCGTATGGTGTCTCACTCACCATGGGCTGTCTAACCTCCACCTTGATGATGTCCTCGTAGATGTCGTCCCCATCATCCTCGCAGGGAACGCAGTCATATATGTCGTCCTCTCCAACATCGTGCTCACTGTGCAAAAAAAAAGGGCACAAAGGAAGAAGTGGGTTAAAATACATTTAAAAAAATAAAACAGATTTGACAAGCATTTGAACACCAAGGCATTTTCTGAGTTTTGTCAATTTATTGTTCTGAGAGTATTTTTTTGTCTGGAAGTACACTTCTGTTCAAAAGGTTGGGGTCAGTAAAATGTACAAAAAAAAATTTTGTAATTTTTTTTTTTTTTAATTAACACTTTTATTTAGCAAGGATGCATTAAATTGATCAAAAGTGGGTAAAGATTTTTTATTTCTTATGACACAAGATTTTTATTTCAAATAAATGTGGTTCTTTTAAACTTTCTATTTATCAAAGAATCCTGAAACAATATATTGTTTTTTTATCACATCGCTCCTGGTTACACATGGTTACACAACAAAGTGTTCGAGACAGAATTATGACATATTTGGGAGATAGTCTGTGTCATCACATATAGTTTGCAACCCTGATTAGCTTGTGTATGGGTTTATCAGACATCAAAAGTGCCCTGAGACCGCAGCGATGCCATCCATCACTGCACACTCTGCCATCATTCTCTCAGGCGAAAAAAGGGAATGGCCGAAATAAAGCAGGCTGACATCACAGAAGGTGTCTTGGTCCCAGCTGTGCTCTCACACCAACAATCAAATCAGTCATCCATTCCTCCCTAAGAGAAGAACTCACTCTCTCAAACATACACACCAGACTGCTTTGCAACCAGACAGCAACAAGTACCTTCCTCACTTCTGCTGATGTGTCCAATTGCAGGCTAAAACAAGCGTGAAAACCTAATGTGGCTTGAATCAAACACCTACCTAGGAGATTAGCTGACTGCCTCATCGGCTCATGGAGAAATGAAATACAAATGCATTCCTCAATCCTGATAAACTGGCTGCCCACCTAAAAACCTACTTGGCGAGGCTGGGAGACTCTTTTAAACTAGCTAAAACATTCATAAAACCACCATCTTAATCAGCCAAGACCAGCATACCAGGCTGGTTAAAGTGGGGGTTTTCAGCAGGGTTTTGAGTTAACAGACTAGCTGCTCAATGCACAGCTACAACATCCTGCACCTGTGTCTGTAGAATACATACATATCTAAGCTATCACCATGTAAGTTTATAAACAAAGCAGTTTCACTGGATCATGAAAAAAAAAAGAAAAAAAGACTGAAGCCAGCCAGAGTGAGTTGCCAATTGTAGGAGGATTGTAGGATTGTTAGTCTGGCAAGAGCTACTGGGTGTTAATCCATCAGGGTGACCTTCTATACCTGCACATCCAGAACAGCTGCACAGTTTTATAAAGAACTTCACCACCTTCAGTCACTCATCTGACTTTCAGAACAAATAATTTTTATGCATTTTAATTATTTGAGTGACTGAAATTCTTTGGTTTGCACCTGTGGCTGCTAAGAGGAAAAAAATACTGTGATATATACATACATACACACAGTATATACATGCATATTATACACACACACGCACACAAAATTAAATTAAAGTAGTAAAAATACTGTAATTCATGTAAAGCCACTAGAAGGTTCAGAGGAGAAATGCATGTCCTGTCAATAAATACCTCCTTCAAAGGACCAGTTTAAAAAAAAAGGATGGAATGGTCAAATAGACAAAGTTTATTGAACTGTCTTTTATTAAAACAGTGTTTTACAGCAGGAGCAGTATGTGGATAAGACTACACTCACTTTGAAAACCCTATGAGAGAACTGTGAAATTGCTGAATTCAAAATAATTACCTTTTTGACCATGATTTGAATGTCGTTCCTTTTTCAAAATGACAAAACATGACATGCATGCGTATGTTTGAACAGTAGGTAGGAATGGACAAGCTAATAAAAGAAAGGTGCTGGCATCAATCTAACATTCAGCACTGTGTCCACATGGAGAAAGGATTGTTTGAAGTATTAATTGAGGTTGTACAGTTCACCCTGAAGGACGGGTGGCTTGCTGCCCTCCCTCATTAGCTGAGTTGACTTTCCCCAGTAGCAGAGCTGCTGTCTGACAGAGCAATGTAGACTGAGGGAAAAAACATTACTCCTCTGAAGCACACGGGTCCCAAACTGCAAAGGAACTGAGGCAAAAGGATTTCTAATGACATCTATCGTGTGACCTCCAATCCCTAAGGACAAGCATTAACTGCACTATGTGAGGTGCAGTGATCTATACAAAGGATTGTGAGGTTCTGTGTGTAGCGGGTAGAATAAATGAAGGCAGAATGTGTCAAAAGGAGCAGGTTTTTCTACTCACTGTGGCTTAAATCTGGATGGCAAAAATAGGATGTCCACTTTTGTATGCAAAGACATGACCCCATTAAGGTCATTATGTTAAATCAGTGTGGGCACAAAGAGCACAAAATGCTGCTTTATACAAGAATACAAAAATCAAAAGACCAGCTTTGCTGTCAAACTAATGTTATTAAGGCTGATCCAACTTGTGGTCCGGGTGAGTGGGCATTATACAAATACATCTACAGTATGAGTGCCAATGAAAAAATCTGGTTTGATTCAATATGGTGTAAATTGACAATCTGTATATCGTAAGTGTGGAAAGATTCTCCATTTAGGTTGTGAAATATTTTGTGGTTTCATGTTGTCTAAGCCATCATGGCCACTCAGATGTGCTGAATTCACTTGTGTTACAGCATTCTTGAACATTTCCTTCACTTAGCCAACCACAAACCCAGAAAGGGAAAACTATGTTTAGAGCAGAACAAAGGATCCATCCCAAACTCATAACAGTATGTCAATAAAAGTTAACTTCAATGCACAGTGTCATACTAGAACTGATCACAGTAATTTGGGATGAGGTAATAAGAGGGAAGATAAGGGGAACATTGATAACACTGGCAGAACATATGGACTCATGGCATGGCATGGCAAGAAAAGGCAGCCAACATTTTGCATATCTGTGAGAAGATGTGACCTCAAGTCTTAGACTATCTTAAAGCCTTTCTGAAGACAACAGGCATAGTGGTTTACTCATAATAGTGATATATCAGTTTAATAACAGCAAATGAAATTAATTTCCGAATTACATGTTGGCTGTTAAAAGAGCTACAAGCTGTTTTTTTGGCGTCTTTCTGCGGTTGAAACACTGATTGAGTGATTTCATGAAAGACATGATATGGATTTCGGTAAGTTGGACTGTATCTTTCAACATTTTCATTTCAGTTTATTTCATTTAGCCTATTAAATGGCTTATTATCATTAAAATATGAAAATTAAAATGATGGGTAATAATAGATTATGACAGAATTTTTATGACCCTGTCCATCAAAATGACGGACAATGCGTAAGTTTAATGCGCCCTCTGGCTGGGACTACATGAATCATTTTAGTTGCATTAAAAAACTGAAACTGAGAAGAGGATTGCTAGTTCTCAGCATGCGTTGCATAGATCTGGATCAGAAGAGTAAATGTTAAAATTAAGTGTTATTTTATGTATTTTTGAGTGGTGGGAAAGACCTGTCAATGTTTAATGTTCAGTTATGGCATTTAAAATAGTTTCAGTTATGTTGAAATGTTTGTGGTTACCACAGTGCTGAAGAGTAGAACTTATGGTTAGGTTGGTGGCTGCATATGTTAGGACTATAATATATGTTGCTTCACTCAATGAGCAATAGCTGTGCTAATTCTAGTGCAGTATCAAGAAACTACCTACTTGCACTGCGATAGGTGTAGAAAGTCTTTTAGATGTACAAAATAAATGAATGTCAAACACTAACAGGTATTTTCCATTTAACCAAAAGCACAGACTTTAATATTTTTAATCTACTTAATATAATTGAGCTGAAATAAATAAAAAACATTGACTAAGGTCAAATAAAATGTTTTAAATGAAGATAAATTAATTTTGTCACCACTTGAGCAAAACCAAAAAGTCATTTTTTCAGTGTAAAGAAACGTTAATTTTAATGAAATCTTTGTCATATGCTACCTATAGAATGGCTTGTGAGGGCTAAATAAACAGTAATGTGGCATGTTGATGGACACATGCGGATTCTTGGAGCAGCAAACTACTTGGTTGAGATGTTCTGCACATTATTTGAGGATTCTACTGAATGTTAGTTAAATTTCCAAACCCGTCCATCATCTTGACTGAATAGGTTGCTGGCTGCAGAGTTCAATCTGACGTGCCAGGAGAGACAGGTGCCAATGGCAGTAGTTTGTCCCTCTTGAAGACTTAGAGAGTGCTTTGGCCTGAGGCTCCACTACCCACAATGCCTCAAGTGAGAATGCAACCAGTTAGGATAAAGCAAATCATTGCTGACATGATGTACATCCAAACATTTGATTGCTATTTGATGGAGAAAGAGACGGCCTGCTTGCTAAAATTGAACAATTTCATGCTTTGCCAGTTTTTGGATGAACACATGAAATATAGTGGAAAGTGACAATGATGCTGAGAAATCCAGTATGGCTGGATTGGATGTGAACTCAGAGATTATAATAACCCAGAATTAACAATCCTGCCATATTTATAACACTCAATTACCAACAGTAGTCAGTTCGGATCAGTGCATACCTGAATACACAGTGCTCAAGACCATAGTCGCTCGCCCAGGACCCGTTAACATTTCAAATTACAGAGGTGTGTGTAAAATAAACGCAATAGTTTATGATGAAGCTCCCCTTCTGAATCACTGTTACATCATTTCAGAAACACATTGGCCCATCATGTGCAACTCGCAGAAAACAACAAAGCGTTGTTTAAATTTCACAATCTGCTCCCACCAGTCCTGAGATCTCTCTCGCACACAATAACTGAAGCATATGCGCAGGCTGCAATTATGGCACTTTTCATCCTCCTCCGCCTCAAAATCATGGTGATGTTTGGAGAACTTTGCATAGGCTATATCGCAAAGCTAGCATCAAGCATATTTCACATTCATCCATCTGTGCAAGAACCCCCTTTAAGCATGCGCTATGTTTCAGATAGTATGGCAAGTGTAAACACATGATTCGGATATGGGTTACAATTGAAAGAACTTGTAAACAGACTGTCGAAAAAATCGGATATAGGCAACAGATCAGAATTGGACATCAAGACCTGCAGTGTAAACGAGGCCTAAATGTCACTTCAAATGCAGCTTCTGTTCCTCTGCATTGCAAGATACATTTAGTTGATACTGATTTAATTTGATTGGTAACAGCCCTATTGTGTCTTATTATTCCTATTGAATTTATTGACTAAATGTAAGAATTTTGACACAAAAGGTGATGAATACATTTAATTAGTTTAGAAAAAAATGGCTTTATAAAGGTAAAATGCCCATAAAAGGTAAAAATCACTTTGAAAAGAAGTTGTTGGAGGGGGCGCAAAAAGATAAAGTCGGGGGAGCGAGTGAGAGTTCGAGAACACAGGTAAGCTTATTGCAAAAGATCAATTCTGTCACTGCTGCAAACTGACCACCAGAATAGAATATGAAGAATATCAAAAGCTTTGGGAGTCAGCTGTCCATGGCAGTCCTAAACCTACCAAGGTACTCAGCAAAATATAGTTTAATTATCGTTATCGATAAAATCCCAGAAAATATCAAGATACAATTTTGTCAATATCGCACACCCCTACCCTGACTGTACTTACATTCCTCGCTGTTTCATTTAAACTGCTGGCCATAAGCAGTATGAGTGAATGCGGCCTCTTTTTTTAAAGCTCTTTGGAAGAGGAGTGTCTCAGTCATCTCACATTCAAGAGTAAACCCGACTAAAGAGCTTCTTCAACATCATTAACCTTTCACAAAAGTACCTTGATTAGCACTTCCTGCCTTTTATCTCTTCGAATGAACCGCACTCTTTACTTCAATAGCTAAAAAACACGACAATATTATTGAGGACAATCAGCAGTCTTCTCATTCCCACTCTCTTTGGTCCCACATATGGCACAATGTTGAGAAACATCTCCAATCTAATAGAAACAGACACAGGGCTTATATGAATAAACCTATTGAAGCTACATGACTTCCATAGGTTCAGTAGCACTGCAGAAAACCCTTTCATGCATATTTCCATTAAAGCAGACAATGATATCACAGTCCAATTAAGAGAGCTCCGAGCAGCCTGATGAAAGTGCTTGTTAAACTGTGTCCCAGCGCATCATATCAGGGACCTTTCCATTAATCAGACAGCAGTGTTGTGCTGGAATTGAACCATATTTATGGCTGTAAAAGGTCATGGGTCCGCATGGATGGGTAGTTTCATTAATTTGCTCATATTCACTGTTCCATCACTGGCAGCGCAGCGATTGCTTGTGCTCTGGCTGTGGGTTTAACCTCTATTAGATTTGGCACTGAGATGAGTTTCAACATGAATCTGCATGTAAAGAGGGGTCAGATGGCAGAGGGATATCAAGAACTTTGAAAGAGGTCAGCAATCACTTGAGGCCATGTCAGGAAGCGTCTTAAGTCGATATGGATCAGTGCAAGAGGCCGTAGACAGTGTAAATGTCAAAGGCCCACATATGGCCTCACATAGACCAGGACTCAACAGTAAAGATGGCCCAATGCCCCGGGGATAGTGTGAGAGAGTTTTGAGCACGTTGATGGAATTCTTACATTTGTTGATAATGTGTTTTTTTATGCCTTGATGTTTTGAAAACAGAATTACTGAACTGATGCTTCTGACTGTCAGGTCATTTTTGGAATTATTAATAATACCTCATATATGTCACCCAGCTAGATAAACATTATCTTGGTGACAAATCAGCACAATTTGTGTCATGCCGTCCTCTGCAGATGAATGACACCTATCCACCCTGCTAACTAATTATTCACAATTAATCAGCCAAGAATCAGGCCTGTCACCACACAACCCCCTCACTCACTCTCCCTCACTCACTCCTCTTAACGCCCACACTGCCAGCCAGCCATGCTCTGAGCATGGTATCCAGAAGAGTGTTTAACGCCTGGCTATTTGTGCGAGAGTGACTGCACCAGCCAGACACTAAGGACACTGTAGATGTGACTAAATGAATAAATAGATAAATAAAACACCATTTCATTCCAATCACATTTAAATGCTACTAATTAATGCTGCATATTCCATAAAAATCAGAACTTGGAATTTTCTCATTTCCCAGTTGAAAATAACCTCTGTAACAGAGCACTAGAACATCCGACTTTAAGACAGCCTGAGAACAACTGACTTCTTCATTTGACAATTTTCAAGATGGGAATGACTAAAGCTATGGTCCATTGGGTATTGTCCAGCTGAGGTCAGATAATTTCAAGTAGCATGACTGGAATGCTACTTGAATGACCTTCAATTTAAACTTGAGTATTGCGACCTTCGACTTTGTCTTGAATGTGGCTTAATAACCTAACTTCCAATGAAACACAAAGCAGTCTTCCTCAAGTAGGCGCACAAGATCTCAGGACCAGGGTTCGTAACTACTTTTTTGGTTATCAAGGACTACAATTAGAGATCTCACTTCTATCTTTATTATCTTTTAAATTATAAACAAGGTAAATACTATAGATAAGTAAAAAATAAAATAAAATCATAATATAACAAAATGGTACAAATGTGCAGCACATCCAAAGTTTAAAATGACAGTGGAAACTTTAAGTATGGGATCATTAACAAAGCCCTAGAACTTTAAATGCATAGAAGAGCAAATAAAAAGAGGGCATAAACTTCTTATACGATTCTTACTAAATCCATTGACCAGAGCTTTCCCAGTCATAGTAAATACCCTTAACCACTGAAAGAATACTATGACAAAGATATGCTTTGCTCATTCAAACTGATTTTTCCCCAATAAAAGCTGTATCACACACTTGGAAATATATGAGAAATATCATGCTCATAGCCATGTGAAATGGCTCTATATATCAAATGAAAAAAATAAACATTAATTTCATAAATATTGTCGTTCCATAATTCAAGGACTTTTTAAGTACCTCTTCATAAATAGTCAGGACATTTTGCCTTACTGATCCCATTTGCACACTATAAAATATAATTGTTAAATCAAATTATTTCCAAGGATTAGTACATACAAATGTATAATACAATGTGACATACAAATGAAAATACATCCCAGAAATCACAAAAAAAATATCGTAATCATTATCTAGCATTCCCAAACAAATGCGTTTGGTTAATGCTGATCACCGATCACCAATATCACGTACAATGTGACCACCTCATGAGAGTAAATTTAGCTTGGAATAATGCAAAGGAACTTTAAGCCACGGGAGGATTATTATGTAGAGCCTGGACTTTTTACATACAACTTTTGGGTTAAAGCCCACCTTGTTTATGCTAATTACCATTATACTCTTTTTCTATGATTTAAAACACTTACTCTGCCAACTCCTCCAAGCTCCGGTACACATCATCTTCATTCAGCGCAGTGTCCTCTGATGGAAAGGGCCTGGGGAGGGGGAGAGAGAGAGAGGAGAGCATTAGCCACTGCACAGAGAAGGAAAGAATATCATGATTCACTCCTCAACATCCATAATTCAACAGGTGGGTTTATTCATGAACACCTCCTCCATGATTGACATTTGTAACAATATGACAGATGTTTCAAAGGCACTTATCTGATTTCTGACAGAATATGGTTGGAACAGTGAAAAGGCCATGGCAGGACTGAATGACACAGGCTTTTGCAGTTTGACAGGAACACCTAAATGCAAACACTTCAGCCCCTTTCTCAATAACTGCGTGTCAGACTCCTCAGAGAGCTGACCCGCTGGGGGTTTTAAATCCAGGGCTCACGAACATTCACCAGCCAATTAGAAAGCTGCAAATGGAGAACCGATCAATTATTCGATTAATGGCATGCCACTTCCTCTAGAGATCTCATCAAATCACTTAATCTTGCACATTATGTGGGGCAAAAGGTGCTATGTGGCATGCAAAAAACATGAGGCATGGAAAATAAAGTGAATTTGAGGCAAGCCGTGTCACTTTCGCTGTAGCGTGTATAGGGTACGCCTCAAAGTCACAACATTTAATAGATGTGATTCTCACCTTTGAATTATGCACTCTTTCCATGCAACACAAAACATAATGGCTAATGGAGCTCTTCACATCATGTTTGGAAAGAGTCCTATATTATATACAATTATATAAAATATCACACAAGCAACAGTGTGTTATGGCCATAGATCACCACGAGATATTTCTCTTACACAGCAGTTAACAACTTACATTTTAGACACAACATAGTCAAATAGTTTGCCTGTTTTTGCTGTCAAGAAAAAAGAAGATCCCAACAAACCCACAGCAGAATCGCTGCAACATGTTGTGTTTCTAATGATTCAATGCGTTCAATGATTCATGCATAAAGACAGTCTCTTGTTTTGTTTCTGAAAGAATCATTGTTTTTAAACAAATCAATTTGGTTGAGTGAATGACTCAATGACTCATCATAAGAATGGTTAGCTGTTTTGTTAATAAAAGAATCAGAGTTTTTGAACAAATCGTTTAAATTAATGATGTAATGACTCACTGATACAGAAAGTTATACACTTCCATTCACCAAGGTCTCCTCGTTGACTGTTCGCATTTTTACAGATTGAATATTCGAAAATTTGAATATTCGTGTACATCCCTAGTTCCAAGATGGCAGTGCTGTTCACATTTAGAATTGCACAGGCATAGAGCATTGACATTTTCTTCAGAAAATTTAAAAATAAAGTTCAATCTCATGATGACAGAAGGCCACCTCTTCAATCATAACTACGCTGCATTACTGTCTATAAGGAGATGTCAAAGAATAGTGAAAAGGACAGAAAAGGAGAGAGAGAGAGGGAGAGAAATATAGAGCTATAGGGTAGGAAAGACTCCGACCTTGAGTCATATTACTAGAGGGATTTAACATGATCTAATTTTGTGGACTTTTTTTTCTTGGGGTCAGATGCACAAAGATCCCCTCTTCTTAACCAATACTGACATCGGACATCCTCACCCACACAATAGAAGGCTAACAAACACACATACACTCTGACAATGTGACCAACTCCTCACCTTACACCTCCCAACATCACGACACATGAGGATGCTATCCTTTCTGATAGACAGAGAGAGAGAGAGATGGAGAGAAATATAGAGCTATAGGGTATGAAAGACTCTGACCTTGAGTCATATTACTAGAGGGATTTAGCATGATCTAAGCAAACTGTCACTTGTTTTTTTTTTTTTTTGGGGGGGGGGGGGGCTTTTTTTTTTTTTCTTGAGAGAGAGATGGAGAGAAATATAGAGCTATAGGGTATGAAAGACTCTGACCTTGAGTCATATTACTAGAGGGATTTAGCATGATCTAAGCAAACCGTCACTTGTTTTTTTCCGGGGCTTTTTTTTTCTTGGGGTCAGATGCACAAAGAGGCCCCCTTTTTAACCAATACTGACATCGGACATCCTCACCCACACAATAGCAAGCTAACAAACACACATACACTTTGACAATGTGACCAACTCCTCACCTCACACCTCCCGACAACATGACACTTGAGGATGCTATCCTTTCAGAGAGAGAGAGAGAGAGAGAGAGAGAGAGAGAGAGAGAGAGAGAGAGAGAGAGAGAGAGAGAGAGAGAGAGAGAGATGCTCTTTGACAGCTAAAAGAGCACACCACCATTAGCTTTAACATTAAAGCTGCTGCCAGTCAGCCCATAGATGGATACAGATCATATGGCTGTGTATGTCAAATCGATGCACATACAATTCGTACATATAAAAATGGACATGAATGGAGTGCTTAACTGCAGGGGTTGTCACTACCTAACGTTGGGCTGCTCGATTAATCGTATTTTAATCGCGATAACTATATCTGCCTCTCTCGATTAATTTAAAAAAATCGTCGCGATATTTGCCCGCTCGTTTTTTATCCTGAAAACGCTTTTTTTATTAGACATTTGCATTATCTTGCATTGTTAAGAAATCCCCACTAGCATTGATGTTTGTGGTTGCCAGATCTGAATAGCTTAAATCCAGGGGGGGAAGTGTTTCGGAAAACATTGAAGCTTCCCCGGGCGCTGCCATTGATTAGCAGACCATCACCTGCTGTAAGCATTTCATTGACTCCCATTCATTTTGGTGTCACTTTGACAGCGAATAACTTTACATCTGAGTTTAAAGACTCCATTTGTCCATTATTTATTTCTAAAGAAACACGAAAATGTATAAAAGGCTCCATTACCTTGTATCTTATGTTATGGCCCAGTAGAAACAGTTTGTGTAAAAATAGGCTAACGATTGCGTCATAACCATGCGACTCTCGAGCCCGATCTCACGGGAAAACGTACAAATTCTACGAGGTGGCTTATTCGTACGAATTCATACGACCTGACTCGTACGAATTAGTACGATTTTTGCAAAATCGTACATATTTTACGAATTGCCCAATTCGTATGAATTCATACGAATGACCTACCCCTGACCCCGCCCCTAAACCTACCCATCACGTGGGTTTAGACAAATCGTACAAATTCGTACGAGTGAGGTCGTACGAATTAGTACGAATTAGCCAACTTTTTATCATTCGTACGAATTGGTCGTGAGATAGCGTTGGACTCTCTGTAGCTCAGTAGAGAAATTACCGTATGGACAGGAGGAGAAGCTTCAGGCAATCGGGGGGACGTGGAGGCAAAATGACAAAGTAACTAATTAGAATACTTAGCAAAAGTTTCTCCTGCTCATAGCTCATGGACAGCTCCTTCTCACACTCTCCCTCTCTGCAAGTTTCAGAAGGGAATGATTCAGATTTCTCTTGGCACAGCTACCAGAAGACAGACGGGTTGCTCACGTGACATCTACGTCGTCAAGCTCAGTTTGAGTCTGCGCAGTACGCTCGGCCATCAGGAAGTGAGTGCTTCTAATTGACTTCACTTTGCTCCGTTAAATCCAATGGGGTCGCTGTGTCCAGTTTATATACTGTCTATGCTTAAATCTCACAAATCACCCAAACAGAGCTTTTCTCTTACATTTTATGACTAGTGTTTAGTTAATCTGTGCAACCTGGCAACCCTGCGTGCGCGCGCTCTACACTGCGGAAAAGCACTGATCTCCACAGCGATATTCTGTTTGCATGGAATTGTTATACAGCCAGTCTGTTTCTTCACAAGCCACTTGTGGTGTTTGTGTAACTAAATCTGTTTCTAAATGAGTTTCACTGTTCTATTTTTTAAAGTTTAAGTTTTTACCAGTTTTCATGATGTGAATCAGTTGAAAACGACAGCCACTGACCGTTTTCAGTGAGTAAGTTATCAACAAGTAGATTATTTTTCTTTGCAGTACGAATTTACTGAGCGATCTGGATCTGTACTTTGTCTCATTTGCAACCGAAATGTGTCGCTTAGAAGATCTAATGTAAAGACGCTTCACAAAGCGCTCATCTAACGTTAAATCATGCCATTTGTATTGACTTGCTGTCTGTTGGTTAAATGAAGTCTGATGGTTTGAAATTAAGACCTGCCAACCCGCCAAATGCGGCTAAAATGAAATTTGGTGGGGAACGCAGTCAAATCACTGGCCAATTTGGCATGTTATTATGTTTACTCACTTTGCTGGGGGAATTCGTGTAAACCAAATCTGCACGGATTTTGCGAAAATACTCATGAGTCATCATGATCTATTAAATACAGCATATTGTGCAGAATCTGCGCATTTCTGGCTTACTTGAACACACACGTCACTACACAACAAATAACGGTGCGCTTGTTAATTTGCCTTGTAGCAATAGTGTAGATTAAAAAGCATTTGGTTAACAGAAAAGACATTGATATTTTACAACATCCTACATGTTCTTTGTACTGTATTGATCTGTACACCTAAAACCCATTTTTGGTAAAAAAAAAAAAAAAAAAAGATAAGAATGAATGAGGAAGGGTTGAGATGTCTGGATGACAGGATTTTCTCTGCACTCAAAGCGCTTTACATGGAAGGGGGGAGTCTCCTTAAGTAGAGGTTCTGAATAGCCGGTAACTTAAATTTTGTAACCAAAATGACGCAATATAAATATATAAACTTAATGACGCAATACAGTTATAGTCATATAAAAATATGATGCAAAAAATAAATAAAATAAAAATTATATATATATATATATATACTCACCTAAAGGATTATTAGGAACACCATACTAATACTGTGTTGACCCCCTTTTGCCTTCAGAACTGCCTTAATTCTACGTGGCATTGATTCAACAAGGTGCTGAAAGCATTCTTTAGAAATGTTGGCCCATATTAATAGGATAGCATCTTGCAGTTGATGGAGATTTGTGGGATGCACATCCAGGGCACGAAGCTCCCGTTCCACCACATCTCAAAGATGCTCTATTGGGTTGAGATCTGGTGACTGTGGGGGCCATTTTAGTACAGTGAACTCATTGTCATGTTCAAGAAACCAATTTGAAATGATTCGAGCTTTGTGACATGGTGCATTATCCTGCTGGAAGAAGCCATCAGAGGATGGGTACATGGTGGTCATAAAGGGATGGTCATGGTCAGAAACAATGCTCAGGTAGGCCGTGGCATTTAAACGATTCCCAATTGGCACTAAGAGGCCTAAAGTGTACCAAGAAAACACCCCCCACACCATTACACCACCACCACCAGCCTGCACAGTGGTAACAAGGCATGATGGATCTATGTTCTCATTCTGTTTACGCCAAATTCTGACTCTACCATCTGAATGTCTCAACAGAAATCAAGACTCATCAGACCAGGCAACACTTTTCCAGTCTTCAACTGTCCAATTTTGGTGAGCTCGTGCAAATTGTAGCCTCTTTTTCCTATTTGTAGTGGAGATGAGTGGTACCCGGTGGGGTCTTCTGCTGTTGTAGCCCATCCACCTCAAGGTTGTGCGTGTTGTGGCTTCACAAATGCTTTGCTGCATACCTCGGTTGTAACGAGTGGTTATTTCAGTCAAAGTTGCTCTTCTATCAGCTTGAATCAGTTGGCCCATTCTCCTCTGACCTCTAGCATCAACAAGGCATTTTCGCCCACAGGACTGCCGCATACTGGATGTTTTTCCCTTTTCACACCATTCTTTGTAAACCCTAGAAATGGTTGTGCGTGAAAATCCCAGTAACTGAGCAGATTGTGAAATACTCAGACCGGCCCGTCTGGCACCAACAACCATGCCACACTCAAAATTGCTTAAATCACCTTTCTTTCCCATTCTGACATTCAATTTGGAGTTCAGGAGATTGTCTTGACCAGGACCACACCCCTAAATGCACTGAAGCAACTGCCATGTGATTGGTTGATTAGATAATTGCATTAATGAGAAATTGAACAGGTGTTCCTAATAATCCTTTAGGTGAGTGTATATATATATACACAAACTGTTTATTGTCTCTTCTCTTTCTCTGTAGTTTCTCAAATGAGAATAATCGTGATTAATTATCGCGATTAAAATTGAGCAAAATAATCGTGATTATCAGTTTAACCATTATCGTGCAGCCCTAACCTAACAATTCTAAACACTTGCAATCAAAGGTAAAAAGATTTTAAAAATGTCACCATGACAAGCTCAACTGTAGATGGCAGCCAAAACATAAATTTTCTCCTCATTATAATGCATCACATTCATTGTTGGCAAGAAAACAACCTCCAAATGAATGCATTACGTATTTGAGGTTAAAGTATAAATGCTTCGCTCAGATGTATTTTATTAAAACAAGTCTTTGTGGCGAGAGACTATAACCATTCTGAACTCATAACACAAAGATGCTGTATCGCATGATGAAATAATTGCAGATAGCAAAATAATTAGCCTGCTTACAAGGCTTCATCAAATGAATCGCTAATTAAACATCTTGGTTCAAAAGGCCTTCCTCCTCATCTGCTTCAGACGTGTTTATAATAAAAGGTGGTTAAACCTGCTCACAAATGTCATGCTAATTAATCACGTGAATTAAACACTGCTTCCTGCATCTCCTGTCAAAGCAAAGGTAAAGGTTTACAGGTTCTCTAGTTACTGTTTCTATGGGTTTGAAAAAATACCACTGTTTGCTCATCTAAACTGTCTGCAAATTACATCTAACTTAACATTCTGCATGGATCTAGCTGGAAAAATGTTACTAATGGATCATTTCATATTCATCTATAACACACCTTTCGAGTTCTGCTGTTCTAGAGTCAAATTCTAACCGTTAAATGCTGTATTTGTGACCAATCACAAAGCAAACCGATAAAAAATATATTTCATTTCATAAAAGGAAACAAATGCAGTAATGTGTGTGTGTGTGTGTGTGTGTCCAACTTTTGACTGGTGCAGGTGCTATGCTAAATAGAGATCATGGCACAATGCCCTACTGTGGTGTGATTAATTTGTCGACATCAAATATTCACATAGGACCAATTAGGAGTCTTTGTTTTAGCTAAAATCATTCACTTCTTAATAAACCATCAGGCAACGTCTACTGTATATTCACCCACACAAAAATGTAGGAGCTGTGACAAACCTGATCATTTGAAATCAGAATAATATGAAAGCTGCTCCCATCCCTCAGTGATTACAGCCTAAAACACATCAGGCCAATACTCGCTTTAATTGGATTTTGCAGACACATCAAACTCTATTCAATTCCATTTATGTCCAAGAAAACAGTATCCCTGGGTTTTTATCTCACAGAAACAGATATGTGCTCTGCTCTCTATTCTGTGAGCGACGGCTCAGAAAAGCTTGAAGGATATTAAAACATCTGAAGCGTTCAGTAGTTTGCTCCATGAAGTGAAGGGGGAAAAAGTGAAACTTATACATTTTCTATTAGGTTACACAAGATTAGAAAACACACCATAGTATGATTACAAAATGCAGAAAGTGCCTAACTATACATCACATTAACACAGAAGCAGCAGCATTTCAGCCATTTAGGAAGCTTTTATGATTTCTGGTGGGAATCTCTAGTTGATATGATATGACAACATGTTGTTTTTTGTATTAAATTATACAATAAATAGCCTAATTTTTGCACCAAATTTCCTTATTTTGCATAGTTTTTATTGTATAAACCTATGCATGCTGTTAATGCTTTAACAATACAAATGCACAACTCTGCCATTCTAATAAAATACACACACAAAAAAAATTCAGTGATTCTTTCTGCAGGTTACCTTGTTACACCAATAGCTGGCGACAAATGACTGCCTTTATGAAAGAGTCACTGACTGAATCATTAAAACGATCCGTTCAAAACCAGTGATTCATTCAGTAAGGACACAGGTCCTTCATTCAACCGAACTGATTTGCTCAAGCACGCTATTTCATAAGAACAAAAAAAGGACACAAATACACAAAGTAACTGGATATATTTTGTCTAAAATGTAAGTTACTTAAGGCCCTTGCACACTGAGTCCGAAATTCACGTCCGAAATTTTCACACGTTAAAAAATAAATATGACCTCACGTTATGTTAATCACACTTGCACACTGCCTCCGAAACGTTCGTCCGTCAAAAAAAATTTGGATTGGGTTCGATTTTCTGCGTTTTTTTCGCATCCGTAACAAGCATTTGGATGGTGTTTTGACAATTTAGAGCCATAGAATGACGGATACAAAAAAACGCATGCGAAAATTTCTGATTAAGTGTGCAAGGACCTTAAATATTAGCATCTTGTTTATTAAACTATATAAACTGTATTGTATACAGTAAAAGTAATAATCACACTTTCAGTCTTTCTGTATTACAATGTATAAAGGCGGAGCAAGTTACATTTTGATATTATGAAGACAAACTTTCTTTAAATAATGTGCCTTGTAAAATAAAACTAGAAATATGTATTTAGAAAATAATACAATAAAAATGTACCTCATAATTAAAATAAAACTACGTTTTAATCTGATAACATTTTATAATGTAAAATGTAATTCTATATTCAAGACTAAAATCTCTCTTGATGTCTTATTTATTTCCTCTCAATAGTAATGTCTCTGATTTCTCATCATCAGAGTAAAACTGCAAACAAAAGGTACGATTATATTCCAGTGAGTCCAGTAATCCCTCAGTATCCAAAGCAGCCCAGAGCACCTGATCCTGACCGGCTCATACTGGAATATCACAGGAAGGTTGATCAGAGGAGAACATCTATCTGATAACTCCACCAGCAACTCGAACTCTGGTTTTCTCTCAGGACTTAGTGAGATACAGACTGAGTGATATACAGCACTTTCACATTGCATAGAAGCGCAGTGTCCATCACCACAGAAATCAATAAAGTGGATGTGGGGAATTATCTGATGCGTACAAGATTCAATCTGCTCCGCAATCTCTGTCTTCTATCAAACGCCAGGAGCAAAACCATTCATGTAATGCACATTATGCTTTGTCATTCTTTTGTTATGCTTGTCCCTGTATAAAACATGACAACACCATCTTGCATGTGATGTGTGTGCACATCCATAATGCATAGCAATGTGTAAATGGATGATGAAGGTAAATTGTGCATGTCTAAAGCATATAGTGGCTCTGTGCATGAATGACTGGTTGATGTAGCTAGTGCATATTTAGTGTACAGTATGGCATTATGCATAAAAGGCCGTTGTTCACATGTCAGTGGGTGACATCCTATACATGAGAGAGATAAAAGCACATGTACAGTAATCTATGGGAAGTAAAAGTGTGTGTTAGAGAGAGAGAGAGAGAGAGAGAGAGAGAGAGAGAGAGAGAGAGAGAGAGAGAGAGAGAGAGAGAGAGAGAGAGAGAGAGAGAGAGATTCTGCCCGTGTCTCAAGGGGGGTTACCATTCAGGTTGATGTTAAATCCATGGGTGACAGTCTTTGACACCTATTGACAACATAATTTATAAAAAAAAAAAAAACATGACTATACTTGTGTTGACAAAATATTTTTTGCCTTTCTAAATTCAAGTATCAGAGAGATTTTAAATGTATATCTGGTCTAAAACAGAGTAAGTTGACTGCAGGCAGAATGCAAAAATAAGTGCACTATCAGAATTGTTTTACCTTTAGGGGTACAACAGCTTGTCTCTGGGCAGTACCCCAAAAAGGATAACTTTTTTACCTTATCTACCCCTAAAAGATGCATTTTAGTACCCTAGAGTAGTAATATGTAGCCTCACGGTACTACAATGACCTTTTATGGGTAAATAGGGTACAAAGTTGACCCTTTTAGGGTACTGCCTCCATGAAAAGTTGTACATTTTTTCTTTTTGAGAGTGCATTCACTATCAAGCATTATTTCTCGTCAACTGAATCAAGTCTCTTGTGTACTATTTGCATGACGCAGACTTCCGGCCTATTATATGTAGAATGTTCCAAATCAGTTACTTATGATGTGAGTATACCTACTCATTAGTAGGTGTTGGATAAAAGTTTGTTTTTTCGAGTTAGTTCCTTGTACTGAACAATGCAACACACAAATACAGTAAAAGGAGGGTGATTTGTCTCATATAATGTGATCTGCACATAACAGACCATTTAGTGATAAATACAATCTGAGTGAATTTTAGAGAGCAGTGGTTCAGATACATGCCATGCTGAGAAGAGGGAAACCAGAGAACGCGTCAACAGGTGCTGCACTAATGACTGACACTTTGCCCTTCCTTGTTCCTGCTACTCAGTAAAAGGCCTTTTTATTGAAGCAGGACCGCCATATGTAAAAGCGGTGGTTTATATCTAAAGATGTGACTGTGAGTGATTTAAAATAGTCTAGATGTATAATAGCCAACAAAGTACACTTGAACAATACCTACAGGGTAACAAATTTCTGTTTTGATCGCCAGTTGGAACTTGTGTAGGCAGGAAAGCTCAAAGGAAGAGGATGTGGTCACAGCTGAAAAAACAGCCATATAAACAAGATTTTCATTGTGAGTAATGTCACAGTGTCCCTCCAGGGGGAAGCGGCACTCTGTATCTTGTGATGGCTAATTAATTAACAGGCATTCAGAATAACCATTAACCAAAGAAGTCAAAGAGCAAAAAGATGCTATGGAGGTGTCTCTCTCTAGGGTCTTTCTTTAAAGGGGTCCTATTTTGCTTTTTCACTTTTTCAACTTTAGTTAGTGTGTAATGTTGCTGTTTGAGCATAAAAAAAAGATCTGCAAGGTTACAAAGCTCAAGTCCACTCCAAAGGGAGATCTTTTATTTAACAGAATTCACTTTCCAAGAACTACATCAAAGCACTTTTTCTGGATCTTGTTTAAATAATCCCTGTCTAGATCCCCGCTGCACTAGAGAAGACGAGGAGTGTTGTCGCTGTTTTTTCCACCCCGGAAAAAGTTTGTCCTAAGGCTGACGAACTTAGAGAGGTGTAAAAAAAATGAACACTGTTACTGAACATTATAACCTGAACGTTTGTCTGAGCACTGCACATTTTACGGAGAACAGCAGACAGAAGAGAGTACAATGCAGGCTATAAGCACAAAAGCTTCTCCTGAAAGACGCAGCCATTCCCACTTTGTCGGGACAATCTGTTGTTTAATGGATCACAAATTGTAAGTACGTCCAATACAAGTAAGTATTTGTATTTTCTATTAAGAGTTCCAATTATAAGTTTTATGTAGTTGCTAAGCTATGATGTAAATGAAGCTAGCCTACTAACTAAGATTACAGTATTGATGTAATTTACTTTAGATTTTGTAAGCTCTTACTTTTGTAAGACTGTTTACCACCCCTTAGGAAAAGTATCCATGATTTTGTGATCAATTACTGTTTGTATTATCATAGTTTTCCAACAAAAATAATTAAATGCTGGATAACATCAAATCTATAAGAAAAATACAAAAAACATACCACTCTGAAACGTCCTGTGAAATCAGTGCTTAAAATCCGTTCAGCACGATCTTCTTGTTCGTTAACATTGTCAGGGTCTGAATCGGGCTCGAATTGGTTTAGATTTGACACCATCTTTATTTATATTTACACTTGAGAATAGGGCTGCAACAAACGATTATTTTGATAATCGATTAATCTAACGATTATTAGAACGATTAATCGACTAATCATCGATTATTTCGCCGACTAATCAGTAAGTTTGGAACGATTATTCAGCTTTTTCAATTAGTTAAAACACTGAGTTATACATATTCTAACTATAATATAAAAAAAAAGAAAATCACTTCATCTTTTGAAATGTTTTTTTTTTATTATCTTTGAGTCAACTAAACAGGTCATTCTCTTTAAGTTTTCAGATTTCTGTCCAACTCAAATCACACACAAATGCTCTCTAAGCATTGGTTAAATATTCTGTTCTCTTTCAATAGAAAAACAAAAAACAAAAAAAAAACAGCTGCATTACAGACAAACTTAAACTGCAAACAATTATAAGAATAAAATGTAAAAAAAAAAAATTGACATGACAATTGAGCTGACAGAGACATTCTCATTCACCTTTTAATTTACAGTATAAAAAATTAACTGACATGATATTCTTCATAACATTTCATTTTGTAAGTCTTCATGAATATGGAACAAAATACAGGCAAGTGATAAGACTGTAATACCTAATAGTGTTACAATAATAAAAACAGCCCTGACTCCTAAGCTCGATCAAGCTTTATTCTATGCAAAAATAAATCATCACATTACTGTAATTATATTATTATTGTTAATATTATTGCTATTATAAGTAGTATTGCATTATCTAATAAAGAGATTTACTGCTAGTTATTTAGCTCCAGCTGGAGAACATTCACCTCTCACCGGCTCCTCTTGTTTCCTCTTTAAGTGCTTTAACATGCATGTTGTGCTCCCGTGAAAAACAAGTTCCGCCTTGCATGTATTGCACACGACAGCATTCTTGGTTTGAAGTTTTGTGAAACTTTCACACACCTAACGTTAGCTAGTTCGGATTCGTTTGCACTCCTTCATAATTCGCGCGGTGTTTTCTTCTACCGCAATAGCATTATAACGGCTGCATTACACTCTAGCGCTACAGCGCCGTAGCGGTCAAATCGCGATAGGCCCTTACATTGGGTCACGTGAGATCAAACGACTACTCGACAACAAAGATATTTGTCGACAATTTTTTATTGTCGACATTATAGACAATGTCGACTAATCGTTTCAGCCCTACTTGAGAATAACTTGTGGTTATGGAGGGGTGGGACATTTCCCAAACACGTGCTAAGCGTTACCAATCACAAAACACTAGGCCAGCTAACCAATCACAGCACATTTCGTATTTCGGAAGGAGGGTCTTCATCAAAGATGATGCATTTCAACCAGATTGGGGAGAAGCAGTAATAATGTAAAATACGTGAAAAATAATGCATTTTTGTAATAAATAAAAATAAATTCAATAAAGCATGAAAACATTCTAGTACACCCCAAAAACAAAATCAAGACTTTGTAAAAGTGAATGATAGGAGCCCTTTAATAAATCAATGCAACCAAACTGTGCTAAGAGAAATCCAGTCTTTTGAATATTGAATATTGAGTATTTTGCATGCGAGAATGTGGCTGAATTTCAAGCCCTGTCGGGAAAAACATCTGCATGCAGCTTTAAACCAAATCCAAAAGGGTGTACGAGGAATGTTCCAAACAACACCGAGACATTTCTTGCTTTTTGAGATGCTTGAAGGGGAAGTAAAACAGACAGCAAATTTTATTCAGCCTTAATTCTACGGCACAAAACTGTAAAAACAGACTAAAATAAAAGGTCTTTTTAAAGAAATGTGGGTTACCGTCGGTCTAACAACTAAAGCACATGCTGTTTCCACCCTCAAAGCTGTGACACACATCGTGGTATCGATGAAAACAAAGCTGCCTTTCATTGCTTGCTGTATACAGCCAGGAAATTATGCGACTATAACTCCCAAAATCCAGCGCACTTAAAACGTCAAGTGTAAAAGACTTGCTCAGGGTGCAAATTTGACTTGCATTAGTCACAGTAGATTCATCTGCCGCCACAATCCGTCTTAAAATCTTTCCTCTAATTACTTCAGACAACTTTTACAATGGAGAATCATAAATTTTTTCCAGTACAAAAGATTCAGTCCTGACTTTTGACAAATCAATGGGCAGTATTTTGGCCATCCCTGTGCGGCAGCGTGCGTGGTGAAGACCGGAAGTGATTTAGGCACCCCTCAGTCTGTTACGCTTTACTGACTAACGGTAGACCTTGATCGGCTCCGCCCCACTCTGGCAAAACGCCTAATGGCTCGCTCCATCAGCTCATTACCCCGTCGGATAAAAGGCTTTATTTGCGAAGCAGGGCAAACAGACTGGCAAAGTAATGAGACAGGAAGTGATCCCAGTCGCCTATAAAGCAGGGAGGCAGGTTCCACCCCGCTAAAACACCTGAGGGGAGCGACAACCACACACTTCATGGGTTTTGGCCCACAGGTTTCGCACATATGCGGTGGTCTGTGCCAACTGCTTCTACCTGCAGGCCCACTGAATGGAGCCACATAAAAGGTGCAGCCCAAGAGAGTGCTGTGAAATATCCCTCAAGACTCGAGACACACCACTACTGAAAGGAAATACAATCAGCATGTGGAGGAAATGAATTACCTGATGCCTTTGATCTGTGCAATGCTGTTGTGGGAGATTCTGGACAGCGCAGAGATCACCTGTGGAACAAGAGAAGGTTTGGGTTAGCAAAAGAAACTTCACTTAATGCAAATTACAGCAAAATCATAACTAGATTTCAACATCTTCTGAAAGGTGCAAAACACGGCACAACAATTGTTATCTTTTTGCTAGAATGATCTAGGTGTTTTTTTATGTTTTTTTATTTATTTATTTTTCAGTAAAAGCTCAATTATATGACTCACAAACATAATCTATTTCACCATAGCTGTTCCATATTTTAAAATAAATAACTACATAGCAAGTAATTTTAACAAAAAAAATTATGATTTAGAATTTTTTTGTGGTGGGAGAACCATAACGAAAAGCACAAAAAAAAAGTTTGAAAAAAATAATTTATTTTTAAAAATCAAAGCACTGTAGCATTAATTTTATAGCATAAATTCTGCAAGACAAGTTAGCAAAAGTTTAATACTTAAAGGGCCAGGTATACTTCATTTTCCGCGTTCCGCTCCGTCTTACGCACAGTTGAGTGCCCAATTCTTTCAAAGTATACTCTGGCTACGAGCGCGGAAAGAAGAGTTCGGTGCATGTGCATCTAGTGGACTTTGTTTTTAAGCACTCAAGTTACTCGCACATGTGCTGTTGTACGCGCACCATCCATGTGGACAGAAAAATTGGGCTGCAAAATTATGTCACATGGACGGTGCACGGACTGTCACGAAAAGCGGACGGCCGAAGTATATTTTGGGCTTAATTGTTGTAAACAAATAGAGATTCCAGTAATAAACGTTTGCTACAAAACAAAGTGTCTTGTTTTTTTGGGGGGGTGGGGTGGGCTTGTTTTATGATGGGCTTTGGTGGCGCAGCTTGTGTGCACACACACGGATCACGCTACCCCACTAAGGACGACATTAAAGGACATGTGGCATGAAACGCCCTGATGAAATCATAGACGTGAAACACTTTTCACAGATCTGTGAAGGCCCCTCCTCTTCCCAGCTGCATTAGTGCCATGTAACAGGGTTAAATGTGTGCGGTATTTACACACTGATTTAATACCAGTCATGAGTCCCAGGTGAGTAGGCTTATTGGTGGCCCTTCTAGAGGCTTCCAGATGGTGTGCTAGAGGGTCTCGGGTGTGTAATGCAGAAGCCACACACCAACAAACAGGAAAGCACATGTGCATATGCAAAAGTGAAGATGGTGCTGTATCGCCTCATTACATGCTTATGGGCGTATTTTCCGCTAGCCTTGCCTGCTGTCATGGTGACACTAGCTGTTCCTCAGTCAGAGCAAAACACTGCGTGCAGATGCTTGTGGAGCTTCTACGTAGGTTCTCAAAACAGGTAATGAGCGAAATATGAAAAAATGGCAGCATGAAAACTACCAATGACTAAATTAATAAATACTTTAATTATATATATACATATACATACATGTATATATATACATGTATATATATATATATATATATATATATATATATATATATATATATATATATATATATATATATATATATATATATATAGAGAGAGAGAGAGAGAGAGAGAGAGAGAGAGAGAGAGAGAGAGAGAGAGAGAGAGAGAGAGAGAGAGAGAGAGAGAGAGAGAGAGAGAGAGAGAGAGAGAGAGAGAGAGAGAGAGAGAGAGAGAGAGAGAGAGTATATCTGCTCAGTATTGTTTTGTTTTTGTCTACAACCAGTCATAAATTACATTGATTTTAAGTTTCACAAACCTTCAGAAAACAAAATACTTAATTCGAACATCACTGTGTAACAGATAATCAGACAACTAGCATCCATGAAGATGACTCCACAGATGACGATGAGCTTTAATAAAAGATGTACAAGCTCTTTATGCACAAACAGACAGTCTGTAGTAGCACTTTTGTCACAAAATGCTTTTATACAAGCCAAAATGTACAAGCTAATCTAAACACAAACCCACATAATCTGTGGCTGCGAAACTCAGCACATTCCTGCAGAATTGAAATGGCTCATGAATGTTCATTAAAAATTTTGGCTAATTTTATCTTTTTTTCAGCTACTAACAAAATGAATAGTACTGATATCATATTTTTAATCCAATTGACAGAATTTCCTTCCTAAATCAGAGCAGAAAATGCATCTGGGCCTGTGTATATCTGTACAAATACTGTACATAATCTTTATAATCTTTCTTACTGCTGATAATCTGTATTAATGACTTCATGACAGACTATAATGCATTGCATTTTTCATTCTACCACCCATATTCCACCAATTTTCTGGCTTGCAACAGGCAGAATCAGTCCAGGCAGGCGGACAGATGATTGAGGGATCGATACAGCTAAATTAGTCTATGTGTTAGGCTGTTAGGCGTATTGCTCTTGTGTTCATCTGCTAATGTGTCTAAATATTCATGGAGCTTCAACAACAACACCTGCGGGGACGATATGTGACTCATCCATCAAAGCTGTGGCTTTTTCTTCTCTGTATGTTGTTTCTAGTGTGGTGCTTCATCCTTGTACTCAGTCACTTTCATTGCTCTCATCTCTCATTCTTCATCTCTCCCTCAGGTCAGGTCAACAGCTCTCGCTATGTTGTCTCAAAATATAGATTTTTCCCTCATCTCAGTGCTTCAGTGTGTATGACGAGCATCAGATCAGAGTCAAGACGCAACACCAATCACCTCTCGAATACAGCACATACTGTCCATCACCTCACAATAGCAGTGACAGAAAGAGAGAATTGTAGATTGTTCGCTAATGTTATACAACTGCTTATCTGAGGTGAAGATACAGTAGCATTGTGCCTACATCAGCTGTAATGTGTGCAGGGTTTCCAAACATGGCAAATCCACCTGTCCACCAGAACATGACTCTTGAAAGGAGAGAAAACACAAGAAAAGAAAGGAGATAAGATAAGACAAAACTAGAAGAGATGTAGAAACAGACAAGAGGAGAAGATACAATAATAGACAAGAAGAGGCAAGATGGGATGAGACAAGACGAAAAGTAGTAGGAAAAAATAAATCAAGAATAGAATATGATGCAAGAATTAGTAAAAGATATGAAAGGTAGAAGACAGAAAGAGGAGTGGAGAGAAGATGATCACAACACCATGCCTGCACATTTTACAAACAGAACAGATGATTATTACAGTGACATAATGGAAAGAGCCAGTGCTGTATATCAAGTTGCTCTAAATCAACCTTATGCATAAGTGATTTTAAAATAAACCTGATGAGGGAAATCAGCCATAAACAAATGTTAAAATGTGATATTCTACACTAAAGTGCTCTAAATGAGAGTTTAAGCAAGAGTCTGAGTTTTAGCAGGGAACTGAGAGTGGTAGGAGATGTGTGAACAGATGGCAGTGAGTCCTGGCACTCATCTGAAATGGACCTGACCTGAGAGCCCAGCATCACAGGACACCAACCAGCACAAACTCCTACAACTCAAAATAAACTTGGACACACACACCAGATTCACATTCAATAGTCTCCTGATTCTCTCTGTTAAGCTAGCGTCTCACAAATCTCACAATATGATACACATTGTGATGTCACAATTCACTACATCACAATGCATCATGGAATATAACTTGATTGAAGGAGCACTACATGTGTGAGCAGACGTATAAATGCAAAAAAATAAAATAAAAATAAAATAATAATATTTACATTTAAGGTATTAAAAGCAAAAAAGTATTAGAAAAAATGCAATATACAAGGTTGGATACACTTGACTGAATTTTTTATTTAAAAAAAACATTTGATATAATGGCATATGTTTAAATGCTTAAATTAGTTTTAAAGACAAATAAAACTAAATACCTATATTTTAAAATAATCTATATATATTTTATATATATTTGATCAATCAATTATTCACATAATATAACATAACATAATATAACACGATACGATACAATATAATATATAATAAACCGCTAGACAACAAGCTTAGACTTTATAGTGAATTTAAATATATTACCAAATGCCTTACGTTGGCAGGTTTTAAAAATATTTCAATAATTTTATATATTTATATGTTTGAATAATTAGATTTTATCTTTGTTATGTTGGTTAAGTCTGTTTCTGACTTCTTAGCAAACTACACTGGCAAACAAATCATGCCCAAATCAAAGCAAGAAACAAACACCTCTAAACAAAGGACAAACAAACAATCACCAACACACCCTTCTGTTTCACATCAACCGAAGACTGATCAGTCCATGTCCATGTGCTGCATTATGGGATATCAGCTGACGTGGTGACATGACGAACATGCTGGCAATAGAGATTGAGTCAGAGCCGAATCCTCTCAGTGAACTCCAGCTGCTGCGTGTTTAGCAGGGATTTTCCACACTCAGCCCTTCAGAACAAGGGAGGGGGACTCGGGCCGTGACCCAAATGTCTATGGTGCTGCCCCAAAGACCCAGTCCTGCTTCTGAGCATGAAAGGATGACATATGCTTCTGTCTGAAGACAGGAGAGAATGTAAAAGACTTCTGCTCAAGGAAAATGGATATCAGTGGTCATTTTCACACAAAACATGACTACCTTCTGTGCCAGCAAACAGATCAACTAATATATAAAAATATCACACAAACTAGTGGGTAGAGTATTTCTTTTCATGCCATGGCATCCATGTCTGCCAGAAGAGGGCATTTCTGTCCATTACGACACCTGGTACTGAGAAATTCTAGTATCAGTTTATGCTTATTTAGACGACCTGCTTCTAATTGAACTACAGGAAATAACATAAATGAATACATAGTAGAATGTCTAATATAGGAACTCTAGATTTATTTATTTACAGTATTTATTTGTGCATTCATAGTAGGGCTGCACAATTATTCATATTTTAATTGTAATAACGATATCTGCTTTTCTTGATTAATTACAAATATGGCTGTCAAAATGTAAAAAAAAAAAAATACAGTACAGTACTGGCACGCTGTCTGTAAATTTCCTGACTGTGAGACACACACACAAATCATGTGCACAGAAAGTCCTTCAGACAGCGCGCCAGTACCACACTGAACAAAAGAGAGACAAAAGTTCTCTTTTTCACATTTGAATGGACAAAAACATAAAATGATGCTAAATGCACATTTAGTTGAGTATCCTCATAAGTACAGTATTAAATGAGTTAAATGAAAACTTAAATGAACGTAAAGAGTTGTGAGAAAATGGAAAAACTAAACCCGACTGAATAGGGGGTGCTCACCCTGTGGGTCTTAACGCCTCAGTGTAGTGACGGGGACACTATACTGTCAAAGAGCACCGTCCTTCGGATGAGACGTTAAACCGAGGTCCTGACTCTCTGTGGTCATTAAAAATCCCAAATTTGCCCATTGGCCCCTGTCCATCATGGCCTCCTAATCATCCCTATATACTTCATCACTGTCTCCTCTCCACCAGTAAGCTGATGTGTGGTGGGTGTTCTGGCGCAATATGGCTGCCGTCGCATCATCCAGGTGGATGCTGCACATTGGTGGTGGTTGAGGAGATTCCCCCCTTCCATATGTGAAGCGCTTTGAGGAACCTGAAAAGCGCTATATAAATTTAACAAATTATTATTATTATTATTACACGCCACTGGATTTCCTGTTTGATGAAGTCTATGTGCCACCTACAGGCCTATTAGGTGAAGTGTAGGCTGTTAGTAAAGAACACAAGAAATGTGGATTGGTCTATTACATTACCCCTTTTAAAAATGATATAATAAAAGTATATATAATATTATATAATATAAGTGCATATATAAAACATTTAAATAAAAGGACCTTTGATTCCTTCATTGCTATTTATTTATTCATTTAAATAATTAAGTAAATAAAGTTAATTAAGTCAGACAATCATATTTTTTTAAGCACACATTGTGTGTGTGGAATAATATGGGTGTATAACAAGATGAAAATGGCCCCTCAAATTATGTGGAAGGGAAAATTCCCATTTGAAAATCATTACACGGCTCTTATCAGATGGAGGGCTCTTGTGGTCTTGGCTTGGCTCCCTGTGTTTACAAATTCACCAAGCAATGGTGCTAGCAAAGCAAAAGGCTATTTACTTAGACCGCAGACACTTGTGAACGCCTGCCTGTCTCGTACCTGCATTTCCACTGGGAAAACACTTACTACAACGTGAACGGTGATGTCTCGGTATAGGCATTGCTAAAAAGGTTTAACGGCTATAATAACTGTGATTACAGATGTAACATGCTGTAATGCATTCTGCTTTAAGGGGAGAAAAACAAGCATAGAAAGTGCGACATATAAAACAGTGCACGGTTTATGCTAGCTGAGCCCTTTAAAACTTTTTTTAAACAGTTTTTTTTATGATCTTAATGAGAAGACTGAGACTTTTTATGCTCTTTGAGTCCTATCGAATAATTACAGTCCAAAAACACAGACAAAAGACCTATGGTTTGTTTCGTAAGCTAACAAAGGAAATGAGAGGAGTGTTCTGCCAAGCATACCCTACCATCTCTCGCTCTCAGCGCCAGACGCCACAGTGAAAACCACATGTGATGCTTGTTTATAAATTGTTGGAGCTGTTTAAGCTGAATGGTCCAAGGTGATATGTGCCCAAACCCACTGAGTTTAATGCACAGATATTCGTACAGCTTGTCCTGTATTCTGAAAATACAGGACAAAATAGAGCTTCAAACTACATTTGCATTTTTCGGAAGAAGTACAATGCTTGCAGGAGTAAAAGATTCATTTAAGCCTTAGAGTGCATCTTGTTTTCTGTCGACATCTAAAAAATATGGTGGCATCATCTTTGCAGAGTAAAGGTGGTTATAACAGTTTCAAACTATGAAAATAAATCTTTAAAAAAAAGGAAAGAACTCAAACCATTTCAATATTTATTCTGTGATAATTATTCATATCCGTCTGTCCCATATATATACTTATAAGTGTCTCTGCATATTAAGCTGATACAGACTATTTTAGGATAGGATACAGTATCTAAACTAAGATAAGAGGATTTTCATTATTAAAAAATTACACTCTACAGCATTCCTGTAGCTCAATCACTAATGCATAGTGCTAGCAATGCCAAAGTCATGGGTTTCATTCTCAGGGAATGGAAGAAAAAAGTGTCCCTTGAATGCAATGTGGATAAAAGCATCTGCCAAACGCATTAATTTAAAAGTTATTTGTTAAAATAAAAAATATTTTGGCCGATAGCCGATGCCGATACTAATTTACATATATTTTTTCCCTTGGTTTGGAAATAACACCAAGTCTCTCCTGTGCAGGAATTACAAATGATTTTTCTCTTTTTCATTTCAGTTGTATTGAGCAAAAATTGTATTATCTCATTTTGGTTTTAGAGTTCTGAGGTCTCTTTACAAATTACTTTAAATAATAATACTTTAAATATTTCAAATAAGAGAACAATGAACGCTTTGAAAAAAAAAAAAAAACAATAATACAGTCCATTACTGCTTGGGATTTTCTTCTATAGACAGATGCAGATGTAACCTAAACATTTTATCTGTGGATTAAAAAAACTCCTTTAGAGCTCCTTGGATTCAAGTTACTTTCATCATCATTTATCATGTAGGTTATAGCTTCAGACCATTAAATCAAATCAGACATGTGATTTTATGACATCAATTACTGCTTTATATATTCATAAACAGAAGTAATGTAATGTTATTTGTGTATTTTACTTTTCATTTTATTAGTCTAACAACAGCAGCCCCATAAATAAATAAACCTCTTAATGGGCAGGCACTAGGACCTGGGGAGGTTGCTGCTGCACGTGCTAGAGAACGACACCGGACATGTCCAACTGTACTCTCATGCTCTAGTTCAACACGGCAATCTAAAACAGTGATTCGAATAACCATACATGCAAAAGTTCACTTCAAGAATGACCACACTGCTGACATGATCTTATCGTTAGCACTCCTTGCACACAATCGCAGGCTCACAATCAACATTATCTGTATTTTTTCATATTGGGTGATGACGATTACTACATTTTAAGCCTTTATCGGCCGATTCCAATGTTGTGCCATAATAATGTGCCTCCCAATAGCAAATAATTAAAAACTTCAAAAAGAAAGAAAATTCAACACAATGCTGCCTTGTAACCATTAATTTCATACTGGCACCAAATATGGGTTAAGGTCATGATGGGTTTAGTAAGAAGGGCAGAGAAATGTTCAGCTGTAAAAGATGACTGTGAATGTGTCTGTTATGACAACAATGTATTGTGTAAGAGAGAGTGAAGGAGGGATTTCACTCTTGGAATCCAAGGAATCCAAGAACATAAAGGGATTATGGGACAATAGTGAGCTTAGCGTCCTTTCATTCCCTAGAAACTGTATCCATGTGTCTTTCTCTCTCTGTACCTCCTCTGCAGGTTGGGTGTGTCTTCAGAGAGCACCATGTTTTTTAAGTAAAAACTAATTCCTCCACATTCGGTTTTATCAGCGAGGGCACTTGCAGGGGACACACATCAGATGCTGGGATGCTGGTTAGATTGAGGCAGATGTTGGGCAGTCTCTCATGCCTCTGATCGTGTGCGAGTGGATGGGATTAGTTTGGGTTTAATCTGAGTGTCCAGGGGTGGGTGAGCAGGGCGAGGGCTGAAGCTCTGCACTGGAGGAGATAAAGGCGAGTGGGGGAAGAATAAATGGGCGGATGTTCCCTCTGAATCTGTCCTTCAGACTGTCCCAGGACATTGACTGTTGTGCCTGGCGAGGATGTGCGGATCCTCTTCCCCGAATCTAACCCAAGCCTCTCTTTAGCAAGCCAAAGCAAATGCAAAGCATCAGAGAAGCAGCATTTCTTCAACCATCTCAGTCAGATGGAGAGCGCTGATACTCTCTCTGTGTAAAGCAGATGGATTTATTCCATATCCAACTTCACAGTTGAAGGGTCAGAGAGCTCTAATGTGGCAGGTCAGCCATGCAGAGCTTCTCTATCACGTTCAGACAAGGCCCACAGCGGTCAAGTACAGAGTGGCTACTTTAGCTAAGCACCCACGGGTTGAAGCACTGAAAATCCATTCAATTAAACAACAGCTCTAAGCATTTATCTTGTATTCATCAAAATTATACTACAGGAGATCATTGTGTCTATTAGTAAGAAGAGTGTGGTTTTGAAAACTAATAAAGTTTTTTCTTTTGATGGCTACAGTGTCTATGCACACATATTTAATTAAAAATCCAAAATGCAATAAATTATATATATTTAATATATTACTGTTTTTACTGTATTTTTGATCAAATAAATGCAGCCTTGAAGAGCATAAAATACTTTTTTTTTTAATCCCGACAACAGACTTGTGAATGGTATAGTGTATAATGCAAAAAGGCAACTACTAACTTACAGATAATTCGGACGTTTGTGGTGACCTGCTTTTGCTGTGAGAAGTGACCCTTTCTGTAGGCTAAAGGGAAGTACAGTGAACGAGAGAAAAGGGCAGAGAATAAACATAATAAATGATCTTATTCTGATCACATGCTGCTCTCTCTGTTACAGCACAAGAGTGTCTGTGGGAGTCAAATGAAGGCCTGCAGGAGGCCTTTCCAGTGGCAGTTGACGTGACAGCAGGACAAACGCTTTCCATTTGGAGCACTGGCCTAATTGACAACACTGCTCTGTGTCGCTACGACAACTATGATGGACACCTGAGGGGAGAGTCACATGACTTTGCCGATTTTGCCAATAATGTCACAGGATGCAGAGGCCACAATGAAGATTATCATCCACTGGGATGAAATATCGGTTTGGAGCCTCTGGCACAAGGCCTTTGACCAGCAGATTCCTGAGAGTTTTGTGTTCTGTATATATATATAATTTTTTTTGGGGGGGTTGCACAGTGTTAAATAGACTTTGAGTAGCATTTCATCTTCTTAACTTGAATCATAAAAACTATTTCAAACAACAAGATTCAATTAAAACAGTAGGTATTACACCATGTCTACACTTGACGCAACAAAGGGACTTGCAAATCCTTTTGTTCTTTGTGTCAGAATTAATGCAAGTTCGTGAAGTATGTCTGACTGCTTTTATCGCATCGTGCCGCTAGCATCTGGTGTAGGCGTGTTTTAGAGTCAAAAAAATGGCAGCTACAGTATAAGTATTATCTAAAATAAAGTTAATTCTCTTAGGGATAAAATTAACTTTGTACCTTTGAGGGTTCAAGTATTATGATAACTTCCATGCACGCACACACTTTTACAAAAAGAACAGAAATGTCCCCAGTTGACAAGAATAAAGGGGTTTCTTCGACCGAAAAATCACAAAGGAGAAAAAGATAAAACTGTGGGACTGAAAAACATGTTTGAGAGCATGGTGTAAAAGAGCCAATCTCAGCCGCCAAACCAGAAGATCATCTTTTACCACTGGGGGCTGAATTTGGTTTCTTATGGGCTGATCAAAGAAAAGCATGTGATGTTATCTGACATATTCAAAAATCCTCACATATTCACAGAGAGAGGTGCTATAACAATCCATTTTAGGATATCTTATTAAAGAATGCTGGTACAGCTCTATGTCGTTTAAACAACTAATTTACGAATTTGCCTTGAACATTGTTAGGGCGTTCAAAACATAATGCCTCTGAGAACTCTAATGATGATGGTGATTGCTATAGTTTCTCATCAAAGCTGACACTCAATCCTGACAGAGAGAGTCGTATTACTAACTAACTGATTCATCCACTCTATTCTCTGATCTTCAGTTCGTGGGGTAGGGGTGCAGAAGAACGAGTGTGTGTGGGTGTTTGTGTGTGACAGAGGTGGTGGGAGGGATTGTGACAAGATTGTCAGGTTGCATTAATCTCTCCCAGCTGGGGAATTCAAAATAACAAGGTGGGATTGGAGCCCAGGGGCAGAAGAAAAAATTAATATACAGGGATTATGTCTCATTGGAGTAATTCCAAATCTTGTGTGTGTGTGTGTGTGTGTGTGTGTAAACATATACATATACACACACATATATACATATACACACACACATATATATATATATATATATATATATACACACACACACACACATACATACATACACATATATATACATACATATATATATATATATATATATATATATATATATATATATATATATATATACACACACACACACACACACACACACACACACATATATATATATGACTGAAGAAAGGGGTGCTCCCAACCTCTCCAGGAATGAGATCAAAAGCACAGGCTTGTGTCTTCATTAAAAAGAGCCTGACTTCACGGGAAATTTTGCTGCTACTGTTCTTAAAAGGTCATGGCCTCTTCTGTGAAGTTCACCAAATACATACACTGGAATCTGTCTGTAGAACATGTCATACCACTCATTACTGAAAATGAACACTGAATATTACCAAATATTCAAAAAGATACATAAAAATAAAACTCAAACAAAAATCAATAATTTTAAATGCTACAAATAAACGTAGTCATCAGAACATTATAATACTGTCTGAGGGAATCTGAGGGTGCTATATTACCAAGCACCCTCCAAAAACTTCTCTTGGGGGAAATGTCATGTCAAATTGGTCTGGTGACTTATTCAGCAGTTAACCTTTGGACATTGCCTAACACATCACAGGGTGTTGGCATACTTCCCAGGCAATGTACACACCCTGATGTGGGGCGAGATGGCATTTCCCTGTGTTTTAGTTTTTTTTTTGTTTTTTTTGTTTGAAAGCAAAAATTGCTTTCAAACAAATGATGGTTACTCCCACAGACAGGATTACCACCTCAAACTGACAGACCAACTGCTGAATAATGCTAATGAGAGTGAGAATCAAGGTTCGGTGGCCGAGGCATAGATGGTTAATAATTCTCTCTTATGACAAGAGTAAATGGGCTTCTCATTGCTTAGAACTGTCAATCAACCATTCCATACAAATAACATTCTCTGTTACGATCATCGCTGTGTGGAAGTTACAAGCTACAAGTCTAATGGATTTGTCTGTGCATTTGTTTCTGAGTGGCGAAATGTGAAATTCGTACAATAAATTTCAGTGGTTTAGAATGGTCACATGTGATTAATGTTTGGCTATTCTGTATTTTTCCTCGTTTCTTGGCCACTAAAAAAACAGTAATAAAACATGCTCCACCTCAGAATGCAATGTAAAAAAGGTAATTATAGGATAAGTTTTAAAATAAGACTTAAATTCACATTTTGAAATAAATAACAGTTTTCAACATTTCTAATAATAATAAATGTTTCTTGAGCACCAAATCAGCATATTAGAATGCATTTCTGAAAGAACATGTAACATTGAAAATTCAGCTTTGCCATCACAGGAAACTTTTTTTTTTTTTAAATACATTCAAATATACAGATCTTTTTTTTAAATTGTAAGTTTTTCTGTATTTTTTTTATCAACTAAATAAAGCTTTGGTAAGCATAAAGACTTTTTCCACAAACATTGAAAAATCGTATGACCCCAAACTTTTAAATGGTAGTGTATAAAGTCGTGTATAAAGTTATCTGAAGTTGAAACACAAAAAAAAAATTACAATGGTGAGATAAGAAGTTACATTGTGAGATATAAAGTCAGCTTTTCTCTCTCTCTCTTGTTTTTTTTTTTTTTTTTGTGGCTTACATAGTTTGTAGTCCAGAGAAAAACCAAAAAGGCTATGAAACAGAATGTGCCCGTAAATCACTCTTGGCTTCTTTGACGTCAAACTCCAAGTGAGGAAGTGGGGAGAAAGGCAGTTTATCAAAAGAGTTTGAGTCCCACATTCAGTCCATCATGGACCTCAGATCAGGGTCATAAATCTCCTGTACTCATCTCTCCAGCTTGTCACTGAAGTTTGCTAGACTCTCTCTCTCTCTCTCTCTCTCTCTCTCTCTCTCTCTCTCTCTCTCTCTCTCTCTCTCTCTCTCTCACAATATTGCCAAAGCAATAGACATATACAAACATATACAAACATATACGTACATGTTGATACATAAAATTTAACAATAAAAAATAAATAAAACAATTAAAAATATATTTCAATATTATGCATAAATATATCACAATGAAAAAATAAAAATAAATAAAAATAAATATATAAGTACAGAGAGCAGTTTAAGGGAAGAGGGTTCAGCCCTTGTCCCTCATATGATGGCAGGAAGACACATACTGCGCTGCTAGGAGAACACACTCTTCTTTCTCTCCCAGAATATAAGACAGTTTGTCTATGGGGCTCGCATGTTGGAATTGGGGTAAAATCTGAGCTATTAGTGTGAAATAAGAGTCTCTGATGTGTTTGTACTTGCTGCACTGGGTGAGGAAGTGCAGCTCGTCCTCTACGACTCCATCAGTGCAGTGTGGACACAGTCTGAGCTCTCTGGCTCTCCAGCTCGGCTTGTGCCGGCCCGTCTCCACACACAGACTGTGGTCACTAATGCGATACCTCGTCAGGAGCTTTCTCTGACCATAATTACTGATCTCGGTCAGGTATGGGGCCAATTTATAATCAGACTTTATTTTGTGGAAGTATTTTAATTTATTTACTTGTGTGACCTTTATCTGCCAGTCTTGTATGTATTCTTCTTTGGTTATGTTCCCTATTTCCTTTACTTTTGCGTGTCTGAACTGAATTGTTGGATTAAGTTGGTGTTTTTCCACTAAATGTGTCATGGGGTCGCTCTCGGGGTGTCCTGCCCTGTGTCTGAGAGCGCAGTGATGGTAACTGTCTGTCTGCGCGTCTGATAGATGGAACCAGAACTTTGCGGCTCTCTTCTGGATCTCAGATAGGAGAGGGAATCTGCCTAATTCTGCCCGGCAACCCAGACTCGGAGCGTTTCTGTGAGTTCCCAGGATGTTCTTGCAGAACTCGAGGTGGAAAGTTTCCACAGGGGTTTTGTCCCAGGAATTGTAATTTAGTTTAAATTTGGGGCCCCAGATTTCACAGCCGTATAGGAGGATGGGTTTGATGATGCTGTCAAAGATTTTCAGCCACAGTTTAATGGGTGGGTTAAATTTGAACAGGGGTTTTCTTATACTATAATAAGCCCTGCGTGCTTTATCAGTCAGATCTTTCATTGCAGTGTCAAACTTTCCAGAAGCTGAGATTGTCAGACCCAAATAATTATAACAGGTGACATGATTAAGAATGGTTCCCCCAAGAGTAAATGTGTATTTGTTGTCAGTAAGGCGAGGTTTCTTCTGGAAGATCATGATTTTGGACTTGTCCATGTTTATGGGTAAGGCCCAGTCGCTGCTGAACTCCTCCAGGAGCGAGAGGCTTTGGTGCAGACCCTCTTCATGAGGAGACAGCAGCAGGAGATCGTCAGCGTACAGCGCTTTTGATCTCTCTGTCCTCGAGGGGCAGGCCAGGACAAGAGGACTTCTCAAGTGTTGATGCCAATTCATTAATATAGAGATTAAATAGAGTCGGGCTGAGGCTGCAGCCTTGACGGACTCCTTTAGTTTGACTGAAATAATCAGTGCGTTTGTCGTTAATCTTGACGCCGCATTTGTTCCCATTGTAAATGTCCTTTATGATGTCATATGTCCTTCTGCCTATTCCCACTTTGAACTCTCTCTCTCTCTCTCTCTCTCTCTCTCTCTCTCTCTCTCTTCTCTCTCTCTCTCTCTCTCTCTCTCTCTTCTCTCTCTCTCTCTCTCTCTCTCTCTCTCTCTCTCTCTCTCTCTCTCACACACACACACACACACACACACACACACACACACACACACACACACACACACTCGCTTATTCACATTGGATTCACTGATGAATGAGCCCCTGGCTAGGAACATATCCAGACCAGACAGACCAATTCAAGAAAGCATTCAGTATGTGGAGTCTTTTCTGTCTGTGGATACAGCAGTGTGTCCATCTGGCTCTTTTGTAATGGAGATGATACAACAAAGAAGACGGTTCATTCTCATTTCTCAGTTGTGATTCAGGGCTCTACTATGCACACAATTGTTATTGTTGGACAATTTACCTGTCCAAGCTCAAATGCGATGTGAGAGGATTGCACGTTCTTCAGCAAGGGAATAACTATCCAAGACATCTACAGTTCTGGCCATCAATATGCATTACTTTCAGTTTCAGCATTTCTGTCACATTACAAAAATTCAAAATTTTTGAAAAAATAATAATATTAAAAAATACAGTAAAAATGTATTGAAAAAAAATAATATTCTTTACATATATTAACTGTAAAGAACTGAAGTTTGGCATTTTTGGTTTGCTACATTAGCTCTGTGAGCAAATCAACAAGAAGAGGAACAAATTGAGACAGGAAGCAGGTCCTGCCATATTAATTATATAAAATCAGCCATAATCTCAGTACATTCCTGCTCTGTCTCAACAAAAACACATAGATTAGTAGGCTTGTATCTACATACACACATACATATACATATACATACATATATACATATATACATATATATATATATATATATTAGGGCTGTCAAAGTTAGCGCGTTAATAACGCGTTAACGCAAAATCATATTAACGGCACTAATTTTTTTAACGCTCGATTAACGCAGCGCGTATTTTCTGTTTGACCCGTGGCCCAGCCCCTAGTTGGAGAAATGGAGATACACAGTGTTGCCAACTTAGCGACATTGCAGACCCCTTTAGCGATTTTTTTCCCTTTAACAAAGCGCCCAAACCTTATTTAGTTTCTGAGAATCTACCGGTAATGCCGGTACTGCTCTCTCAGCATGCGCGTGCGCCTCTCTCGCTCTCTCTCTCTCTCTCTGCGTCTCGCGCTGGAGGAGCAGCTCTTTAATTCACAGATATTATGTTGCTTCTCTAATTTTACAAGTATAGCCGAAATCAGAGCACAGATATTGTCTTTATCTTATGTGTATTTGATTTCATCAGACGACGGCTCGATTATCAGAACTTTTGTGCAGATTAACTTAACATCTTAGAAGGAAGAGCTGGTTATGTCTTAATGGGTCGCGTTTCAGTCACCATTTCAAATTCATTCCGTTGACAACAGAAACAGTAAAATATACCAATGAAAACATTTTTATTGAGAATTTAGCTTCATCAAAATGGGCACAGAGAGAGACAAACTACAATGTAATAATAAATAATTAATGTAGCCTACATTTAGCATTTTCAGAAGAGCTGCCCCTGTCATGCAAAAATCTAAACAGGTTTGTGTTAATTGCTCAGTGCAAAGAAAGAGAAGTAATGGTAACCTGGCATTTTTTTGTTCTTTCTACATGTCTAATAGACTTGAACAAGTTCTTTGAAAAACATCTATGACATTTGAAACATGTCTCGTCCTTATGCTCTATATTGACTATGGTTTCAATAATAAACATACATTTGCATAAAGCATCTATTTATCCATGCCCACGTTGATTAGAGTATTACAAACTTGAAAAGTATTAATTTAAGGTACATTTAGAACAAATAAAAAAACGTGCGATTAAATGCGATTAATCGTGAGTTAACTCATGACAATCATGCGATTAATCGCGATTAAAATTTTTAATCGATTGACAGCCCTAATATATATATATATATATATATATATATATATACATACATATATATACATACACATACATACATATATATTATATATGAAGAATATATATATATATATACAGTATATATATATATATATATATATATATATATATATATTCCTTCTGATAATAAGCCGATAATTGTTTTTATGCTATGGCCAAAAGCATGAAAGGAAAGAAAGAAAGAAAGAAAGAAAGAAAGAAAGAAAGAAAGAAAGAAAGAAAGAAAGAAAGAAAGAAAGAAAGAAAGAAAGAAAGAAAGAAAGAAAGAAAGAAAGAAAGAAAGAAAGAAAGAAAGAACGAAAGAAAGAAAGAACGAAAGAAAGAACGAAAGAAAGAAAGAAAGAACGAAAGAAAGAAAGAACGAAAGAAAGAAAGAAAGAAAGAAAGAAAGAAAGAAAGAAAGAAAGAAAGAAAGAAAGAAAGAAAGAAAGAAAGAAAGAAAGAAAGAAAGAAAGAAAGAAAGAAAGAAAGAAAGAAAGAAAGAAAGAAAGAAAGAAAGAAAGAAAGAAAGAAAGAACGAAAGAAAGAAAGAAAGAAAGAAAGAAAGAAAGAAAGAAAGAAAGAACTGACTATTCGCAACAGTGGCTTGATCTCGTACAGGAAGATTCTGGAACTAGTTCTTTGCCCCAGTCACAGTCATACTTGTACCTCCCCTATCTGGATGATGAGTAGATCCTGTTTACACTGATGAAAGCAGTCATAGTTTTGTGAGCACGGCTGTGCTGTCAGAGATACTATGAAATCCAGCTTGATCGAGCTTGATTATTCAATTTCACTGCACCTTGAGGGGGTGAGAACGAACATTACAACCCCCCTCTGCATAGATCTCCATTCTTCTTTCTCTGTATCTTGTTATCTCTCCCTTCCTGCATCTCTTTTCCTCGTCTTTCCTTCTGGAGTGGGTTGATTGGCCTTGAACATGTGGGCTGAGTGACGCGCACCCCCAGCGGGGCCGCTGGACTGCTCTGGGGCCTAATGAGCTGGCTGGAATGATTATGCAGTCTTTAGGGAAACCTCTCAATCCCTGCTCATGAAAGTGTGCTGCACAGCATACAGCCAGAGCAATGGACAGATATCCGAACTTCAATACTGTTCCTGTCTGTACTGTGATCATCAGTTAACACTGACATGAAGGCATAAAATATTCCTTTAAAAGTCAGTGACAAAATACAGCAGATGCCACAGAACCACTACTTAATAATTATATTATAAAATTCCAGTTTTATTATAACAAAAAGCATTACATTTTTGGTAACACTTTACAATAAGGTTTAATTTGTTTACATTAGTTAATGTATTAGCTAACGTGAACTAACCATTATTTGTTAATCTTTGTAAACGTTAGTTAATAAAAATACAGCTGTTGCAAATGCAAGCCCTTTTGGCTTTAAAATGATAAATCTCACACTCTGTATGTTGCAGCCAGCCAGATTTATGGTCAGAGCAGCAATCAAATTCATGTGGATTCACCGCCGCAGTGTTTAATGGGAAACTGGTGGTTTTAGGGATATTGCCTTGCGGCTGAATTGACCTGATGAGGCAGCATCGCAGCACTCCGAGAGATGGAAAAATCTTCTTTTACAGACGGGAGAATAAAATACCATGACACTGCAAAATTGCTGTTTAGACTTGGCGTCATTCAGTAAGTAAAAAAGTGATGTCTCTGACACCAAATTCCTATCCCCACTTCCCTCTCTGCCTCTTAAGGTGTTTTAGTCAACCTTCAACTAGGGAAATACATTAAGATGTCAACTGCTGAAAGGAAAGGGACCAGGCTAACTTGTCTGATGGAAGTTCTGGGATGCGGTCATCTTTTCCACAGAAGGTGCCCTTAAGGATGAGCCACCCTGCCTAACAAAACGCTCTCTGTTGCACTATCTTCCTATTTTATATCACACAGTGAACAATTGACTCTTATGAGCGACACTTTTTTAGTGAATCAAAAACATGAATGACCAGTGTACTACGATTAACCATGTTAAATTTCTGATACGTTCTCATTTAAAGAGCACATGTTGAGAAATTATAAATATACTTGTTTTTTGACATTTAAATAAAACAGATTTTTTGGGGTCAAAACATGTACTAGGCAAAAAGGCTAATTTTATTGGTGGCCTTTTTGCCACTTGTATACAATAGAAAAGACAGGAAATGAAGAGGTTGCATAGTAAAACAGGACCAGGAAATGATGTGATCTGGGCTTGAACTTGTCGCCAACATGGACACCATTTCTCAAGGCTAGGCCACAGCTCTAACACAATGTATTTTTTAACGAAAAAAGCTTATTAAATTAAAAACTGCTATGCGCTATATACACTCTTGAAACAATCAGGCCCATCCCCAAAAAGGCAATTTCCTGTGAAACTCCCAAACCTCAGCTCAGTGGTCACGATGGGGAAGCAGGTCTTTGTCCTCTCACTAGAGCAAGGCTCCCCTCCCTCTGATAAAATGGAATTTGACGGGCGCTTTTAATATCAGTGTGATGTCTTCCTCTCAGGACAACATTGACCTCGATCACTCTATGCTAACAGAAATAACAGCAACCTAGAGAAGAGACACACCACAGAAACACACACATAGACAAAAGATGCCCACAGGCTGGGAGCAAGTCATATCAGTTTAAATTACCACTCCTTTCATCCCCCTTTAACAACTTTCAACTTTAAGTGCCATCAACAACCTGCATAGACTGCAAGTAAAAATTGTTGTTGGTTGTACATTATGTTTGTAGTAGATATTAGTGGTGCAACAGATCACTAAACTCACGGTTCGGATCATATTATGGTTTTTGAGTCATGGATCAGATCATTTTTTGAATCAGAAAGGGGGGGGGGGGGGTCATGTAACTGCTTTTCATTTAAAAGAAAAACTAAATACAATATAACAAAGTTACAAATCAAGCAAGGTCTAGCAGTAGCATTCAGGCACAGAAACTTAACTGAATGTAAAATAACACTACGGTATTCACTGTATAAATTACATATAGATTAATCTTTGCTGTGTTTTTTGTTTACGTTCACTTAAGACATAACCTACTGTGTTTACAGGAATACGTCCATAATGTGTCTGTTAAAGCATAAGGAGACGTGAAAGAAGAATCAATTTTGAGTTTGCGCGCTACAGTATCTGAAACACGCCTTTCTGTGTGTGCCTCTGTGCATGCAGACAACAGCATTCAATCAAGTTCTCTTTTGCCTCTTCTTGCGCTTGAATGCGTAAACTGTCATGAATTTTGTTCACCCTATAATGGTTAAACTTAGCAATTAATCAACTAATCATATGTCTTGAGCACCAAATCTGCATATTAGAATGATTTCTGAAGGATCATGCGACACTGAAGACTGGAGTAATGATGCTGAAAATTCAGCTTTGCCATCACAGGAATAAATAACTATACTAAAATATATTTAAAAGAAAAAAGTTATTAAATTTTTTACTCTATTTTTGATTAAATAAATGCAGCCAATGTAAGCATAAAAGACTACTTTCAAAATAAAATAAATAAATAAACCGGTCCCAACTAGGGTTGGCAACAGCTGAATTACATCGGTACTACTGAGTACCGATTCACATTAAATCATTAAATCGGTGCCAAATTTCAGTACCTGAGAACGCATCTGGGCGCGAGAGTAAGACTATTTAAATACGAATCCTGCATGTTCTGCGTGTCTCTGTGTGAATGAGTTTCAAAGTACCGAAAAAAGGTACTGTTGGGTAGCGGCACCAAATTTCAGGTACCGGTACTGGTTAAAATGTGAACGGTACCCAACTCTAATCCCAACCGTTTGAACGCTTGTAACCATACGGAAAAGTGAAAATGAGCATGCACAGGTAAATACTAGGCTAAATGATAAATATCCAATATAAACCACATAAAAAAGCATATATTGTGCACAAATGCCCTGTTTTCTCATTCTAAACCTGAGAGGCATTGTGGGAGATCATATTGTTCAGATAACTGAGAGCAGGCATGTTGCATGCCTGATGTGATACATTCAAATCTCTGAATGCAGTACTCTCTGTACGTTCTGCTCGGCCTGCTGTTCATTTGCCGGAAAAGAAGCCAGCAAGCAAACCTGTGTGAGCCCGGAGGAAATGCAGCTCAACCTCCACAAAGAAAGAGGCCATGCCAATCTCAGCTGGGAGGCCTGAAACGATGCCAAGCTGGGACAGCACACAGTGGCTGGCATTTTAAGCTGGGGTCAAGTTCAGCTCATCAGATGTGCATCTGAGGAGAGTCACTGGTTTACAGCTGCTATTTACCATCTGTCCACTAGAAGAAAACCTCCCTTTCCTGATCATACAAAATGTCACAAGATTGTCAGTAAACCATTTCTGCTGCAGAAAAATCCAAACAAGCTAATGAAAAAGACAAAAAAAAAAGTGAGATGTGAACTTTCTGACCATGGAGTGTGAGAATGGAAGAATGCCACAAGCAGCAGTCAGGGCCGATCCACGCACGGGCTCGGTTCCAGCTGGTTCATGTTTATGCACTGCAGTTTCTTGTGCCAAACTGTGACGCTGCGCCTGTGTGCAAGAACACTCCGGGCCAGAATACTGCTGATTGAAGGAGCATTTGCAGCGCAAGTCGACCACAACCACCATTCGCTTGACGTAACCCGCCTGGAAACACAGGAACATGGGCGGACTGTCTCCAAAACCACTGCTAAAATAAGAGCAGATAGAGGCAGAAACCACAAAACAGTACTGTGTTTTTACCCCCATCCTCTCTAGATCCTCTCTTGCAAATGATCATGTTCAAGACCCCTTAATTCTTGCCAGAAATCCCCTATAACTGCTCCCACCACAGCGACAGGCACAAACCGCACAGCCTTGGAGCAGAGATGCATCCTGACACGTCACAGAGCTGGTATTTTGGGATCGGAATTGTGTCACTGCTCCCTGTCACCACCTCACTGACCTCAACATCTCTGGACACCTATTAATCCAAACACATTTGATTCATAAAGAGGATCTGAGCCTCATCTCATCTGATGGAATAAAAGCTCTTGGCTCAACTTCATCTCTTATTCCACTGTGCTTGTCACAAAATTTAACTAGTTTATCAATCACTTTTTCGAACAAGACATTACATCATTAAATGGAAATAGAGTAAATGTAATTGAGTTTGCACAACGTAACACAACATAAGCACAAACATGGCAGTTTGGATTGGAGGGCAGAGCTCCAAAATAGCTAGAGCTGCCTTTGGAGTGTAAATGTCCAAACTTGCCCTTTTCAAAAGCGTACACCTGTTGCAACTTCACATTAGTGAGATGGTGTTGTAATTTGTTTAATGTGTCACTGTGAAGCAGAGAAACCCATTAACTTAATGCATCTCTTCACTCTATTGTCCCACCAGACCTGCAGCATTGTGTTCGGCTATGCAGAGAGACTGACCTTCTGCGTGCCCCTGGCGTTGCTTCTCTCCGCTCTGAAGATCACATCTCAGCCTGGTGACATATACACACACATTCAGACATGCACATCCAGAATGATAGCTCAGGTCACATGTGACTAGGACTGGGTATTGCCTCGAATTGCCTCGATACCAGAGTATCAAAAAAATCTCTTTTGTCGTTCGGTACCCAATTTCGATACCTAATGGGTTAATCTCGTAAACGTCAGTGAGCCAATAACCGTGCAGAAGGATGGCTGTGACGAGGCATCAAGGAAAAACACTAGTTTACGCCGGTTACACCCAGAGACATTGCTCACACGTAAGGCTGTAGTGTGTAAGCGTCCCAACCCCCATAGATGTAAAAGATGTGGAAAAGATCAAAAGTGTGGCTACTTTTCACCAGGCTCGATGGCAACAGCGTGCAATGCAATATTTGCGACAAGATAATTTCTGCCAAGACTGGAAACACGACAAATCTGATGAAGCTCTTGACAATACACGGAATAAACAGAAAGTTGCTCCGTCTTCGACTGCAAGAACTGGAGCTCGTCACAAATGAACCGAAACTCAGAGTACAAGCTACTTCACAGACATGAGAAATAGGCATATAGAAAGCTTGAAATGTCTACTTTTAAACGCCTTGCCTTGCCTTGAGCGCGAGGCATATATTCCACTGACCCCCAAGTGGCCTATATGAGTCTTTTTGTCTGTAAAAAAAAGCCAACAAACTGAAAAAAATAAAACCAAAGTATTTTTTTAGGTAACATGTAATGTAATCTTGTTAAAACAAATTTAATAAAATTGGTATAAAAAAAAGTATCGCTCAGGAACCGGTCTCAAAGTCAAGGTTTCGGTATTGATATCGAACATTTTTGAACGATTCCCAGACCTACATGTGACAGATGATATAACCCTTACAAACCTTATCCTTATGAGGATAAGAGGCTAACGTGCAGTACAAAATTTACAGACTTGCACTAAAACAGGTTTGCCGTTTGGTCCATATAATGGTACATTAGCCTAAATGCAATCGAGAGACAATAGGAACAGAGAGAGAATGAGAAGAGAGGCAGCAAGAGAGAAAATGGGAGGAACACGGCACCGCCATAGGAGATATGGCAGATGGGACCAAACATAAAAGCAATATTACAGTTTCTAGATCACTGACCTACATGTTGGTTAAATTACTTTTTTTCTCTTCCCCTCTCTTTCTCCATTTCCTTTTTTGCCAGAAAAAAATTAAGTTGGTTGGTGCTTGTTTTTCACACAACTCGGGAAATTGAGTCTGCATCCAGATCAGCCAAGTCTACTCGAGGAAATGGGATTTGACAAACATGAAGGAGTGAGGGAGGTATTTGGGGAACAATGATGAAAACTAACAAAATCTAAACAAAGATGTTTATACAAAGATGGTGCACTCATATTACTTATGAATGGGAGAAAGAGCTACACACAAGAATGGCGGAATAAGTCTTGCCTTCTGAATAAAAGATTCACTGAAGCTTTCGTTAGAAGCTCTGGCTGCAATAGAAACAGCCTAAGCTAGCCTGAAAATATGAGTTTTTAATACTGTTTGTGCATAAGAAACAGCATTTATAGGACACGTCATGACGCATGTTGTTGCTGATTTTAAATATGTTATTTAAATGCGACTTAATAGTAGCTATTGTAAAGAAAATAGTTGCAAATATGGCCGACGAAGGAAAATATTTTCCTTGAAAGGGACTTTAAATAAAAACTGAAAAAACAAACTGAAAATTAAACATCCAAAATGATAACCCTGGTTTGAACCCAGACTAGTTCAGGCTGTGATTTCAGTCATTATATGTGTAGTATTAAATAAAATACAGTGAACCCATGTTAGCAGAAAATTAATCTCTCTGTCAGAAGCTGCCTCTGAAATGAAGGTTTGAAATGCCAGTTTGTGCTAATGTGAGGTACTGGTGGTGTGAAACTGCTCTGAAACATCAAAAGCCTGCATTTGAGTATTATAGGTATGCATAGTACTTCCAGGTCTCTAGATTAAGGGCACTGCCAAAACAACCATATAACCATTACATAAAGTACACTACATTACTGAATAAGTGCTGGGGGCAAAATATCAGATCGCTGCTTTAAATGACATTACACGAATGTAAACTGCAGAGCCAATTGCCTGAACGGAATTTATCCACTGTTTTGTAACCATGACTACAGAGAGACTACAGTTTCGGCATAGTCTATAAAACATAGCCTAGAGTCAAAAAAAAAAAAAAAAAAAAAAAACATTTGTCACATTATTTGCTGTTCCTGTCTGCCTCCCTTCAATGCTCAGCTTTACCCTCTGGACTACTGCTTTTATGTTTCCCCATTTTATTCATACTGACATTTCTTTCTCAGTGTCGATCTTTTAGTGCCTGCCAGCCAGTTCAGAGTTGGTCGAGTTTCCTGTTACGCCGCTTTTGCTCTGGAATGCAAACCTTCATCGGTTATTTCCGTAGACAGTCTGTACAATCAGGAGTGATAAGCCATTTTTATTTGCGTATTGTTAATATACATTTATGTGCAACATTTATTTGCATTAGGGATGCTCATAATTAACCATTTAACCATCAAGTGACAATAAGAATTTTGATCGGTTTAACAGTTTAAAAGTAATTTAAGTAATTTATAAAGTCATTTTTCAAGATATTTTGAAAACATTAAAAAATGTGTATATATAATACAAACATATTATATATATATATATATATATAATCGAACTTTTGAGAGAGAGAACAGAGAAGTTGCGTACAAGTTGCATTTTATTATTACATTAAAATGTAAAATACCAGTAAATAATGCAAAATGTTTACAAAAATTATAAACACTATAAACATAGCTATAGGCTATTTTAGTTCCCCTCACTCCACAACAAATCCTTTTACTTTAGCCTATGAACGTCAAGCCAAAACTAATTAAATTTAAAGCAAAACTGAAACAGAAACTAGCATTGGGCTCACATAGCCTATCTGTCTCATTCGGCATGAATCTAAATGTTTCCAAATTTGTGATGTATTAAGGATGCTAAACTATTATTTATTATGTAAACTAGGTGCTGTACTTCACTTGTGTTCCAATATCCGCATACAATATCATCCTTCACATGTGCAAATATGCTTGGCGTAATACCACAGTGGGGCGGTGGTCACCCTGAAAGGCACAGATTGTACTACGGACTACACAAAAACAAAACATTGTGCTTCTGTAATATAAAGAAAACAAACAGGATGTGCTTTCAGCTGTCTCGGTTTCCTTTCCGTGAACTTGTCTTTGGAGCACGTCTCAAAAATGAACATCCAAAATGAACACATCCTTTGTCTATGGCAGTGGTTCCCAAACTGGAGTACGCATATCCCTGGCGGTAAGTGAGGTCAGAGGGGTACGTGTACAAAATGCTGAGTTTTGCCATTCATTTAGTTCTACCCCACCTTAAAATAATATTAAAACCAAACATGTATTTCTAACAGGCAAAATGCCACATCTAGTGTAGAAACAGAAAAATGGCAGTGCCATAAAAGTTCAAATACATGACATCCAATCAAATTACCTCATCTTTTGCGGTCAAAACTGACTGCATCCACACTGCATCTGATCATTTACATGCAGATAATGCTGCCTTAGCAAATCGCGCTATACTGCCGTTCTCAACAATGTACCTTTGCAAAAGTGGGGATTTAGCACTTAGCATGAAGAACAAATATAGACACAGAGAGTACATAGAGATCGGTTTAAGACACAAACTCTCTTCGATGCAGAAACATACCCTGTAAGAGTTCTTTTTGTTTTCAATGTTGATCATATATTATACAAGCAAGAATGCAATTTTCCCCGAATATTCACACCATTTGCAATGCAACACTGATTTTAAACAACAGTTCGACAAACAAATTATGTGATGGCAATTATGTGATTTCCATTTTAAACACAGTATTGTCAATATTGTTTGCTCTATTTTGCAACTAAATAATAGTTCCAATGAAAGCCACAGAACTGTTGTGCTTCTCCAACACACATCAGTGTTTCGTTAGTGAATGAATCTGTGGCTTTGAATCGGGAGTCCATGATTCAACGATCAATTCGTAAATACAGCCACGTTGTTACTGAATTAATGAATGAAATCACCCTATAATACAGTGACTGGCCGCCACCTACAGGCAGTTTTAGTTTCATTTTTAAAGTATCATTTTGTTTTTACCATTATTTCATATTTCTTTATTTAACATTTTTTATTTAAAATGATCTCATAATATTATTTATGCCATTGTAACTGAATTCATGTCACCTCTGAGCAACATTAAACAGTGTGTAAATACATCAGATGCAGCTTGTGCCACTGCAGTGCAAAAATGGCTTTTGTTGATTCTGATTAAATTTGATTGAAATTATTGATTTGGCTTAATTTATTACTTAATTTTATATATTAATTAAATTAATGGAATTTTCAGAATTTGACAAAACATGACACATTTAAAAGGGTTAGAAAAACTTTTCCTTTATAAAAGTGAAAAAAAGAAAGAAAATGCACATCAAATATTGTCCCTTAATGCAAAAGGTGTGACTGTAGTCTAAGTGGAAGAGCCCTTTACGCAAAAGGATGTTAAATGCCTCTAGGGGTATCACCATCAGCCACCATTAGACTAGACTGTTGACAGTGACCAGGTCAAAGAGACCTCATCTCCATCTGCAGAGGATTACAGAGGAGGATTTTTTACTGAGAAGTTTAATCTCAGTGAGAGCGCACACCAATGGCACTGAAACTAATGTTCAGATTTCTCTGCAAAGATGAGACACCCCATATTTTATTACCACATTAATCTGTTGCAGACGGTTTATTCATTTATAAGGCCATTTCCCTCCGTCCTTTCTCTCTTTCAACTGCTCTAAGAAATTTATTAGAACTGGAAGCATTACAGCTCCAAATTGATGGACTCGAACAATTGCGCTTGAACACTCAATAACTTTGATGAAATGTTGAAACTGTGATTACCTACTTAAAAGGTCACTGGAGTTTACGTAGTTCTGAAACGGCCGGATTACAATTACTCTGAGGTAAATCTGAGATTGTCAAACGCATTGCAAGCAAAGGTCCATGCATAATAACTATCTCTATTCAGAACCTGTGAGGAAGAGAAATAAAAAATATGGATACATATTCAGTGGACATAAAACAACTGCTACAGGCTTCCATTCACAGTTATAAATTTGTTTAATGTTTTTTTTTTTTTTTTTTATGAATCCAATGTTGAAATATATATATCCAAAACACAAAAATGAAACACATACAAATTGAAAATTGAAATTGAACATTTCAAATTGAAAATTGAAATTTAACAATAAAAATTAAATATAAGAAATAAAATTCACTGATATGAATTCACACTGAAAAAAACAACAACAACAACAACAACAACAAAACATTTGCAAAAAAAATTCATATCATTCAATATCGATAATTATCACGATAAATGTCAAATCTAATTTATCGATTATGCCAAATTCAAGAGAATGTAGTATTGTATGATGCTTCTGAAATAAAAGTCAGAAAGATGTGATGATTTTCTTTTGTAAATATGACTCATCTTATACATCATGTACAGTCTGTACTGTATAAGCATATGATTTAACTTTTCCCGATGGTCTAGTGTTAAAAAAAAAAAAAAAAAAAATAAAAAAAATCACAATACTCTACTGCCAAATGCCAAAGTTTAAAGCCAGTTTTTTCACCTATGTGAAAGTTGTGGAAACCAGACCAGTTAATTGTGGTTTTAAAGTAATCTTTTATTGTCAGAACTAGGGATGCGACAGTGACGAAATTTTTTATATGTTCGAAGTTTGAGAACACCGATGTTTGATAACACCGGTAATACCGTTTTTCCCTCTTTTGCACCTCGATTTTAAAACGCTTACGGTGCGTGTCCACTGGCGCAGAGCGGGCGTTTTCAGTTCAGTCTTATCGAAGTTGAGCTTTACACTCGCGCATCATGTCGTGCGCATTTTACTCTTCGAATTAGCAGCAATTCGGGGACTAAACAAAATAATTTTTTTATTACTATAAAAAATAGTGGTGGGCAAGTGATGTAATCAGTGTACAGCCATGTAACATCGGTAATAGTGATGGGTCGTTCGCGAATGAGCCGGATCTAAGAGCCGGCTCTTGTCGGTGAACGACGGGAGCCAGCTCGCATATCTGAAGAGCCGACTCTATTTTTAAAAATATTGCCTATAGAAATTAAATCATTATGTAGGCTAATAATGAAATAATTCATGATTTTAATTGCATTTTAAATAATTGACTAATTCAAAAACCAACAAAAACATAATTATATAGGCCTCACGACTGTCTGATCAGCCTCACATTCTGTTCCTGTCAATCATACACGCGATGTCAACCAATTAAACTGCATGAGGGAGGGCCGAGCTAACACACACACACACACACACACACACACACACACACACACTAGAGATGCGGATAAACCGTGGATCAGGCGGATGACGTGACGAAAAATAATATTTTAATTAAATTCGGGCAGGTGGCGGTTGAACCAATCAAATAAAAAAAGTTTGCCACTAAGCAAACCTGCAAGCTATGCCCAGCTGTCTACCATTGGAGGAGGCCTAAATGTCTCTTAGACCGCCTGGGTTATTTTGTTATTTTGTTTCGATATTAATTATATTTTAAAACAGCCAATCGTAGCCTACTACTACCTCTGTGGAATATGCATTTAAAAGAGAGTTATGGTCTGATATGACTCAGAAATGACATCGGGCAATTGCAGCGCAAGATGTTCAGAAGAACGCAAGAGTTAAACTTCTACAAGCTCAATAATATACACATTAAAAAGTAAAAAAAGAAGGTAAGAAAAATAGTCAGTCATAACTTTGCCCAATAATAAGATGTGCAAGGCAAGCAGGCTAGTTTTGGGGTTGTTATGGACAGTTAAAAATGTGAATATTCACGTTGCACAGTTGTGTGGTGGACTTTCAGCGAGTTAAAACATATATTTTTTAAAGAGCCGTTTATGAGTCAAAAAGAGCCGGCTCTTTTCAGTGAGCCGAGTCAAACGAGCCGGCTCACGAAAAAGAGCCGGAATGCCCATCACTAATCGGTAACACCGACTATTGCAGTAGCCTAGTCAGAATTTCTTTGTTGTTTCTCCATTAATTTGTAGATTAAATGTGAAATTATTACAATAAAAATATATTAAAAGCTTTAATGTTAGGTGCGATTAATTTATTAATTACAGAAATATTTACCACCAAAGACCATTTTTGGATCAGGAAAAACCCTGAAATGTGTGCATATGGGTCAGGATGAAGGACACATAAAAAAATAAAAAAAAAGGATACAAAGATGAGCTGTGCTGAACTGAGTGACTCAAATGTTCTTTAATAGAGCTGTAACGGTCTCCCTCCTTCTCTCTTTCATTTTCAATCAAACAGAAGCTGCTTTGTCTATAATGAGTGGGCAGCAGTGACAGCAGCTCTCTGGAACAGATGACAGAAGAGTGTGTGTCCAGTCTCTTTCCAGACCTGTCGCCTAGTTCACAGACGTGAGCCTCTTTGGCTTGACAGTTACCACACTTATCGTGGTACTGTGGCCCTTTGGAGGCACACTGCCAGCCAATAAGCTCTAGAGAGGCCAAATGTTAAACCTCTTCCTCATATTCTGGCCTGCATAACTGCAGCAGGAAGTGTTTGTGGCCACCACCGCAGTGGGGCTCCATTAAATATAAATGAACAGCGCTCTAAGAGAAGGCAGAAGAGCAGACACGGTAAACACAAAGATTGTTATGCTGTTTGACCGAATCAAAGTGATCAAACATTTCTGGTAGAACAGGGCGAGTGTGCTGATGAGCAGTAATAGATCTGACCTCGGTTTGGCCACAGACACATCTCATCTTCCTCTCTACACAAAGGGACAGTGGGGCTGAGTGTCGACATTATGACGATAAACCACCTTGTCTAGCTCCACCACCACCAGGTTTATGCTGACAAGCAATTGACAACAACATTGCTAAAAAAATTTAAATGTACCTTTGAACAACCTCTCATCTGTATTCAATTCACCAGCACAAATGCTTCTGACACTTATCTCTCAGTTCATGATTAATCTTGACTAGTGTTGTAGAAATCAACTGGGTTTTCGGCATGTACAGTCCATAGAAGCTGGTTTCTAAAGCACTTAAAAATAAAATAAATAAATAAAAGAGTTAATCATGAGATCAAGTTTTAAAATAAGAAAGTCACATTGCGAGATAGTCACATTATAAGATTTAAAGCCAGATTATAAAAATATAAAGTCCATTAGAGATATAAAGCCACAATTACAAGAAATAAAATAACAAAAACTACAGTTCAAAATGTGGGGTTGTTTATGAAAGTCTCTTTTGCTCACCGTTGCTTTTTCAAAAATACGGCATAACAGTAATATTATTACAATTACAAACAAATATTTAGATTTCAATATATTTTAAAATGTAAATGATGTGATGGAAACACTGAATTTTCAGTAACCATTACTCTTCAGTGTCACATGATCCTTCAGAAATCATTCTAATATACAGATTTGCTGCTCAAGAAACATTTCTTACTATTATTAATTTTGATACCATGATAAAGTTTGTTTTTCAGGATTTTTTGATGAATAGATAGTTAAAAAGAACAGCATTTATTTGAAATAAAATTTCTGAAACAAAATTTACTGTCACTTTATCAATTTCATGCATCCTTGCTGAATAAAAGTAGTATTGTACCTTTTTAGTAGCAGTAGAAGTATTGTACCCCTTTACTTTATTTCACAGGTGGACAAAAGGCTTCCATTTCCTGATTGATTGTCTGATATGAATAACACACGTCGGCAAATTATATTTGAATAGATTGTTATTGCTGCATCCACAGACATCAGTGTGTATTTTACAAACTCCAAATGTATTGTTTTACTAGTACTTATGTGTATTTAAATGTCTGAAACCTAAAATAAACATTATGAGGTTGAAAACACTGCATATTTGTGATATATGACAGCGCTGAGCTCCTCTGTCTCTGGCTCAGTGCCAACCAACGCGCAAAATCACAGTTTGATTCTGGCAGATATGTCACATCACTGAACATTCTAAATCTCATATGTGGGACCGTACTCTCAGGGGCACAGAAATAAAAATCCCATGTATGGGACCGTACCGCTCAAAAGGTTACATTTCATTTGTAATGAATACAAAAATGAAACTGAAGGGGTACAAATTAGATCAGAGGGGACAATGCCCCCTTTTACCCCCTCGTGGTGTCAGGCCTGAATGTACCTTTAAATTAGAAAAAGTTTGTATATAGGGGTATTTCTGTGTGGACGAAATTTAGCTACACTAATGTCTTGGGGGAACATGAAATGCACATCATCTCTCACTGCAGGTCCAAAAGCAATTAAGCAGATCTGCTAACTGTGGCTGAAATAGCCTGGGGCTGAGTAGGATATGTTAATCTAAGCCAGCCCTGAGCTCTACTTGAATACACTGGCTTCATGGTCCAGCCAGGGGAAGGGAAGACAACCCTGCTGGATGTGCTCACTTGCCCCGCATGTACACTGCTTAGGGACTCTGGGATTGGTAAAGAGCAGCTACACAGGCCACAAGGTAAACTCACAGCAGGACTAAACTAAATCAAACATCTGCCATTTGTTTGTTAATTTTTCAAATATGTTGTACCAAACACGTGTGTCATTTTGTATCATCATCAGCTAAAATGTTGATGCCATTTTAGTGACACTAACATGAATAAATGTGTAAAATGGTAAAAACTATAACAAAACAAACAACTATACAGGCGTTATCTTTTACAATAATATATTGTAAAAAATATTATGGTGTCACTCTGATATAACTTTTTTTTTTAAAGAAATTACTTGCACTCCTAAATTTTTAATTTAGGAATATGTGTGCTTTTTGGGGAAAAAAGTAAGCGTCATGCCCTGTATAACAAAAGTCTGGTTTCCAACCAATACTCTGGTAATCTTGGTGGTGATTCTGCTTTGGTCCCTATTGCAGAGGTGAGCTTGTCGAGATGTATTGGCTGGCATTTATTTGAGACCCTGCTTTTCTTCACCCACATCCCACCTGAATGTGGGAGGCCATAATCACTCCCTAATAAGCTTGGACAACAGCAAAGCTCAGGAGAACTTAGGAAGACAGCTGTTACGTTTCACTTTCACCTCAGGGGACCAAAGCGTGTTGGTTTGTGCATGTGAGTGTATAAGAAGTGTTGTTTTTCCCAGCACAAAAACCTAATAAATGTGAGAGGATCTATAAGTTAGAGTGCTGGGGCCCTTTGGCATTCCAAGAGTTTTCCACTTGGACAGTTCATCCAACTCAAGTATGACAAGGCAAGCTACAGACACAAATCATGTTTATATTACTATTTCTGTTCACTTTAAACCTCCTCACTCTCCAAAGCATTATTCCACTGATAACAAATTTATAAATAGGACAAAATACAAACAAGCATCCATAATTGGATTTAATCTGGCATAAACTCTGTTGCACGTTTCCTATCTGAATATTTACCCCAAATAAACTGTGTATGTAATGAATAAAAAAGACCCAAAACAAATTTGCATTCTGATATTTTTTTCTTACCAAGTTGCAGCAGAGCTGCAGTTAAGGGAAACTCGTCTCTGTCTTAATAAATAAAACCAAGTAAGATTAAATAGGTCTGTGCAGTTTCTAGCCACTGTGAGTCAGTGACATTCGCTCAAGCTAGTGTGAATAAAACCAGGATCCATCTAAATGCTGATTGGAGAGAAAAGGGTCAGGTTTAGAAATGAATGACTGAATTACAGACTATGAGAAATAAAATCCTCATCCAGTCCAATCAATCTCATAACGCTCAGACTTTTTATAGGGCCGCCTCTTTTTCTCTGAAGTCTCCTTTGAGAAAAGACTTCCCGAGGACCTATCATTTCTACATTTCAATCGTCTGTATCAATTTTTTTTTTTTTTTTTACTCTTCCATCACAGACAGAAAAAGTAATTTAGTGAAGAAATACAACACACATAGGCCAGGGGGAAGATAAAGACGCTTCCTTTTCTACACTCTAGAGCAAAGAGGAATTATGGGATGGCTAGGTGTGACAGAAGCTCATCTGCAGTCTAGATGGACTGCATAATGCTGGCTAGAGAAAGTAATCCAAAAAGTCTTTTAAAAAACATCTCTCACCACATGCAGCACGTTTACAGCACATACTGTATTATCAAACATACAAGCTGCACTGAGACTATCAAATATTAGATGACAGTTAAAACATCCCGCTTATTTATTTATTCAAGTTGATTTGCGGTTAATGCAGAATCAGATGCAAAAAGCTCAGTCAATTTTTACTTTCACTTTCTGTAGTGAATAATTGACTGGGGTTTGAGTCTTCTCTACCTGCATAACTCTAGCGCAAAGTTTGCACATTGCTTGTGTGATATCCACTGACTCACATGGTTTAAAACGGAAATATTTCCAATATTGCACATGACATTTTTCTTTATCACAAATTGCTCACAAAATGATGGACAACAATTCACATTTCACACGCATCATTTCCGGTGATAATATAATAAAGTAAATGACTGAATAAAAGAGTAAATAAGTAGGCTAAATTAACAACCCCCACCCTCCCACCGAGGGGGGCCTCAGGCTTGCAGTACACCACTGGCTCAAGCCAATCAAGCAATTAATATAGGCAATATCTAGCTGTAACTAAAAGCATGTAGACTAGGTTTAAAGCTTAAAGCTGTGTATTTGTATGCATGCAAGTAAAGATTGATTTAGTGTGTGCCCCCACAAGGGACTAGGAAATAGCTTTTGAATTTCGATCCATTAGGCAAGCTTTTGTCTGGCAAGGTAACTACTCTAATCAATTACATTAACACAACAAACTTCATTAACAAGGCTGCTGCTCCAGCCCTCAAACCCACAGCTGTGATACTGTACACATTCAGAAGCTCATCTGACACATCAATAGCATTACATGATTATGGAGCTAGAATTGTCTCTTTATTACATGCGAGAAAATAAATGATCTGAGAGAGAAAAAAAAGTTTGAGAGAAAAAGTTATCACACTGATAGCAAAAAAGCATTTCATGAGAGAAAAAAGAATATTTGAGAGAAAAAGTTTTCATACCAATAGCAAAAAATAATAATATTTGAGACTAAAAAAAGTTGAAAGTATTTTCTCATAGAACATAAAAAAAAAATACATTTGAAATTTTTTAAATAATTTCTGAGAAAAAAAATCTCTCTCAAAATACTTTGAAAAAAAATTTTCACATCAGTGTGAAAACATTATCTCTAAAAAAAAAAGTGTTTCTCTCAAAACGCTTTTCTTTGCTCTCGATGCAATTTCTTACTCTCGTGTCAGATTTTGCTTTCACTGTGAAAATTGTGTCATGGGCAGGGCCACGTTCATATTGGCCAGTCGGGTGAGCATCGTCTTCTCTTGGGAGTCGAACCCCTAGGAGTCGAACTGAATCATTATATGTTCGGTTCACCGGCATAGATGCCGCCTCTGCCTTAGTTGAGCACGGACACTCCAATGTTTGGGTAAGATGATGAGGGCTGTAGTACTCGAGTCCGGTCTTGGACTCAAGACCGTTTTTCTGTTGTCTCGGACTCGCTGGTATTCGGACTCGGACTTGTCTCGGCCACTGGTCTTGCCAAATATGGCTTTTGGTCTCGACCGAGTCCAGGTTTCTTTATTATGTTCCCAGTAATAATGTATTATTGTAGTATGCTTCTCGCAGACTTCTGCAGAAACCTCCGTAGATGACGACCTGCGCGTGTGTTATTTATTTTCTACTATTTGCTACTGCAATACCGGCGCATAACTGAAATAACAGATCCGTCTATTCACTGCCAATCATAATATCAAATTGCTATATGGACTTGTGACTGTGAAAGACTGCTATCAAAGTCTGATGTTCAGCGAGTCTCTGCAAATGAGTGCAGGTTCATGTACTAACGTTACACATACTCAAGTACACGTTCATCTTCAGCATTTCATCGTCAGATACGCTCAGAAACCCGTCAAAATAAAAGTTCGGTTTAACGTGAAGAAATTATCACAGATATATTTTACTGGAGTGAAGCTTATTGTCATTTAGTTGCTCAAATGCTCAGTACTAGTACCTAGCAGTAGCAGTGGTAATAGTAGTGGGTTGGTATTTGTATATCAGTTCTAACACTGCTATTATGAGGTATCACCATATGTCATCATTCTGTTTTCTTTAGATTAGAAGAGTATATGATATCAAGGAGAATATCTATACTTAAAAATCCTGGGTGTTGTGACACTGTTTTTGCTTTTAGATCAACAAATAATAACCCAAAATGATTGTCTTGATAATGTCATGCATAAGACTTTTTTACCTGTCCTGTCCTGGACTCGGTCTTGACTCGGACTCGAACCTCTTTGGACTTGGTCTTGACTTGGACTTGACTAGTCCTGGTCTTGGACTCAACAAAGGTGGTCTTGACTACAGCCCTACACACACAACTCGATGGGTAGCTGGCTGAGCAAGTTCAGCATCACTGAAGATTAAACATTAAAAACTAGCACTCATATTCAAGAATGAATGTGTATTATATTATTAGCTTTCTAATCGCTAGTAAAGCTAATCGCTACTTAGCCATCATGCTAGGTAAACTTGCAAACTCGGCTGGTTTATACTATTTTTAAATCAAATGCCAAATGAATGTTTTGATTTAGATAGTTTCACTCCTTATTTAATGAGTAGTGAGCTAGTTTCTACCTTTGCACTTGCTAGCCTCAAAGCACCTGAAGAGTAGCTGAACTTGCTCAGCCAGCTACCCATCGAGTTGTGTGTGTCATCATCTTACCCAAACATTGGAGTGTCCGTGCTCAACTAAGGCAGAGGCGGCATCTATGCCGGTGAACTGAACATATAATGATTCAGTTCGACTCCTAGGGGTTCGACTCCCAAGACAAGACGATGCTCACCCGACTGGCCAATAGGAACGTGGCCCCGCCCATGACACAATTTTGACAGTGAAAGCAAAATCTGACACGAGAGTAAGAAATTGCATCGAGAGCAAAGAAAAGCGTTTTTTTTTTTTTTTTTGAGATAATGTTTTCACACTGATAGCAAAAAAATATATATTTGAGAGTTTTTTTTCAAGAAATAATTTTAAAAATTTCAAATGTATATATTTTTTATGTTCTATAAGAAAATACTTTCTCTCAAAACTTTTTTTAGTCTCAAATATTATTATTTTTTGCTATTAGTATGAAAACTTTTTCTCTCAAATATTCTTTTTTCTCTCATGAAATGCTTTTTTGCTATCAGTGTGATAACTTTTTCTCTCAAACTTTTTTTTCTCTCTCAGATCATTTATTTTCTCGCATGTAATAAAGAGACAATTCTAGCTCCATACATAATAACCATAAACAGTCAGCAATACATTAAGAACAAAGAAACTAAATTACAAACAAATCCCAACAGAACAAAAATACGAATAAACTAAATAGTGCTTCAGGTTTTTCAGGAAGATGTACTAAAAGTGGTATTCAGATAAGTAATACACTACAACAGAAATTGAATAAAGTAATCAAATGTAAAATAAGACTGCTGTTGACATTATATATAGACTAATCTTTATTAAAACTACAGTTTATTCATTCAAGAGCAGTGAGTGATTTTATCTTTGTCTTTTGCTGTTTGATTAACAATAATGACTGCAGATATATTAGGCTGCTGTCACTTCAAGAGCTTATGCACGGATCCATATACTGTTACACAAGCGCTCTTTCTCTGTGTTTACATTCATTTAAGACATAACCGACTGTATCAAAATGGCATTTCGACATATTTTACAGTTTAGGTGCGTATCTGAAGCCCATACTATACATTAACACAACAAAATTCATTAACAAGGATGCGAGTTCCGCCCCGTCTTGGAGCACGCGCACAAGAAGCCGTCTCTCTTTCGTGGCTTAATATGCTTTTGATAACACTGTTTAATATCAAGCACATCCCGCAGTTTAGCAACAGTAGACTGCATTTTACAACACTCAATTATTTGGCTAATTTGGATGTCAAGTTTGGGCTTTTAGGGAGGAACAAAAGTACTCCCCTGTAAAGGAAAGGAAGGTGCGTGGGACAGAATGCGGCAGCAGCACAATAATCATTTTAATGTCGATTATCTTGCTTTCATAATTGTTGGAAGCCAAAATCGGAAAAACAATTACAATTAATCTCACAGCCCTACTCTAAGGTATTCATCATTTTCAAAGACAGGATCTTCTCATTCTAGAAAGTAATTGGAAATTTACTCAAAAAAGTAAATGCATATATATGCCATTGTGCACAGGATGAATCATGAAGTATCATGAATCCTTAAGAAATAATGTGTACAATGAATACAATAAATACAATGTATTTTTATTATTTTTATTGCATCTTTAGAATCTTTAAAGTTATTGGACTAGAAACCAGAAAACGTTTATTTAATCATGTATCATGGCTTTGTATAAAATCCTTTAGACCCTTCATTGTGGGGTTCTTAAATCGGTAAACACAACGCTGGAACAACATTGGGCGTAGCACTTAATAACTGATCCTATAGACTCAACTCCCTGTTGAAGGTGTTTACTTCAGAGTTCAGCCCTCATCCTGAACACTGATATTTAAGGACGGGACACAGAGCACAGAGTAAACAGATCAATACGCCACTCTGGTATCAGTGCTACAGTCAGCTGAAAGCAGGCTTGAGCCTTATTATGTATTCACAGCTTCTCTGATTTAAATGAGATTCCTCATTAGGCGATGAGGAGCTGGAGAGGGACAGCCCATGGGAGGGCGGTATGTGTGGTGATGGGCTCTGAGTGCTGGTGGGCTCAGATCAGGCTCTGATCGATGGTGGCTGAGCGCAGAGCCAAGCTCCTTCCACTGTGTGAAGCAGTGATTAGCCAGTGTGGAGGACTGGAGCTCATTGATTCTGTGGATCTGCTTCTTCTCTGATAACAATGACTGACTATTTCATTATGAAGGGGAGGCATTGGATTGGGACTTGCGAGGAAGTGAACGGATCAATCAGTTTTCAGAACAACACGAGGAGCTGTGTAAAGCCATAATTTTTGGCAGTTCAGTCTTGTCCGAGAAGGTTTAGGTGACTTTACCAATAAGGAGCAGTGCACTTACATCACACATGGACAAAGAGAAACACAAGTCAAAGTATAAAGAGAGGGTACAAAGATATAATCAGAGAGGAGAGAAATAAAGACATATTGCGGGAGATAGAGAAAAAGAATACAACATTTGGCATGAATGGACAGAACTGTCATGATGTAAACACAACCTGGCTGGATGTGCTTTGGTCAGCAATTTAAAAGTGTCATATCATAAGAAATTATCAGTAATCTGTTGAAACAAAAGTGCCTAATGCAATATGAAAAAAAACTATATCTTTTTTAAGTCCAAAAAAACTCAAAACAATGTATTATTAAAATCCAGTGTGATGATTTAATATGAAGGAGAAAAGATACATACAATTACTTTAAATAAACAAAAAATCTTCCTTTTGCATAGAAAATGGCATAAAAATATGTGAATAGAAACTAAGCAAACCCGCATCCTTTGGCTAACTCATTTCACATGCAAAAATTACATATACATACAGGTCTTAAAGGCACAGTAGCAAAAACAGGCATTCAATTCTAAGAGTCATGAAAAGCTTGGAGAATGGCTCATGAAACACTAAATTATGGATAAAATATATATATATTATTATTTAATAGTGCAATAGTACACAGACAGTTGAGAGGTCTTCTAATTCACCCTCTGTGAAAGAAGGTCAACATACCATTACGGATGCGTCTATAGCAGCTTGGCACATAGCCACGACCCACAGCGCTGCCTTTGCTCAAGGGCACAGTTTTCACAGAAATTACAGATTTAATGCAACAAGACATTGATCAATCAATCCATAATCTCATTGACCCAAACCTTATGGCATGCCCAGGAAAAAGCAATTGTGCCTAAACTGCGGTTTAATCTGATAGGGTCAATTTGATTAAATATGATCCCATGGCAATATATTATGATCTCGGTTTGAGCCAACAATGTGTTGTGTGGAACAGATGGGCTTTCAACCAGAGTGCTGATTGATCGGTGTATTGCGCTACTGTCTCTCCAACCACCAATAGCTACAATGTCTCGTATGATTTGCACATGTCCTAATATCTACTGTTATTTTTAGTCATCAACACATTAAGATTAAAAAAATATTACATTTAAATGAAAATGACTAAATGTTTTTATTTTTTCAAACAACTGATAATGTAAGCTACTCAATCAGACCTCATATGTAGTGAAATAAATAATTAAATGTATCAGTGGTATCTGATTGGTTTTGGTTGATGTAGGGTATATGTTTCCTGGCTCAAGACAAAAGCTCCACCACCAAGCCTCCAAGATATTTTACCTGTAATGCATTAGCACATCTCCATTGAACAAACCACACAATCTTATGGCCAGAGAACAAACAGCAAAGGATACATGTGTTGAAGATTAATTAAGTCATTGATGAAAGGTTCGGGGTTTTTCAAATCCCTAGTCTAAAGTGCATGCAAATTCAAAAGTGAGCTTAGCCTTAGCAAATAAGAAATAAGAATAAGAAAAAGAAAAAGGTTGCAAGAGAAATTAAGAGAGAAACAGCAGATAGACGTTGTTTCTTAAAGTGTCAGAAACTGCTTTGTCCTGCTTAGTCTGTAAAATAATCACTGTGTCAAAGATACTATTAATTATCCATTAATCTAATGGCAACTAAGTAAACAAGATCACAGTTGAGGATGCCAAAGACCATTTGAGCCTAAACTGAATCTACAGACTGCCATTTGGAGCTGTCATTTGCCCAAAGGCGTTAAACCCTTGAACTCTCCCAACAGATCTGCTTAGAGAGAACCAGCAGGCCCTAAGCGGGTACAGAGCAATGATTATAGGCCCTCTTTGAGGACTCCACCCTGCCGAGCATATCTCTCTTCATCTCCCTCTCTCTGCCTCTGCTACACATGGCAGAAAAAAAGTGTAGCCCTGAGGCGAGCGCTTTCTCCAAACCTGTGGTGAATATTAATGCAGTCCCTCTACAAGTTTTGCCATTCCCATCTCTCAAACTGTCATCGCAACAGAGGCAGAAGGGTTGTGCACTGTATAATTCCACTTATGGGTTGAGATCTATGTATGAGCGATTTGGCATGACTGTATTATTTGTTGCCACATGTTAAAGCGGTTCTTCAGAGTTTAACCAACCAACCAACCAGCCAGCCAGAAGGAAAAGCTGGAAGCATCTTCTCTCATAGCTCCATCACATTAACATCTTTACGAGTCATGCAGCAAGTCTTTTTTTGCTAGCAAACACGATTTGTACTCATAAGAGCCCCCATGCTACATGACCCATGTGTTTCCAACGGTGCAGAAATGGTAAAGATGGTAAATGAGCTCTACTGATCTTAGCTGGTCCAACAGATTTGTGATGCTGATGTGTTATTATCTGTGCACCTTCACTGTGAGGGCCTTTGGAGCTCTTCCTAATCCTAGCAGATTACAGAGGGTGACTTGGGATCATGCCACACCCTAGAAGAAGTTAAATTAGAATTTTAATTGCAAGAGGGTTTTTAAGAGGATTTTTCTGAAATGTAATTCAACAACTGCATTTTAAGAAATCTATCTTACAATAAAGGCTAAAAACCTTCAAATTTCCTATCAAACGTCTTGCCAAACTTTGCTGTTCTAGTTAAATATTACAGTTAAAGTATAAAAATTTCTTTGAATTTCAAACAATTTTAATTATACGCCCAGACATTAAAATTTTAATTCCAATTCTGCATCCTGTTTACTACCTCATTCAAATTCAATTCCAATTCAGGAATTGAACTGGAACCAAAAGCCATTCTCAATTCAACTCTGACTTGTGCACAATACTGCAAGACTGATTCTCCAATGTTTTGAGGGTTTTCAGGTCAAGAAATGCGAAGGAATATTGGTTTACGAAATATAATTTAACAAATAACAACCCTATTTTTTAAGAGTCACTTTCAATAACTGTAATTTTGCAATAGTCAGAAATTTCACAGCATGGCCTTGCAAAAAACACCTCTCTTCTCGAAACAAACAAATAAAACGACAGAGAAGAATCATGGTGCTTGACAGAGACAGCTGTATAAGTATGCAAAATTAAATGTTATCTTGGTCAGCTATCTGCAACTTTCTCCTTTTTTCTATAACTGTCCTTTTTTCCAGACACCGTTGGGATGCCAATCACTCTAGTCATCTATGATATCACAGCCATCTGAAAAAAAAAAAAAAAAAAAAAAACAATCCTAGCCTGGTCCCAGAATCAGTTCCCAGATGATTCTGTTTGGCATAGAAGACCTGTGGAGCTGTCACTTACTCACAAGCCTCTCCATGCCTGTCCCTCCACTCCATCCCAGCTTAAAACTGGGACATGACCTTTGTATAATCAGATACATAATGGGGGTTGGGGAAAAGAGACAGAGAATAGTACAGTTTGACAATCCATAAAATAACCTCACTGATGTTATTGACTTTAGTACAGCTATGGTACTACTACTAATACTACTACTACTGCTGCTGACATGTGACTCACAGTCAATGAACTTTTCAACAAAAGCATCACATGCTGTTTTGACCTCCACATGAAAAGTATTGCAGATGTCACAGACGGGCAACTTCACAAGGTTTCTAAGCGCACAAAAGTTAGAGTGGTGAAATCAAATGAAAGATAGAATCATAGAATGAACGTTAGAACAACAAACAGACAGAACAAAATACTTAATGCTAGAACGTAAGACAAACAAAAAGAACAATAAATACAATGACAGAATGTTAGAACGACAGACAGAGAATAATGGATAGAATGTTAGAACATTAGAACAACAGACAGATAGAAAGACACAGACAGACAGATAAAACATTAAAACAACAAACAGACAAACAGAAGGATAAATAGCATGTTAGAATGACAGAGGGACAGAACAACATAGAACGTTAGAATAACAGCCACTGAAGACAGACATTATACCATGACTGAAGGACAAATATGTGCAGCAAATGTCGGCTGAGATGCCAAACTAATCTCTTAATGACACTGAAAAGAACTTCAATATTAAAATGGAAGTGAAGGTGAAGAGTGCACATTTCAAGCCTTGGTGACAAAGACAGGAGTGAGGGATGATGTTAGATTTTACAAGCCCCAATTTTTCAGATGTTAAATCATCCGTTGAAATTATTTCATTAAATGCCCTTCATTTCCCATTAATTGCTTTAATAAGAAAAATATGAGTGAGGCACTGGCTGTGAAGCGAGGAGCTTGGTTCAATTTGAGTAATGACTTTCACGTGTCTCATCTCTCTTTTGAAATCAGATCACTCGAAAATGTAAAACTCTCTTTCTTACGATTAAATATCGAAACAGTGGAAGCTAAAGAGATGGAGTTTTTCAAAGGAATCTCCTGGGAAAACCGTTTTTTTTTTTTTTTCATTTTCACTTGGTGTCCACAGAGATCTTTCCAAATAATTAAACTTTCTTTGGTGTGGAACATTGCTTTGGCAAACCATGAGTGAATCAGCCGGAAATGTGTAGTGAGTAAAAATGAATTTGGCATCCCTGACATCAACAGCGGACCTCCAGGTGGGCTACACTGCCTAGACACCTGGGGGCTGTGCTATCCAAGTTAGGCTTTTTTTTTTTTTTTTTTAAATCAAACCTTGCCTTGTCGAGAAATCCAATTAGTCATGGGAAATCAAGAGCTGAAGCCTTGATAAAATTGATAGAACTGTATCGAAAGAAAAGCCAGCGTCGCTAATCCGATCCTATTAGCTCAAACCACCGGAGCCACAGTGACAAATTGTTGGTCATTGCTCAGTGTAGAGAGCAGCAGAGGGTTTCACGGACTGCCGGAGCAGGAGTCCGAACCAGCATGGCCAAAAAAGGTGGATGACACAGCGGGATCTAACATGTCCCCGACCACAGATGATATTGATTTAAATTCATCTCTCAAACATAGATGGACAGGACTGCACTCACTGCACCTCATGCATTTACATGGATCAATGCATCTACAGTAGGTGTTAGAACAAGGTGAGAGACATAGAGATAAAGAGGCAAAAAAAATAATGGGTGAGTGGGAGGAGGGCTGTGGGAGGAAAAGAACAGAGAGATGAGACCAGAACCATTAAACACTCTGAAAGAAAAAAAAAAAACTAAAAAGAAAGAAAAAACTCTGCTAATATTTATTGAGGTTATATAAAGTACATTAACATTTGTTAATGCAACAGCTAACATAAAATAACAATAAACAATACTTTTAAAGCAATGATTAATTTCTACATATATTAATACATTTTTAACAAAGTTTTTAAAGAAGTCTTATTCTCATAAAGGCTGCATTTATTTGATCAAAAATACAGACAAAACTAGTATTGTAAAATATTACTACAATTTGAAATAACTGTTTTCCATTTTAAAGGGGTCATTTGATGGTTCTAAAAAGAACATTATTTTGTTTATTTGGTATAATGCAATGTGTTTATGTGGTTTTAGGTTAAAAAAAGTAATTATTTTACATACAGTACATTATTATTGCTCCTCTATGACCTGCCTTTCTGAAACGCGTCGATTTTTACAAAGCTCATCGTTCTGAAAAGCGCAGTGTGCTCTGATTGGCCAGCGGTCCAGTGCATTGTGATTGGCCCAAAATACATTAAGCATGTGATGGAAATGTCACGCCCCTTACCATATTTGGAACATCAGCTCCCAATTCGAGCCTGAATCTGATCCGGAAAATGCAGATGACCAAGCTGATTGATCAACTTTGCAGAGCGACTGGACCAGAAAGTATCAGATTGGTAAGGTTTTATTTCATTGGGGAAATAATTACTGATTATAATGATTTATATCATATATATTTATTTAATGATTTTTTTCACGCGTTGCGCCGCACTACGAGGGGAGAACACCATGTAAACATAAAACCAATTCTGCATTTGTGATCGTAGAAACGAAAAACAAGCGCTACTCTGTACTGCTCAAAACTCGCATTTGAAAAGTCAGTAGCAAATTCTTAAAATATGAAAACGTACTTACTTCTGAGTCAGAATCGCCAGACTGTACTTGCAAAGATCTTTTTAGAATCAGCCTTTATGTACAGCCAGCCTTGTACTCTCCCAGGTTCTGGAAACGGTCCTCCGAAAAATGCGCAGCATTTTATTCGAATATTTTGCTTGTACTGTTCTGGAACAGTGTTATTAATAAAGCATAACCACTGTTTTCTAATTGTGTCCTCTTTTGGAAGGCCAAACAAAGTAGTTTGGCTTTCGCAATTAAAAACAGTGTCTCCACGACATAGCAGCGCCGGCGGCAACAATAATACAGCGAGAATAAAAGTTACGCCTTCTTTCTTTGCGTATACATTTGGGCTACGAAACTCTGCCCCCACACAATGACGTAGATTTGTGGGGGCGTGTTTGAATGAAGCATTTTAGGAAGGTGTGGCTGAGCCTTTACTTTTACAAAGAATATCTCTTTAGGTTTGAGAATTTGTTGGTTTGTAGGTTTAGGTTTGTAATTCTGCAGATCTTATACATGCACAAACAGCTACATAACACACTAAAGAAAAAGGAAAACAAGAATTTGCATCATATGACCCCTTTAATATGATTATAATCATTCTAATATGCTGATGTGTTGCTTAAAAATATTTATTTTCACTATCATTTTTTTTGAGGATTTTTTGATCACTATAAAGTGCAAAGGAGCATTTATTCAAAATAGAAATTGTCCTGTTACTTTCCATAAATCTAATTTGCAAAAAAAAAAAAAAAAAAAAAGTGATTTCTTTCAAAACCCCAAACTTTTGAACAGTAGTGTACTAACAATATAGCATGACTACTGAGACCTCATAGCTTATCACTACTAATTAATAAAGAGAAATGCATGAACTACTTTTATGGCTCTTTGTACTTTTGGAGCTTTGGAGCAAAGGTCAACATCCAGTTTTGCCTGCAAACGAGCAGCATTTTGGGAATTTTAGGAAAGCTATCATTTTAAATTCTGCAATGATTTCAAATACAGGTTCTTTAGCTGTTAGCTGGAATGAAGAACTGAAGGTCGTCACAGGTGGAGACAACAAACCCACAGCATGTACGAGTAGTGGCGTGTGATGTCCTCTCAATCTCACCTTAAAGTTCTCCTTCATTTCTTCTTCTGCTCCTTTTATTTTAACTCTACACATTCCAGCTGTCTTCCATCATGTCTGTCTACAACCCCCTTTCCGCCTTATTCTGTTATCTTTTCTCTTACCTGAGAGAGAGGAAGATGAATGAGCTCATCCTAGCTGCCTACAGAACGCTGACACGCACCCACAGCAAATGGAAAGCAAGCAAGTGCATTCGATAACAGACTATAGTAGACACACATTGTGATGTGTGTCTACAGCTAATTCATGTCCAGTAATGCAGTGGTTCCACAAGATACAGTAAACTCATCTACTCTACTGGGAGGGTCACCAACAGGTGTCCATGGTGACTATGGAGGCCAAAGCTCCTGAGGTCAAAGTGAAGGGCAAGTAATACTGCAGGTTATTGCAAAGAAGCCTAGCACTAGTTGTCCCTTAGATAGAGAAATACAAGTATTTTGTGCACAAACATGCCATAAAGAAAAACTTCAGCTTTCCGCTCCAAGGCAAACACAGGAGGGAGTCTGCCCACACACACACACACACACACACACACACACAGCTAATACTGACACAAGTGAGGGAGGTGATCCAGAACAGCCAAAAAAAATAAAATAAAAAATACAATTTGTTCAATTAACCTCACAGCTAATTACACATGCAGGGCAGAAAAGATTTTGATGTTATACTTGAAAGCACTTGATCTACAATAAACCTCACTTTGAGAGCTGAAAGGGGGAGGAGAGAGAGAGAGAGAGAGAGAGAGAGAGAGAGAGAGAGAGAGAGAGAGAGAGAGAGAGAGAGAGAGAGAGAGAGAGAGAGAGAGAGAGAGACTAGAGGCAAAACTACAATGAATTGTAAAAATTATAAAGTTTATTTTTACAGCATAATGTACAGTACATAAACTTTCAGATGTACAAAGCTTATGTGTGCAGGGATATATGATAGTTATGATTAACAACTAATCAATAGTGATAATAAACCATTTTTAAAAACTAATATAGTAGATACTTGACACATTTATTTGTCAATTAGTCATTTTATAGGAGTAACAAAAAATCCTATATCCATGGATAAAAAACCCCCCATGGCATTAGCCATGTTCAAATTCAAAACTGAATTTTACAGTTCAGCTGTAAAAAAAAAAAAAAAAAAAATTATAAATAAAATGTAGCTTTTTTTATCAGGTTAATGCAATGATTGAATCCAATAATAATTGACAAAATTAATAAATCAAAATAGCCATTGGTTGCAGCTCTACTTAATAGCTTTGAGGTTCTGGATTCCATGATAGCCTTCCTATAGAATGGTTATTCCATGATAGCCATAACCCCCTCTTAACAAACCATCTGCACATCTATAGATTGCCACCCCCCACCTCTCTCTCTCTCGCTCATTAGATGTGAGCATGTTGTCACATTCAGAAGATCCATTAATGTAGCAGTGTGGAGAGTCTCATTGACTGGCTGCACCACTGTGTCATACAGAGGAGAAATTAAAGGGATATTTGTGTGTGACGGGACATGTGATTTGGCACTGAAATGCAAGTAGTATTCAGATCTATACTGGCAGCATTTCTCACAGAGCATCAATGGCAGAACAACAAACCCACTATAATTTTACAAATACTGCCATTATTGTATGGCGCCAATTTGAAAACATGTTTCGAAATTTTTGGAGATGTGAGATCCAGGCCATCGTCAGTGGCCATTCAGCGCTTGTGTGTGTGTGTGTGTGTGTGTGTGTGTGTGTGTGTGTGTGCGTGTGTGTGTGTGTGTGTGCGCGTGTGTGTGTGTGTGTGTGTGAGTGTGCTAGGGATGCACCGATCCGATACTCGGTATTGGCTCCAATACTCCAATTCTTTGTCAGACGAGACCAATCCAAGTCCGATATTGTGCGTACTATTCTGTGTATTGTTAAGCCCCACAAAAGGCACAAAAACATTATGAAGTACCATGAAGTTCTCTTACGAGAGTCCTCTCGTACTGCGTTTTATTCAAAACGCTACGGGAAAAGTCTCTTTTCACGAAACACTGAAGCAAAAAATTATCCTTTAATTCTCATATATGTAAAACGCGTTGCGGCAGCAGCAGACAGCTATGGCGAGACGGCTTGCTCGCTCATTGGCTGCTCTGCGGCAACTGCTTAAGCCAATCGAGCGAGGCCTGGGATGACATCAGGCCAATGAGGGCGCTTCGCGCCCTCCTCGCCACTTCCCGCCGAAACGGGCGTGGCTTACCTCTATAAAAGGAGCTCGAGAAGGCTGACTCACTTGATTTTAATCTCTTCAGCGAAGCGCACGCATCGCTGGATCACGGAAGCAGCGTCGTTGAGGCAAGCACATCAGCGGGACGAGCCCTCGAAGCCGCTGGCCAACGCCGCCTTCTACAGCCGTACCTGCTGCGCTTTCCGACGCCTATATCCTTTTCATATTATTGCTTTTCTGTGTGTGTGTGTGTGTGTGTTCTTCGCAACACTCACCCCTAAGAGAGCTGCGTCTTTTTCAAGATGCCTTCCTGCGGCTCGTGCCGAGCCCCACTCACCGAGGGAGACAAGCACGTCATCTGTGTTTCCTGCCTGGGTGAGGACCATGCAGCGCTCGCGCTCGCTGACGGCGGATGCCCTCACTGCGAGCTTTTGCCGATGGTGACTCTGAGGACTCGCCTGGCATCCTTTTCCAAGCCTGCATTCACCGCCGCGATGCCGCGCCGTAAAAAGCGCCGCTCGCAGCGGGTCCCGGAACCCGCTCCAGCCCGACCCAGCTCGCCGGTTCGCCCGCCAGCTTCACCGGCCTCTCTCGAATCACTTCCTGATGCTCAGCGCCCGCAGTCTGCCGCCGCTTCATCAGAGGAAGTCGGTTCAGAGGCCGCGTCGGGGGAGAAGGATTCCTGCTCTCTGCTAGCTTCAGGCAGCGAGGATTGGGCGAGCTTTGAGGATCTCGCGCCCCCTGCCCGCAAGCCCTCAACGAGAGCCAACATTGAGACGGAGCTCATGCGGGTACTCGCACTGGCCGCGGCGAGCCTCGGCCTCGAGTGGTCTGCACCGGAGCCCCCCTCTCGAACCCGGCTGGATGGTAGTTTCCTCCCTGGTGAGCGCACTTCTCCGGAATCTAAGCCCGCTCCTTTTCTTCCTGAGTTACACGAAGAAGTTGCGAAGGCTTGGAACGCGCCCTACTCTGCGCGGACGCGCTCATCTGTGTCACCCGCGTTTTCCTCTCTGGATAATGCCGGTGACCGAGGCTACCTCTCTCTTCCGCCGGTGGAACAGGCGATAGCGACCCACCTTTGCCCGCCCTCTGCTGGACGGCGGACTAAACCGGTGTTGCCTTCCAAAGCCTGCCGCATGACGTCGACGCTGCTCGCGCGAATCTTCTCCGCCGCTGGGCAGGCCGCGTCATCGCTACACACCATGGCTACGCTGCAGATTTACCAGGGTGATCTCCTCCGTAAGCTGGACGAGATGGGACCTGACGCTATCTGCATCGCGGATCTAAGGAGCGCTTCAGATCTCACGCTCCGAGCTACTAAAGCCGCCGCACAAGCCATGGGACGGTGTATGGCTTCCGCCACTGTCGCTGAGAGGCACTTATGGCTGACGCTCACGGAGATGGCCGATTCCGAGCGCACTGCGTTTCTCGATGCCCCGCTGTCTTCCACCGGCCTTTTTGGTTCTTCTCTCTCCGAGTTCGTGGAGAGATTTACCGAGGCCCAGAAAGCGTCTCAAGCCTTCAAGCACTTCCTACCGAAGCGCTCCGGTTCTGCAGCGGTTCGTGACAAACGGACCCCGCGGAGCTCTCAGCCTCAGCCCCCGCCTTCGGCCGCCTCTTCGCAGCAGCCACAACAGCGCAGCTCGAGGCCCCGCTCTCGGTCCAGCGCCCGGCGCCCCTCTTCGCGCGGGCCGCGATCGAGGGTTGTGGTAAAACCAGAAGTGCCGAAGAAGTCCTAGCAAGCCTGGGAAAGCGCAGGTGTGTGAGTCCCGTTGCGGCCGGCCTCCCACCCAAGCGCCCCGCTGTTTCAGTCCCAAGGTTTGCGACTGTTCCAGTGTTTTCTGCAGAGAGCAAGCCTGCACTGCCGCCCGCTTGCCTGCACGCAAAAGCCGTTCTCACGGCTACCCAGATAAATCTCGAAAAGAGTGTGTTTTCTGGTGTCCCGGCCACGGCCGATGGTGCTATAAATGTAGTCTCGATGCCCACTCCTCAGTGCCCATCACTACACATAAGCACAGCCCTACACGTAGGGCTCGCGCACATAAAATCGACTCAGGTCGGTTGCGCTTCCAGCATAGTGAGAGTGCCCACTTCCCAGTGCCCACGAACACTATGTCTAACACATCGCAGGCTCTCTGTAAAAACGAGAACTGTGAGCGCGCGCTCTGCTCAGGCAGACGCCGCGCCCAAAGCAGTAAATGTGCCCGCTCCCAGCCCACATCTACTCGCTCACATGGGTCCTATGAGACTTTCTCAGTCCTCCCTCACTCAGCCAAGCACTGTAGTAAGGTCGAGGACGAGCGTCTCGCCCGCTGTATTAAGCACGCGCCCCGCCTCAAATGCCACAGGCATAACGCCTATGTTTGTATCCCCCGAAGCACCTCTGTCGCACGGCGATCAGAGCGCGCTCCGTATCCAGCCCCTAGCCAGCCATGCAGAAGCATGGGCAGCGCTCCCAGGGGTTTCGGACTGGGTGCTAGGCATTATAAAGAGAGGCTTCTCGCTACAGTTTTGTCGACGCCCTCCCCGCTTCATAGCGCGCGTCGAAACTACGGTCTCGTTGGAAGTAGCTCACCTACTTCGAGCCGAAATATCAAAACTGATAAGCAAAGGGGCGATAGAGCGCGTTCCCCCAGCTCTAAGCGAAGGAGGGCTATACAGCAGATACTTTCTAGTCCCCAAAAAGGACGGCGGTATCAGACCCATACTGGATCTAAGACGGTTGAACAGAGTGTTGGTGAAACGCAGTTTCAAAATGCTCACAACCAGCAAAATTCTCGCGCATGTTCGCCGAGAAGACTGGTTCATGTCAATAGATCTGAAGGACGCGTATTTTCAAATACAAATAGCGTCACACCACAGGCGATACTTGAGATTCGCCTTCGAGGGTCAGACATACCAGTATACAGTCCTGCCATTCGGCTTGTCCCTAGCACCCCGTACATTTACGAAATGCATGGACGCAGCGCTCGCTCCTCTCAAACTCAGAGGCATGCGAGTGCTGAACTATTTGGACGACTGGTTGATCCTAGCTCAATCACGATCACAGCTCGTGGAGCACAGAACCATTTTACTCGATCACCTCGAGAATCTTGGTATCGCAGTCAACTGGACAAAGAGTTCATTGAACCCCAGTCAATCGATTTTGTTCCTGGGCGTCGTTCTGGACTCACAGTCTATGACAGCGCGGCTGTCACCACAGCGCGTGTTGATCATTCAGCGCGCGGCGAGGTCTTTCCGCCGCGGCGCTGTCACCCCGCTCAGGAAGTTTCAGAAGATGCTGGGTCTCATGGCTTCAGCATCGTCAGTTCTCCGGCTGGGCTTGCTCCGCATGCGCCCGCTGCAGTTCTGGTTGAAAACGCGGGTACCGCGCGGAGCGTGGGCGTCCGGTCGATTACGCCTCAAGGTCGATCAGAGCTGTGTTTCAGCCCTGGTGCCTTGGACGGCGGACGACTGGTACCAATCAGGTGTAAGCCTGGGGACTTCCTCGAGAGTGAGGATGGTGTCGACAGACGCATCCACCTCGGGATGGGGGGCTCTGCTCGAGGGCAGACCGTTCTTCGGCCTGTGGTCGGAACGAGAAAAGCTCCTACACATAAACTGCCTAGAAATGCTGGCAGTGCACAACGCGATGACGCGTTTTTGTCCCCGCATCAAGGACAAACACGTCATAGTCCGTTCGGACAACATGGCTGTGGTGTCCTACATAAATCGCCAGGGCGGTCTGAGATCCATATCCCTGTACAGGCTGGCGGAACGCCTCCTACTATGGGCTCAGCACAACTTACGCTCGCTGAGAGCAGTGCATGTACCTGGGCTTCAGAATGTGGGCCCAGACAGACTGTCCAGGAACAATGTTCCCCCGGGCGAATGGTCTCTACACCCACAAACAGTCCGGCTGTTGTGGGAGAGATTCGGCAGAGCGGAGGTGGACCTTTTCGCATCCCGCGAAAACGCGCACTGCCCCGCGTTCTTTTCAAAGACCGACAGCGCGCTGTCCCGAAGGTGGCCGCGCTGCCCGTTATACGCTTTTCCCCCCGTCTCCCTCCTGCCACAGGTGCTGGAACGGGTCAGGGAAACGAAATACCCAGTCCTGCTTGTAGCTCCGTTCTGGGAGAACCAAACATGGTTCCCAGTTCTGATGCAGTTGGCAGATATCGCTCCATGGCCGCTGCCGTTGAGGAGAGATCTCCTCTCGCAGGCCGGGGGCTCGATTTGGCACCCACACCCGGAACTGTGGTCCCTTCATGTGTGGGTGCTCAACGGATACCCGTTGGTCTCACAGAGGGAGTCGTGAATACCATCACTCAGGCTAGAGCACCGTCGACACGGCGGCTTTATGCTTCGAAGTGGTCGGTTTTCTCCGGCTGGTGTGCAGCTCGGAGCATTTCACCCCTCGAATGTGAGGTAACGGAGGTTCTCTCCTTCCTACAAGAGCTGTTGGATAAGGGCAGATCCCCTTCCACGCTCAAAGTGTATGTGGCGGCTATTTCAGCGTTCTCTGGTTCAACGCTGGGTCAGTCGCTGGGAAGGAATGATTTAGTCATCCGCTTCCTCAGGGGAGCTAGGAGACTGAATCCACCCAGACCTCCTTCAGTTCCTTTGTGGGACCTTTCTACGGTCCTAGCGGCCATGAAAGGTGCCCCTTTCGAGCCTATCCAGTCTATTAGCCTCAAACATTTGTCTTTCAAAACAGTGTTTTTGATGGCTCTCGCTTCAGTGAAGCGCATAGGCGACCTGCACGCGCTCTCTGTGAGCCCGGCGTGCTTGGAGTTTGGTCCTAATGACTCTAAAGTCATACTCAAACCTAAGCATGGCTATGTGCCGAAATCCCTCAACACGCCTTTTCGGGCTCAGGTTATATCCCTGGCTGCCCTGCCGGCATCGAGTGAGGAAGGGGACTCAAGTTTTCTTTGCCCTGTTAGGGCTTTAAGAGCTTATATGTCCCGCTCTGCTGTCTTCAGACAGACAGAGCAACTCTTTGTCTCGTTCAGCGGACGTTCTAAAGGAATGGCTGTTTCGAAACAAAGTCTATCCAGATGGATAGTTGACGCCATAGCGCTGGCTTATACTGCCAAGGGCATTCCATGCCCGTTGGGAGTCAGAGCGCATTCTACGAGAAGCGTTGCTTCTTCGTGGGCTTGGTCCAGCGGGATTTCCCTACAGGATATATGTACGGCGGCAGGTTGGGCCTCGCCGTCTACATTTATCAGGTTTTATAACCTAGAGGTTCCCGCCTTGCAGGCTAAGCTTTTGTCGGTGTAATCTGTTCAGCCGTCTAATCGGACCGCTGAAACTCATGCGCTATGCGCTACCGACTATCTTGGGCAGAACTGTGTAAGACCCACACTTTCCACATTAGTTCAGGTTCCCTACCCTGTCTATGTGATGATTATACTTGCGTCTGTGGACATGTTTTTCTACGACGCTAAAATATAGGGATTTAACCCTCAGAGGTCGGAGATCACGCCGGCGTGATCTGCTCGATTTTTTTCCTTATGAGTTGATTGAGACCCTAAATTCTCTTTTGACTTTGATTTTACAAAACAAGTTTCATACATCAATCGATTCTGTTAAATGTGTATTATTTTTGTGTATACTCACAATAAAAACAAAGTGTTGTGCTTTTTGCCAAATGAAGAAAAATAAACACGAAGCGAGTTCTGCCTTCTCTGTGTGCGTGTAGTCCATTCTAAAACGCGTCCGAAAATGAGCTGTAGCTCAGTGAATACTCAGTCAAACAGGCATTCAGACACACAGGAATGAACCTTGAATTCTCTTCTTTTTAATGAAGTAATTTATATAAAAAACAAATATTCTCATCTTGTAAAATCTGTATTAAAAGAGAGCGATTCCAGTCGACCTCATTAGAGCTAATTCAAATGTAATGTGACTCCGCCCACGGAGAGCGCGTGCTATTCAAACGCAAATGGCTGAGGTAATCCGCGCAATCCTGTGAACGCCCCCTGTATCAGCTCGAGACAACCAAAACACAAGTTTATTCAGAACATTACTTGTTTACAACACAGCGCTGTGAGGAATAATGAGGAATACGAGGAATACGAGCTGAGGAATACTAGTAAGTTTTTCCATCTCGGGTTTCTGTTTATGAATGAATGAACGGCATAGATGCGCGCTGTTTACCACAGCTGGCAAAAAACAATATGTGACAGTTCTCCATTATGGACGCGAGCGCTCTAAAACTTTCACAGAGACCTCAAAACAGAAAGTACAAATCCTTTCTTTAAAACGAATTTCGTTTTGTATCAATTGTATCTTAATTTTAATATTTTTTTCATTAACAAATTTCCTGGATTTAAAGTAAATAGGCCTATAGCAGGCTAGCAATCACAACATAAGGTGCTTGAACTGGAGATCATCATGAATCATGAGCCTACTCGCCTCACATGTCTAAAAAATGTGAAATATATTTACAGAAAGCTGTTTCTAAACAAAACCATCCAAAACAAAAAAACTATAGCCTAATAAATGTGCATTTATCCGGTGCGTTCACTAGCCTACTGCAAAGATCGCGAGTCAAAAGCCTATCGTCAACGAATGATGATTTTTTTAGCAAACCGTATTGCTATACTGAGATAGGTAAAAATCGACTGAAATATGTTGAAATAAAATGTAGGCTATTTATATAAGCAACGTAAACTGCAAATTAACATTTATATGCCCTAATATTTCATGAAAACAATGTTACAGTCAGGCGAAATATGAAAGACAACATTTTGTTTAGTAGATTTGGGTACAGTTTTTACTGTAGAATATACTGCCTCGTCAAATAAGCTTTTGTTTAGCAATTTCTATATATAAAATAGCCTACTATTTTTGTCAAAAATAAAGTCATCAACTAAGATGTTAGCTGTAATGAATACATAGATAAAATGTAGGCCTATAATCTTTTTTTTTTTTTTTACAAAGAAAGAGTACACTTGAAATATTGTTGAAATTGTAATTATTGTTGTAATTGTAACCTTTTTAATAAAATAGCAAAACATATTTACAAGATAGATGTAAGCAAAATCTTAAATGGTCAATATAAGTCTTCTTCTAAATATCCTTTGTCCTTGCATTGTGGCTCAGCCAGTTTCACACCTGTGTGAATGGCTCATTATGCAGAGTGGGTGGTAATTCAGGTGTAAACCACTCCTCGTTCATGCCCCCTCGCATATTGGCTTTCCAAGCAAAACCTGTTTTACATCAATTTAAATCAATGTATGGTTTTATGTGAACAATAAAGCATGACTATTTTCAAATACTTTTGAAGAAAAAATTCTAGGCAAGGACATCCATTGGTCAAAAGTCTTATTGACACATATTTACTATGTGTTTTGAGGCCTTATTTCAGAAATTTTAGTTTTTAGTTTTTTCAATATCCATGCATAAACATTATTCTCTCAAAAATGAAAACATGTACATTCACGTGGCTCACATATTATTGTAGCCCTGTTTGTGCTTTATAGAGTGAATTTACACCTTTGCCATTAATATGTTTATAAGCAACTGAAAAAAGCACAAATGTCAGGGCATGTCAGAACATCTCAAGGGCCCCAAAAACAGCCCAGACTCCAGAGGGTTAAGGCTCTCACCCTTATTCCCTGACTCTGTGTGAGTCAATCTGGTGATTATGCACTGTATGCCTGAAAAAGCTTCCGGTGATCAGTGTTTTTTATCCCAGCACGCACGGCGTTTTGCAAGGGGTTCCCGTAGCGTTTTGAATAAAACGCAGTACGAGAGGACTCTCGTAAGAGAACGTACTCGGTTACTAACGTAACCTCGGTTCTCTCTAGAAGAGGGAACGAGTACTGCGTTCTCTGCCGTGCGTACGGTTCACTCTGGTTCGCTTCGGCGATCAAAATCAAGTGAGTCAGCCTTCTCGAGCTCCTTTTATAGAGGTAAGCCACGCCCGTTTCGGCGGGAAGTGGCGAGGAGGGCGCGAAGCGCCCTCATTGGCCTGATGTCATCCCAGGCCTCGCTCGATTGGCTTAAGCAGTTGCCGCAGAGCAGCCAATGAGCGAGCAAGCCGTCTCGCCATAGCTGTCTGCTGCTGCCGCAACGCGTTTTACATATATGAAAATTAAAGGATAATTTTTTGCTTCAGTGTTTCGTGAAAAGAGACTTTTCCCGTAGCGTTTTGAATAAAACGCAGTACTCGTTCCCTCTTCTAGAGAGAACCGAGGTTACGTTAGTAACCGAGTACGTTTTCGTGCACTATACTATAAGTGTTCTGAAGCCATTCTATAGTAGAAATTAGGGCTGGGCGATATGGCCAAAAAATCATATCTCGGTATTTTTGGGTTAAATGGCGATATACGATATATATCTCGGTACTTTCTACATTTTTCCATTTGGATAAAGAAAATCTGTATTTATTTAAAAAACATGCCATTTTCATCCTGCCCAATGATATCCTACAAACAATGTTGATATTGGAGGATATGGAAACAAATATAGTGAATGTAATGTAGGCTATGCAATATATTATGTGCAAAAAGGTGGTTAAAATCACATTACATTCTAACAAAAATAATGCTTTTGTTTTTAAATTGACTAAAGGCTAAACTAAAAATGAAAATAAAAACAAAAGAACTTAAACTATTAGCCTGCATTTGATTACCCCGTTATAATGATCACTTTCATAAAAATATACTTGTAGGTTTAAAATTCCCCATATGGCATATTTATTGTTTCCAACAACAAATATTTTAGCAATATGTATATTTTAGTCAGAATTATTGCGCTACTATTCTATTGTGCTCCGTCTGTTTGGCGCGCATGCGCGCGGCGTCGCTCATTCACGGAAGCTTGAATATTAGCGGAGATTCAATTGCAGAAGCTCGTCCTCTCCTGACAGTGAAATGGACATATTTGTTTGACTTTCTAACATTTACAGATGGAGAATATACCTGTGAAATGTAAGTTAAGCACTGAGGAAAGCAACACATCTCAAACGCATATACAGCGCAAGTATTTATCTGTCAGTCAGCAACAGTATCTGTCAGTAAGCATCTGACAGGGCAAGCTGCTTTAAACTTGTTAACTATATCTTACCAGTTATTTTGAAGCCCTTAATATAAGCTTGTGTCATGTTTAGGACAAATTGTACTATGTACTTTCACTGCGGCAGCTCACACTGCGTCTTCCGCGTTTTTGAGATGTGCTCATATCAAACTACTGTATCGATATAACGGTATTGCCTCATTCCATATCGTTTCAAAAAAATATATCGATATATCGTACAAACTCGATATACCGCCCAGCCCTAGTAGAAATTAATATTTAAGTCATTAAATTCAAGTCAACGTAAACTCTTCCCTCCGCAGTGGCTCTCACAGCACTTATTCAGCACTCAAACAGAGCGCCGTGTTAGGTTATGACAGTCAACACGATGAAACTCTCTCCAAGATGATTCAATGTTACTATTATTATACTTGATCTGTAGATAAAGGTCTATGGTTTCCCATAAAACAACTTTATCTTGCATGAACTTTATTGCTGTACCTTAATCATGTTACTTTCTACCGGGTGTCTGTTAGATCAGAGTAGAAAGCGCTATAAACGCGCATAGTAACTGAAATTTAAAACTGTTAAAAGAAAACGCGCAATAAACTATTGCACAGATAGATACTGTATAATACACTACACTACAAAATTTGGTCAGACGAAAAGAGGTAGTCTCGGTCCGGATCAAACTGAACAAAGGTTTGGTTCGTTTCTAGTGTGAAAGCATTTTCTGTATGGTTCGGACTTTCAGACCATTTACAGGAAGTTGAACTAGCCTCGAGTATAGTTGGTGCTGCAGGGAGTAATGCCATAATAATAAAAGTATAGTGGCAACAATATGCATCTGTTCATTCATTCTTGTCAAAGTTACCCGCCGAATTGACAACACGCTGATGTCAGACGCATGTCCATTTACAAACCAATCAATGTTACGATGCAGCCCATATAGATGATGACGACAGGACGCAAGTACGTCATGAAAAGTTCTTTAGTGCGCTCGCATAATTGCAGTGTGAAACCAAACCAAAACTAACCTAATATATACAATGTATCAAAACATGAACTTTGGTTCGGACCTTGGTGCGGACTTTCAGGTGTGAAAGGGCCCTTAGTGATACACTTATTGGGCCCTATCTTGCACCCAGCGCAATTGACTTTGTACACACCGACGCATGTATCATTCCTATTTTGCACCCGACGCACAGTGGACTTTTTCCTCCACAGACGCACGTCGGTAAATTAGGGAAGAACTTCAGTTCAGCGGAAAGAGGAGGCGTATTCCGCCGCAAACGTTCCAGCGCATAAATCTAGCTTACACATTTACCCAAATTATTTTACACCCGTTTAACCGAAGCTAATTTGGGTGGGTTTCTCCCATCCCCATTCAATGTCACTTCTCTCTCTTTTACGGCCCTGACGAGAATGGTGGTCTCCTCGGCTGTGAACCGCTCCTGGTGTGGGCCTGGCAAATCTGCCGTTATAATAGCGCCATGGAACAAACGCGCCTGCTTTTAAAGGGAACGTGAGATGATGCTCTGATTGGTTTATTTCATGTTACGCCCAAACCACACCTATGAGTAATGTAGCTACTTCAGACAAACCCATTTTAGATTTGCGCTAAGATCCGCCCACAAAGTTACTTGTGTTTCGCGTTTGATACTTGTGTTTCAGATCGTTAAAATAGGGCCCATTGTCTCTTATTTTTTCCACACTAAATAATGTTTTTTTTTCACTAAATGTTCAGATTTTATACAATTATTGTGCACTCGTGATTTTTCAAGAGTAACTTTTACTGCTGAATTATCCACTAATTTAGTTTATAATAGCATTTTTGTCATAGATTATGATAATATATATTTTTTTTATTTGTTGTTTTTCTTTATAATGAAGTTGTCTATATTTAGTAGATTGTGTTTTAGTAGTGAGTGTATCACTCACGGTTCGGTTTGTATCACTGTTTTAGTGTCACCGTTTCGGTACGGTTCGGAATGTGCTATGTTCAGGATAAAAAGGGCTACTGTCAAAGAAAAATAAAGAAAATATGAACAAATAGACTACAAGCAATAGCACAAATAAATACAATAGAGCAAAGATACAAACAAAATAAAGTTTTCACATTTTTCAGGTAGGTCTAAGATTTCAGGTACAGAAATTTAATAAAAATAACAATGCATATAATCTTCACTCTATGAATCAAATAAAGATTAATCATTATTAAAGTTACAAAAGTTATTCAGTCATGAGCAGTGAGTGGTTTCTTTGTCTTTTGTTGTTTGATTAACATTAAAACAGACAACAGCAGGAATATTAGGCTGCTGTCAGCCTGTCACTAAAACAATGCACAGATCCAACATACCAATACTGTACACATGCGTTGTCTTTCTTGACTATGTTTGCTAGAATACTCGCCAAGACGGCCAAGTTGGCAGAATTTTTGTGTGAAGTTGTCCCTCCGATGTGCGCGCACACAAAACTTCTCACGCAATGCATGTGAGTTCTCTTACACGTCTTCTTGCATTGGAATGTTTAAATTGGCAAGGCTTAAAAACACGCGCAAATGATAAACTTTTGTGACAATGCAGCTCTAGCCTGATAGGGAGTTACAGTTCCCCAGGCCATAGGGAAGTCCTTATTGTCAAGCCCTGCCCATCGCTTTCGTTATTGTTTTGTGCCTATCTAAATTAGCACTGGATGTATCAGCAGTTTGTTTTCTTTCGCTTGCTATGCAGAACTGCAACACACCAATGAAGAACTGGGATGTCAAGGTGATCTCACATACACGTTGGTTCTCTATCATCCAGTTTCAATCACAGTCCGATTATTTATTGGTGCATCACAAATGCACCAATATTAAATTTCTGGCTGATACAAATAAATTGATATTTATTTTCATATTATGGCCAATAACTGACTAATGAATGATCTTTAAAAAAGAGACCTTGCAATGTGTGCATGCTTAGACATCAGTGAACTTACTGCTGGTACAGTTCAGATTGCAATGCTGAATTAAAGGTATATGAAAAGAAAAAAAACAACTCACAAAAGCCTCAGGCCTTAGTCAAAGTCATTGTGCATGAGTTTGTATTTCTGCACTGGGGCTCTGGTGTGACATACACAAGCCTCGGCCTGATCCTTTCTCAGCAGGAGAAAGACAGTAAAAGCTTTAAAACAGTTTGAGTTAGAGAGCTCCCTGTCCACAGACCTGTCCTAAAGATGCCAAAAGGCTCATGGTCCACCAAACACCAGCTGCTCAACAGACCCACCTGAGCTACACAAGAACCCAAAGACCTATAAGATTCACACTGAAAGCATCATCTGGATGGACATGGAAACATACGTGATGTGGGTTTGAGACCAAACTACTCATTTTAACAATACCTACAACACTACAGTGGAAAAATGGGATTTACATAATGTTTTATTGGTCTCAGCTGAGCAGGTGAAAGTGGCTGACTGCTATGCCTGGTCACACACAATAACCCACTGGTTTAACCACAGCTCTCGACGACAGGAGAATCAATTTCATCCGTATCTTTGCTAAATGCAACAAATTAGAAGCTGATATTGATTTCCGCTCAATAGTCACTGTGGAAACAATTGCTTCCTTTTTTGAGGTGTAACAATTTGGCCTTCTGTTCCGTGTGAGGGAAAACCCCGCTGAGAGGTATTAGTATCTCATTCTTTTTACCTTCTTTTCCTTCTCCCCATCAATGCCTACCTTAGTGCCTCAGTCGCTGCGATTCTGTGTTTCTAATCTAATCAGCATTTAAATTATGGACCCAATATGCACTGTGCAGTTACACATACAAGGTTATGCTAGAATCCTGCATGTGAGAGGCTAGGGAAGGAAAAAACACGACTTATTACGCTTGACGTGATCTGACCCGACTTGGGCGCACATACATCTTACATTGCAAATGGTACAACACCGAAAAACTGACTGACTTATTTAAAAATGAATCACATTTTGTATGAAAAACATGACTTTGGCTGTGTGATATGCTGCTAGCATGTGCAAGAAGCATGAAAACTCATTCTTGAGACATGCTGTTATGATTGTATTGTCACATGGTCACAAAATCTACAATCTAGAGCCTTGATTTTGTGTGTGGGAGATTGCAAGCAGGATGGATCATATGCCAGATTAGTGGCAATATTCACAGCTGTACACATCTGGCTAGAATGCTGACTGACAGTGATTTTGGCTGTAAAGACACTTCCTGGGCCCTATTTTAACGATCTGAAACGCAAGTGTCAAGCGCAAAGCGCAAGTAACTTTGTGGGCGGGTCTTGGGCGCTGTTGTTATTTTCCTGGCGGGATAAATGACTCTTGCGCCCGGTGCAAATCTAAAAGGGGTTGGTCTGAAGTAGCTTCATTATTCATAGGTGTGGTTTGGGCGTAACGTGAAATAAACCAATCAGAGAGTCATCTCACATTCCCTTTAAAAGCAGACGCGCTTTTTCCATAGCGGATTGCTATTGTAATGGCGGATTTGTCAGGCGCGCGCCAGGAGCGGTTCACAGCCGAGGAGAGCAACGCTCTCGTCATGGCCGTAAAAGAGAGAGAAGTTACATTGAAATGGAGAAACCCACCCAAATTAACTTCGGTTAAACAGGCGTATGATAATTTGGGGAAATGTGTAAGCTAGATGTATGCTTTTATAATAAATTGTCTGTCTGTCTGTCTATCTATCTATCTATCTATCTATCTATCTATCTATCTATCTATCTATCTATCTATCTATCTATCTATCTATCTATCTATCTATCTATCTATCTATCTATCTATCTATCTATCTATCTATCTCTCTATCTATCTATCTCTCTATCTATCTATCTCTCTATCTATCTATTGTAATAATGTATGATTTGCAAAAATGAAAACGGCTGCTTCTGTGTAGATGAGAGAATCAAAGTGTATGCGCGTTGTGCACACGCTACATTGATTATGGCCAAGCATGCGCCCTTAAAATAGCATATGAATAACATGCGCAACGCGCCACTGACTTTAAACTATTTTTTCCTGGTTAGTGGCGCAATTGTTTTCTAAACCTGCAAAATAGCATGAAGGAACGTTTGCGCCGGAACACGCCTCCTTTTTTGCGCTGAACCGCCCTGGGGAGCGCAAGTGTATTTCCTAACTTACCGACGTGCGTCTGTGGAGGGAAAAGTCCGCTTTGCGCGGGTGCAAAATAGGACTGATACATGCGTTGGTGTACAAAGTCAATTGCGCTGGGTGCAAGATAGGGCCTTTCCTGTCTGAGAGCTGCGATTAGAGCACTGTGGCCAATGGCAGCAGTCATAGTTCTTAGCCTGTGGGCATTAGCCATGATTCCTGGCTGACAGGACTGCAATGTCACCCAGTCTGTCTGAAAAGGAGTCAAGGCAATAATGCCAGCTGTGTAAGAGGGGGATGGGGCAAAATAATGGGCACTGGCTTTGAAGCCCTTCTAAAGGGTGTTGTCAATCAGACTGGCCAATGAGAACAGCAGGCAAACCAGGGATGTTTTAAAACATGGATTGTCAGAGGATGCCGTTAGGATAAAATCCCTAGAGCATTTAGCGAAGTAAAAAAATGGTGTGAGACTTGGGAGAGCCTGGAGTCTTCCTGATGAGGAACAAGCACTGCTGGATTCAAAATGCTGTTTTCCACAAGAATGGGCCAGAAATGACAGGTCAAATGACAAAAATAGCCAAAGATGTGCATGCTGGGACAGGTGTCAGCATATCTTGGCATATAAACTGTAGGACATGACATTTTGAATTTAATGGGTGGGCAGAGGCAACATGTTGACAAATCAAAAATTAGCAATGGTTGAATACCAAGTAGTTTTTTTTCCATACAACACACTAACTAAACAAATACATTTTTCATGATCGACCTAAAATAAAAAAAAGCTACAAATGAATTATAGTTTTGGATTAGGGATGTCAAAAGTACTAGTACTTCAGTACTGAAATTTTTAAAATGTGACGATACCAGCATTTCTGTAGTACCAGTAACACGAGTGCCGGGTATATTTATCGAAGCGCAGGGCCTTGGGCTAACTTTTTTTACTAGGAGCACTGTAGCCGATATATACCGTAATATATACTAGTGTCTGTGAATATTAAACACCAAAAAGACCATTTAAAAAATTAATCCTGCATGTTCTGATTGTCTCCGTGTGACTGAATGTTTCATTTACCACACACACTAAAGCACACGTGACACTCGCTGTTTTCAGCCTCTACCACTTCACTATATGAGAGCTTCATCTCCAGAGCCGCTCTGAGAGTCACTACACAACCATTTTACCATTTCATTTGAGAAAAAACTATTGTCATATCATAAACACACATTGAATCTCAAAGGTCTTTACGGCAACCAGTCAAAATATACTTGAAGAAATTGAAGAAATATATTGGGCTACTGCTATACAGTAGATTTAGCTACCTCAATGTAATAATAATAATAATAATCATAATAATAATAATAATAATAATAATTAGTTGTGGTGGAGGGTTGCTTATTTTTCACTTGACCATTTTTATAAACAATGTTTACTTTTAAACAACATGTAGCCTTCAAATGTTTATATGGATTATTTAAGCCTACTTGTAATGATTACCATCATAAATAATAAACTAATTGAATTTAATTTAAATTTAATATTGTTTTCAAATAGTTAAATAAAATAGCAAAATATTTCCAACAGATTTTGCTGTGGTACCGAAATTGGTACCGAGGACCGTAAAATGTTAATGGTATTAATGCTAATTAGCACATTAACTTTGGCAGCCATAAAATGCTAAAACGAATGCAAAAACGAAATAAACAAAGCTAGAAAACTCTGGTAGGTAGAAATTTTGGTAGATACAATCACGATTTATCTTTTTAGGCTAAATAAAGTAGAACTTTAGTGTGATAAAACACTGGTTTGTCAAGATCAACTGCTGTTTAAATAACAGAAGCTTTGATGATGGGTCTATATCAGAAAGCTAATGCTAATGAGATACAGTTGCAAAGCCCCTTCCCATGCTCCACTGCAGGGCAGGGCCTCTGCAACCAGCAGCTATAACGAGGAGCGTCTGATGTGCCAGTATGGTGGTAATTAATACGCTGAGTCAAATGGGCACAAAGGTAAATGCATCTGTACTGCCCTGCCTTTCCGAACACTGAGAACCCTCATTAGCCTGTCGCACTGCAAAAATAATTACAGCACTATCCAAACAGCAGGACTGAACCAGCTAGAGAAAATCAAAGCAGGACATTATTAAGATAAAACAATAGAAGCGAGATGTTTCTGTGGACAATGTTCAGATACTAAAATTGACCACTGGTGCCATGACAACCCAGACCTGTAGTGATAACATCTGCTCTGCTGAGAAAAACCTTTGAAAAAGAAAGTCACTGATTATGAATCAATAGAAGGATTTCCTCAAATGATTTAAAATGACAGTTATGAGGAATTATAATGCACTTTGATTCCTTTTATCCAACAGATACAAAAGGACAATACAGACATAGATTGACCTAATGCAAAGAGAGCTGTTTTCTCTTTTAATGTGGCACTCCACAGGCTGCTCGGCTCAGGCCTATAAAAATGCTCCCGCGGCTTCTGTTTCTTAGTATTTGTCCAGTGAGAGGAAGCTCAGGCTTAGGGATCAAGTTGAGGAGGTTTGTAAAAAGCCTGTGGTCAAAAAGGCAACAGACTGAAATAAATCAGTACACTTATTCCAACATGAACACATATGTGAAGAAAACATGGATCATAGTTATAAGGCTTTGAATGGAGCCTGGGGCTCCTGTTACAGATGACTGTAATGTTGACCACAGGGGCCTTCATTAAATCAGCAGTTCCCGGAGAAGAGACAGAGGGGGAGAGGAAAGACGGATGTGAATATGGAGCCTCGAGGGATGACTGTAAAACGAAAAACGGACAAGAGGAGGTGAACACGCTCTTACGGGTCGAGCTGAGTCAAAGGACAAACAAGGAGGACAAACTAGGCATTTGTTTTGAGCATAAAGAGGATGTGTCAACAAATCCTCCCTCTATTTGAGCTTCACTCTGAGAGACAACCTGACATCCCACAGTGACTCTCTGCCATAACAAAGGGGAAGTGAGAGATGTACGCTAACAGATGTAAAGGTGGAGTCGCCATGGGCGGAAACACATGCAAATGAAATCAGTGAGTTATCTTGAGGAAACATTGCCATACTCATTATTTTGTGGCCAATTCTGTAGCATACAGCATGTGATTGTTTAGGTCTGCTCCGAACAGATCCTGTAGACATGCCTCACTTCCTCAGAGTCGGTGGGGGAGGGTCCTCACCCCTCTTTCATCTGGATGAGAGCCGTCTGTCTGTCAACGTCTGATAAATGCTCATCCCCCGAATATCTCCATTAAACGGGCCTCTATCAGGGACGCAGGCCGCTTAGAGTCCCTCTATTAGCATTGCAATTTACAACCAGGCACCACAGTCTGCCTGCCTCAGCTCCCATGAGGACCGACTCCATTCACAGCGGATTAGGCCCAATTGGGCAAATCATGTGTACGATGATTGGAGGGCCGTAAACATATCATTTGTGATGTCTATTAGATGAGAACCAGTAGTGCCTATCTCTAAGTGGAGTTTTTTTTTTTTTTTTCAGATTTGGCCCACTGTGCAATGGTGATTTGGCAAAACAAAACCACAAACACCATCGTGGACTATAGAAAACATGCTGAGGATGTTTTTTTTAACGACTGTCAGGCAGAATTTTGTAGCGAATCATAGATTCAACAAAAATGTAAACAAGAAATCATCTAGATGTAGGTCAACTCAAACATAATGAGAATACTACAGACTACTGTCAACGATAGTAGAGTTAGTAAAAAAAAAAGGAAGAGGGACATTTTTTGCCAAAATACACATGTCTAGAGCAGCATCATTACTAGAAAACACCCCCTTTGTATTCGGTTGACTCTGAATACATTTGTGTCACTAACAAAGCACAAGAGACTATCTGAAGGTGGGAGAGCTCTAGTGGGTTTCAAGAGCTTTGTGCCTATGCTCTGCTGTTGTGTGACAAGCATGGGAAAAGATAAGAAACCATTTTTTTTACAACCCCAAATACACAGAGAAACACCCAGACTGTGACCGAATTTTCATTTCAAATTAAAATAATATTATGCTTGCAATAAGTTACATTTGGAGAGATTAGCCATTAATTCACTTCCAGTGAGCTGAGTGAAGATAAAGAGAGAAAATGCATGTCTGAAAGATGCCGTTTCACAAATGCGTAAAGTGAAATAAGAGGCAGAGGCAGAGATGCCTCTTATTTCCCTTAAAGAACTGCATAGTAAACAAAAATAAATAACATCAAACATGGAATTAATTCTAAGTAATAACAATATTTTTAAAAAATTGCAATTTTTGCTGAACCAGGTATCGGTCAGATCCAAATCCGATACTGTGTGTAGTACTCAGGGTTATGTTAAGCTCCACAAAAGTCAAAAAAGCATTATAAAGCACCATAAATATTTTTGTGTATAATTTTCTCATGCTGTGAAGAAATTGATGTGAAGGACAGATTAATATTAACATCGTTAAATTAAAATTGATGGAAACTCTTCCTCTGCTGCGGCTGTCAGTCATTCTCCATTCAGCATTCAAACAGCATGTAGCATTCGATATATATAATCTCTCTAATATATAAATATATAACCGGATGCGTTACCACACAAGACATTTTTTCAGTTTAACGCGTTACAAATATTTAACGCAATTAATGCAGTATGCGTTTTTTAACGTCATCGTTTGGCTAGCGCTACGATATAGGATCACACTCTTATTCAAGCAAATTCTTTTAAACCATTCACACACGATGACACAAAAAAAGAAGGCAGGGAGTTACTACCGGTGTGCGTGTCTGTGAATCTTATGTCTGTGACACATGTACATTAGGGATGGGCATTCGATTAAATTTTCTTAGTCGATCGTCGGGAGAATTAACGATCGACTATCGATTAATCATTAATATTTTTATATTGAAATTCATTATTTCTTCAACTTTTTATAAATTAAAAATGCAATGAAAATACAAAAATACAGTTTGTTTGTCCTCGATGAGATCTTTATTACAAGAAGATCAACTTGTGGCAGTGAAACTGCACGTTACTTGAAGATGCCCTGCGGTGCTCTAAAACAGCGGAACAGCGAGCCGGCGTTCTTAAACAGAGACCCATGGCCACTTCATCCGTTTTCTGTGATCGGATAACTATCCGATCGTGAAAAGACCAAATGTAAATGCCCTCCGAAACGCATTCGAGGCGGATTTAAACCCGATCGCTCAAACCACTTCAGGAGGAGATCTGAGACGCATTCCAGACGAAACTGGACAAGAGTAAATGCATCTGGTTGTTGAAACTACATATGTAAATTTGACTTATCCCAAAAATGCTAAGAAATAAACATGTGAGAGCGTTTTATAGGCCTAGGCTATATGTCATGTTAAAGCCAGATATGACGGCGTTACTGGAACACGCATCACCACAGATGAGCATCTATTCAAGCCAACGTGCAAACTATCGCAAATCAAAGTGAAAGTCATTCATCAAAACACAATCATCTTCATTAAAAGTAAAGAACCGAATCTTACCAGGGCTGTTGCCGCAATATTGTTGCAGTCTTTGATTTAGAAATTTTCGCTGATGATCAATAAAATGCAGCCCATATCAGTTGCTTTCGGACGTGCAACAATTTAAATATGTAGCGCGGGAATTCAAGATCGGATTTATATCCGTTTTGCAAAAACACATTTATATGACCGGGTGTAAATGGAATCGTTTTGATAAATCAGATAGCTATCCGATCTGAGAAAACGCATGAAGTTCCCATAGAACTTCTGCACCAGTCCACTGATTTCTGTTGAGAAAGATAAGCATGTTGACATGATCTGGGATCAGATGCGACCGCAACCTGGTGACAGCCAGTCAGCCGCTGAAAACACCCGCTCTGAGGGGACTGACGTTGCCGGGATGCACAGGTACCTCCGCGCTAAAATTAATTCCATTGCTTCAAGACTCACACTACGCAACGCAACCTGCATTAGATTAATCGATAACAAATAAACGTGATCGACGAAATTCTTAACGATCGATTATCGATCGTCGATTAATTATGCCCATCCCTAATGTACATAAATAGTTGTGAGAAAATAGGATGTGTGTCAGATCCGAGTCATGTGCAGCAGGTCTTAACGTGACAGCAGCCTAATAAACCCGCTGCTGTCTGTCATTAATATAAATCAAAGAACAAAAGACAAAGAGCTGCTCTTGACTGAATAACGTTTGAAGCTTTAAGAAGGTTTAATCTATATATAATTTATGCAGTGAAGACTGTGAAGTGTTTGATAACTTTATTCAGTTCCTATAACCTACCTGTTAGACCTACCTAAAAATCTTAAGCACTGTTTACAAGGTTACACGGATCAAAAACAACAACAGTAACTTTGTGCATTTTGACAGTGCAAGTAAAATTCTGAACCGGTCTGACTGGGCCAATACAAAAAAATTGAGCCCTGATATATTGAAGGGCACAGGTAAATGTGGCATTTATTATAATGAGTTTATGTGAAGATTGTTTTAAGTTCATTTAAATTAAAAGTTGTTATTTTATTTAAAGCCTAATAAATGTAAAAAATAAAATAAAAAAAATTATAGCTTTCAATTACACTAATGCTGAATGCCTATTATTAATTGCTAAAATTGAGAAAAAAAATCTATTTCATAGAAACATCAGTAGGGGTATTGGTATCAGTGATGCCTCATTTCATAAAAAGTAAACAGTAAACAAATATTTAAAATATAGACTACTGTCTTTATGTTGTTTCTATGTTAATTTGGAGATTAAATGTGAATTTCTTACAATATACAAATATATTGAAAACTTCAATATATTCAATAGGTTTTATTAATCACGATTAATTACAGAATAATTGTGCGACTGATCGGTTATATTTTTTCATTGACTGACAACACATACATACACACACAATATTTATATATATGCACTATATGTATACATACACATTATATATACACACACTATATATATAGTAATTGTCTTAAATAGTCTTTTGTCTAGTATTGTAAATTAATGTCTCATTATGTCTCAATTACCTAGATGTGCTGCTATGATTAAAAACATATATAATCATAAATAATAATGAATAATGAATAATAGTTTAGTTATGTTAAATAATACTAACTAATACAATCTGCTACAAATACAAATTGTACTGTATTGAAAAGGTTTAAGTAAATAACACTAAGGCCAATTCACACCACATCGACAGACGCAGACCAATGCCGACAGTTACCAGATTATAGCACAACACTTCTCAGACATTGATTTACGATTCAGCATGTTCAATTGGCGAAAACAAGCTCCGAAAGACGGCAGCAGACTCCAATAGGGGTATCACACTGATCCGACAAAACCCGATGAAGTGTCTGTTGCCGTCTGTCAGTCCAGTGTGCAATGGCCTTACATTTTGGCACAGCCCTCAAAAAACCTGATTCTTCAATGGTCAAGGTGAGAAAACCCTTTTCATTTCATTAAAAACAAGTATTATAAAAAAGTATTATAAACAAGTAGAATCATTCCTGCACAGCATATGTAAATTATGAGCAACTAAAAGCCAAGAGAGCCCAGAGAGATGAGATCAGAGAAAGAAATTCATGTCTACAGGTCTTGGTGTCTCCACAGATTTCATCAGTTTTCACCTCTAAGCCCACTGAAAGCATCACTCTGGCTGTGAGAGGTTCTGCCTGAGAGTGGTGTGCAACAGAGATTTTAGAGTGGTCCTCTGGCCAACTCAAAGATCACATGGTCATCCAACACCGTTGGCAAGGCCATAGAGGAGAGAAATGGAAATGAATGGTGTATGGATGCTGTCTCAGAGGAGAGCTCTTCAGAAATTACTTGCTAGAATGGAGATATAAGAAAAAAGTCTATCTAGAGAATGTAGTGACCCTTTTAACACAATGACTCCAGCCCCTAGATGTTAAAAAAATTATTCTCTTTGCTGAAAGAAGAACATGTTTAGAAAAATGTGTGGTTTGGAAATGTCAAATGTTTCTTTAAAGATTCCACCCTCAGGTGGCATTAACGTTGAGTGACAGAACCAAGCAGCTGACAGAGCTGTTTGAATCATCACAGATGAGGTACTCAGCCAAGTGCTCACATCCTCCACACAAGGCAGCTCAGCACTTTCCAGACCTCATCCAGGGTTGACCTTCAGCAGGTGCACGGGGTCTGCAACCCAGGCTGCTCCCCAGGAGGAGCCTGTAGATTATGTGGCATAAGTGGCTGAGATCTGGCAGCTGCAATCAAACTGCATAATGAATCGGTTTCTTATGCCAGCATTAATAGCAGAGAAGTACATGTTTTTGAGCAGACGCCTGTGCAAACACATAAGGGCTGGCGTCTGGGTCAAACAATGCACGGTTTACACAATTTCCTCCTGTTCCACATGAGGCCAAATAAATAATCCTGGCTTTTTGGCAAGAGGCGGAACTAAGCGTGGGGGAGCACAATGACGGGACTCAAAGCAGATTCAAATAAATCCATCATGAATAGACTTAGGATTCATTTCACCTCCAAAAGGGATCCGAGAGAAATTTGGGGATATTGTGAGGGGATGGGTGATCCAATTGAAAAAGGACGTTAAACCTTACTGTACCTGAAAGCTTTCTGTTGCCTCTGGCAGCAGACATTTCTTTACTTTTTTCCCCCCAGTGTCTAAAAAAGTCGTAAAAACAAAAACAAGATGACCCTCACATCAAAGAGCTGAGTAATGCTACTGAAGTGAGGCCGTTATTGTTGTGCATTGGTAAAAACAGCTAGCTAAAAAAAAAAAAAAAAAACAGTAAGCTTTGAATAAGATTTTGATCTTTCTGGAGGGTTTCTTGGACGTTTGAACTTTCTCTCCTCCCGCGGTCCCAGAGAGTCAAGCAAGGATAGAGCCTGAGCGAAGACCGTCGCAGAGCTTGCATAACACCACTCGCAGTCGAAGGACTCGTCTGCCCACGAAGGTCAAAGAAGTGGGGAAATCTGAGAAAGGAGCATGCATCCTTTGAGCAGACAAGAACAAGATGAAGTGAATACATAAATATGTGGGACAGAGCATAGCATGCAATGTAAAAACAGAAAATAATGCATCCACAGCAGAATTTGAACTGGACTACATACTAATAATACAGTCCAGAAATTGGTTATTAAATCCCACACCACTTATCTAATTCCAAACCACCCACACAAGAAAGATGATCTTGGGGATGTGCTCACCAACCAGAACATGTTTGGCTGAAGGGTACTAACTTAATTAGGGCAAATCAAAAAGAAAACTACTTAAGAAATCGGAAGAAAAAAAAGAAAGTGTAAAAAGAAAGCAGATACACTAAGTAAGGTCTATAAGAGAGCAAATTTGCCATACCACAACACTATTTAGAACACATTGTGCAGATGAATGGAATTTTTAGAGGAAGCAAGTCTCCCTGAGCTCTTACTTAATGTGCAGCACAAAAGGGAGCCGTTCTCCAGTTAAAATAGCTAATGATCTTATTGATCAATACATTGTTCTTCAATGCACTTGCAAAATACCTAAACCAACCTGATTTGAGGTGAAGAAGCAACATCGTTATACTATATTACTGGTGATTTGACTAGGTCTGAGAATCAATACTCGATTCAACTTGATACTGATTCACAAGCTCTTAATTTGATTAAATTCTGATTTCAATTCAATTAATTTATTTCAGTTACAATGTCCAATTTTGCTTACACTGCTCTTAATGCTGTAGATTCTGTCAGGAATGTTTAACATTATTGTAAACAGTGCTATTTATTTAACAGATATAATAAATGGACACAAAACAAAATATTACACTATGTATTTATAAAATATCCCACCCATCCATCCTATAATTTACTGAAATATTCAATCACTCAGTGAAAGATTTGTTAGTTGTTGTTTGAATCAGAGTTTGAGTCTTTTTGAATAATTAATTTAAAGACTCAGAGGGTTCATTTGTACGCAGAACAGAAAAGAGTTTTTTATTCACACACAAAAAAAAAAAAAAATGAATGGAAAAATCTGTATATTTTGACCCAGCCTGATATTGAAATGTTAACTTGGCAAACAAATTTGAAAATTTCAGTCTTTGCTTATTCAAGCAGAAGAGGGCTGGAAAGACATCAGCTGCCCAAAGGCATTGTCAAGATGGCCATTTAGTGAACTAATTTTTGGGGTAATGTTTCGGTTTCATTTAGACAAAACCTTACAAAAATAATAATTTAATTATTACCAGATTCAGCTAAGACTCAAATAATAAGATTCAAATAATTTAAAAGCAAACAGTCTGGGCTGACCATCTGGACAGGGTGTTGGCGTCTGTATGCTTGACTAGGAATGGTATCACAAAGTAGTGACTGGCCTTAAGAGTCCTGTTAAGGGTTATTACATCCACAAAAGAGGGGGGAAAAGAATCATGACGTCGCGAAAAGAAACTGCAGTGCCGCTGGCTACACCAGCATTCTGACCGACAATAAGGCCCTCAAGCGGCACAATGGCCACCTGCCACTTTTCAATGGTCTTTGATGTTGCTCACACACTGTAAAAAGAGGCAGTCCGTTCATTCGCATGCTGAGGTAATTGAGAGTTCAGAGACAAACCGTCAGGCCCTCACTACTCAATACATTGGCATCAATGCACACAGACCTCCTTGGCCAAGACCACTCTCTTTGATGAAAGAGTAGGGAATCATAACATGTCCAAATCTAAAGCGGTGAAAGTAATCTTTTGTGTGGTTGTATCTGTGTTACAGTCTATATTTCCTTCTCTGGTACCACTGCTCTCTCTGTCTCCCTGTAATCTTCAACCAAAGAACAAAAAGAAATGAAAAAACAGTGTGACAAGAAAACAGCAGTAATCAAAAGTTAGCCTGCTAACAACCAAATATTCTAGATCTTTTTCAGTTGAAAATGGACAGAAAGAAATGAACAGAATGGAAAATCTACCATTCTGCCTTGCCACTCACAAAGTGAAGGTCTGCAGTCCAACACCTAGCTTCCTGTCAAAGCATAGGCCATGGATTCTGACAATAGCATAGATACCTCTTTTGATATTTTGCAGACATCAGATACGTTTCTGTGTTGATCTACAACAATGTGGAGGGATCTCACAAAAAATCCATACCACATTGGTTATCTGCCAATATTTGAGATTTTTTTTATGTATCGGTATGTCCATACTGTCTTTAAAAAAACATTAATACTTTAATAACACTGTTAATGTAATCTTTAGCAAATCTTAAAATGAATACCTATTTTTCATATTTTTTCAGCCATAACATAAAAATAATTATCAGCTTATCTTATCTGTCAGAATTATATATATCCATCTATATTCAAAATTCAAAGCTTAACAGATCATTAAAAAACAAACCAACAGCAACGACAACAAAAATCAAACAACACTAGTTTCCTCTGAGCTTGTGAAGCAATGCTGTTGACCTACAGGACTTGAGTATGCAGTTGAGAGAGTTAGTGAAGAGCCCTGTGGGACACAGGTGCTTACACGGTTCTTTGTGCCAGCTTTCACTAACACAGCATAGCAGTCATTGGTTATTATTGCTACCTTGCAGGGGCAAACCTACGGGTGAGAAATTAACAGTAATGTAGGAGGGTGGGACAAAGTTTAGCACCCACAGCATGAGGTCTCACACCACCTGGCAGGGCATCTTCAAGATTCAATAAGTCAAAAAGAGAAGACATTTATCATCCATATCAAATTACCCAGTGCTATGAAGAGAAAAGCTTGAGAGAAACCTCAAAAATTCCCCCGAACAGAGCACAGTTGTAACCTATCTGATGTAGCACTGTGAATTATACAAATCAAATGAAAAATAATGCTGCAATACAAAACTAGTATAAAATATCATACTGTATATAGTTTAAGTATATTGCAAAAATGTATACATGTTCATATACAAGCCAATAAAGTGCAACAGTCAGATTGCAGAAGTAAAAATCACATTCATTTTCTCCATCCACAGAGGAATTGATTTTTATGTGCCTGCAGTCAAACGGCAAACACAGGCGATCCACACTACAATCCAGAAGGAGGCGTGATCGGTAATGCAATGCTGTTTGCTAACCACCACAAAATAAAATAAAAAGAGCAGAAGAGGAGACTATCAATGCACCAACCCAAGGAATGGCGAGTAGTGCGCACACGCTGAATGCATCTTTCTGCACTCACGGACAAAGGGGTATACTTTGAAAGGCTCGTGCACTCAACTGTCAGCGAAACAGAGCAGAACGCGGAAAATGAAGAAGGCTACCTATACCCAGGCCTTAACACTACTGATAATGTGGACAAACTGATCTAACTGAAGAATTCTTTTTAAACAGAATAAATCTTGGATAGCTTTTAAGGGGTGCATACTGACCTTACAGTTATTCACAAAATGCGATACATTGGTCCAAAGGCACAGTTTTCATATACATTTTTTTTATTTATCTTGTATTTTCACATCTCAAGATGTTTTTTTAGTTCTGTAGTGCCTTTTATTTAGCATCAGCCCTAGGCCAAAATAACTGAAACAATCCTTGTTATTATTTATTTTGTAGTATCTGAGTCTTTTGTTTGACATCAGCCACAGCCATAAAAATATGGCCTATGGGATACTATGTTTGCAGTTTAAATTCAATGCACGATACGACACAATATGAAAGGGTTTTTATTTTATTATAATGAAGTTATCAGTTGGCAAATATTACCTGGCTGTACGTGGGCTGCTAGCATTGTGGATTTGTTGCTTTTTCCTGTTGTCTTTTGTCTTTAATTTTTAAATATTTTTTGCTTCACAACAAAGTTTATAATGATGTGATTCAGATCATAGCTGGTTGGCTTGGTACATGGCTTTCAACTCTTTAAGAATGTTTTTTTTTTTAATCCTTATGGGAAAAAAGAATGAGAAAAACACTTTCGGAACTACAGCCGTTGAAAAAGTGGGTGAGCACTGTTGCACTATACTTGTTTTAAAGTGTAGGACTTCACGAAGTCACAATGCTTTATGGGATTGCGTGGTTGCTGTTGAACTCTTATGGTGTGATAAAGTAAAAAGAAACATTGAAAACAAAAAACAAAAAAAGACGGAGAAATTCATGGTAAACCCCACACTGACAATGTCAGATTACGAGGCACTATGATGACTCCTGCAAAAATGAGCCCAGGCTTCTATCTTCTTCCTATATTAAACATGCAAAGGAGTAATAGATGTACATGTAATGCATTAGTTCCAATTTACATATCACAAGTCTTTGATAGGGAATATGAGAGCACATTAGATCCACTTGTGGTCGACTTTTATGGCTTTTAGTAGCCTGAAACCCAGAGTGGCACAGCAGGCTTTATGCAGCAGAGTTCCTGATTAGTTCGACTGCAAGAGGGAAAGAGAGAGAGTGAGAAGCAGACAGTGCCTTTTAATGGGCACCAGAGGATGTACACCCACTGACATTTACAAAAGTTGATTATTTTAACTTCTAGGGTTGCTATGATAGTGTTTCACCAAAGAGAACGTTAAAAGCTAACTCCTAAATGGTCAGATTCATCGCTATGTATTTGTTATTTTGCCTACAAATCAGGACTTGCCTTAGCATATGTTTGGTTGGATTAAGTGAATTAGATGAAGCACCATATGATCAGACACTTTTCATGACCTTGAAACTGCTCAGCCTATCACAGCTTGAATCATGATGAATCTTTTGTTGATTTAGTACCAACATCAGATAAGTCTAAAGTGCATTTTCTCCTGACCTCTGAGACTTTAATACATAGCATCCCGAGCTCTGAAATCCCTCTGTGGTGGGGTCATTGCCAGGCTATTCACTGCCCAAGACATTTTTGAAAGATTAACATGGATCGCAGTGTTCCTGTTTACACCTTCGTTGGGCTTTAGGGCAGAGAGGTCAGCTTGAGCACAACTTATTACCCACATATACCTAGGCTTTAGAATCTCATACTTTGGAATTTATGGAGAAGGACAAATACGCTACATGCACTTTCAAGGTTTATCTATTCATGCTCATGAACTCAAAAAAATTGTACCTGTCTGTCAGAGGAACTCCTTTAGGTTTGCAGCAAACTAAAGGGCGAGAGAAACGGAGCAAGACAGAATGAGAAAGAAAAATAATGAGAGTGCTCTGCAAGCTGCTCACGGCTGGAGCTGAATGTGGAAGTACTTCCTGGAGGGAAGCTGCTCTTCCTGGATGACTCCTCTTTACTGCCATGGCACACCGGAGACACCCAAAGTGCTTTACGTAGACCAGCCAGCACATTAAAAACTCCCTCACTTTCCCTTTTCTCTCACTCTTTGCACCACATCTGACTACGTTTTGGACTCCGCGGCGAGACAATGTGCAGAGAATGTTGAAACAGAAACCCGGCAGAGGCCATTGTGCGGTTCTGCCACAGAGTTACACTCTCAAAGGGAAGACAAAAGAGCTGCAATTATTTCCACAATGTAGATTTTATTGTGCAGGGCGCTTTCAGTCTCTGCATGTAATGCGTTCAGCAGTTCATCACTTTCCTTCCTGCAGAATGAAATGCTGCTGCCTGTCATCACCTCCTGTCAGAGAACAAGATCACCAGAATAACAAAGAGCTGATTCTGGAAAAACAGTCTCGGCAGATTTATGAAATATTGCTCCCATTTTGCTTTTGTGCTGGAAACACAGCGGAGCTTATTACATGTGTGTAGCTCAGGTGCTGACTAAAATTGGATGTTGTACTTATTGTTGACATAATAGCTGACAGTAGAAAACAGATGTAGTCGGGGTAGTTCTGCCTTTACTGGAGAGAAAAAGACATGTGTGACATGCAACAGTTCCTGATTGTGTTCCTCTCTCTTCACAAATCCTCAATTAACAAATATAGCAAATGAAAAATAAAAATCAATAATAATCAAACATATATCATTTAAAAAAATATATATAAATTAAAAATTAAAGGTAAAATATAATACAAAAAATATATATAATGTTTCCAAACTTTTGACAGGTACTATATACGAATAAATATATATTGATCGCTGCCATATACATCAGGCGTTTATATCCAAACTATTAACCCAGTACTTTGTAATCATTTGAATTATTGTAAGACAGAAATAATGATACTGTGTGTCTGAAAATACTATTTGTGAAGCGGTTACATACCTATACATGTTAACTGCTCTCTCTGGATTAGAAGCAGAGGCAAAGCAGATTTTAATGTTTCGCTGTGATCGTACTTGTCAAAGATTTAATAGACACAGGCAAATCGTTGTCATTTTATTTAAGAATAAGACCGTGTCGATGTTTGATTCGAGATCGCAATCTTTTAACGATTAATCGTGCAGGTCTACTGATATCCTGAGATATATCTTTGGTAAACTTTAGCTAAACTCATGATGGGAATGTAAATTGTTACGAGAGAGAACAAAAGAATACCACAGTTGATTAGTATGGCTGTCAGTAGACGAATGATGGTTGACAACCACCTGTTTCAGCAGGTACCACAACGAGGTAAGAGCTAATGAGGCATTTTGAGGGAGAGAGAGGCAAGGGTCCAAAGTGAAGCAGGTACTTCCCTTCAATTATTCATAGCAGGAGAATTATCATCAAGAGTGAGGCGTTTTGAATGAATAATTGATTGTGTTAGCAGCTTTATGTTAAAACATGCAGCCTTGCTCCTGATGGACAGGAGTCACTGGGGAAAGGCATGTGACAGGGATACAGAGGCACATGTCACTTGTGTGAGGAGGAGAGCTCATTGCATTCACATTCACTTTAATGATCTAAGTTGGGCGGAATGGCTTCCCACAACAGTGGCAAACAGCCTATAAAATGTATTGTCTCAATATCATTTAATTCACAACAGGATACCTTTGGAGATGGAAGAGAAACTTTCAGAACCAGATTGATTTCCGAAAAAGCAATTTGCTACTGAAAGTACTTAGGGCTAATCCCAAACTAAGCTGAAGCAGTTTGTCTAAAGAGAAAATGTTCACTGTTTAAACATATCAAATGGATGCAAAGGAATCATGTTCTTAGCTAGCAACAAAAACAACCTCCCTATACTTTTCTAAACATTTAACATCAGAAGACATGCACTTTAGCAGATGTTTCTTTTTTTCAATATGTATCAAACTTCTTTAGGTCAAGGGGCCACTGACCTCACCACTGATGAAAAATAAAAACAGGCCAGACCAACAAAACCTCAGCCAACTCTCGAATGTGTCAGTGCAGCCTCAACTTGGCTCCATGGCAAACTGCAGTTCAAACCACCGCAATAACCTTTACAGAGAGTCTATTCTTTAATGTCACCATTGTTCCTTAGCAACTTTGCTTTGTAACGCCCTATTTGAGCAGCGCTCTGCTGCAGTACAGAGTGCCTGGCAACCAGCTATTTTTGAGACAAGATTTACAGAGGAGAGGAGAGGAGAGGAGAGGAGAGGAGAGGAGAGGAGAGGAGAGGAGAGGAGAGGAGAGGAGAGGAGAGGAGAGGAGAGGAGAGGAGAGGAGAGGAGAGGAGAGGAGAGGAGAGGAGAGGAGAGGAGAGGAGAGGAGAGGAGAGGAGAGGAGAGGAGAGGAGAGGAGAGGAGAGGAGAGGAGAGGAGAGAAAAATTATGGACATGGTGAGAGCAAGTACAATAGGTCTCTGAATTGTAATTGTGCATTCAAAAGAAAAGTATTTGTTTGGTAGATTGTTTAAGCACAATACTGAGAAACAAAAGAGGGAACCTGCAGTAAGAATAGACAGAAAAGGGGAGGGGTAGTCAAAAAATAACTCAAAATAAATTTTCTGCACAAAAAGGGAAAGTGTAACTTTACATTTTTAGCCTTAAATGCTGATATTTTATATAATAAATCATTGTAATCTTTTTGCAGGTCAAATAAATAGCTCTTAAATTGTACAAAAAAGACAAAATGATTACATACAAATATTCTTTCAATTAAAATGATTTTATTCTGTATTTATATATGATATGATGATAAATTCTAAAAATGTTAACAAAAATCAGATTTTTCTTTACAGACCACAAAAAATTACTTGAAATATTTAACTGGAAAAAAAAAAAACCTCACTGAATCTGTGCAAAAAAAAAAACTCGCCCTTTGTTCTTATTTAATCTTATGGAAAAAATATTTACCTCCCAGAGGTCTCCAAAGGGCCCCAGTGGTGTCAATCAAGAAGCTATTTTACTGATCCTGCCCCCAGATGAACTGACTGTTAATTTAAAGCACGCCCACATGAGCCCACTGAGATGTCTTTGAATAAAGACGAGGTATAATTACTACAACACTAAACAAAAGAGAGCAGGTCAATAAGATTTTGTAGAACAGCCATGCCAGAACTGGCCTGTGTCAATTGAGTGAGATCTAGCGCCAAATAATCAAAACCGTCTTCAACCTGTCTGATTCACACATTACAAAATCACAAAGCTATTAATAGGCTGTGAACAGGTGGAGTGTCATCACGCTAATTGTCACAAAGATGTGAACCAAAATGATTGTGGTGTTCATTTAAATGATAACAACTGCATATTCAGATCCAATTAGGGAGGGAAAGACAGAAGCAGTTCGGCTTGAATGCCATATTAAAAGCAAAGCCAGGAGAGCATTGCGTTTATGAGTAATGATGAATATGGAACGTTAAGGAGAATCTGCGTCCATCTGTGATTGTCGTACGGATGCGTCCCATGGGCTGATGGGATAAAGGAGGGCACGAAACATCAGAGTGCTGACAGGAGCGCTGTGGCGAGTTTAGTAAGAGATGTGGGGGTGAACCATCTGTTTAAAAGGCCTAAAAGCAGTGAAATGGAGAAAGGGAAGAGAGGCAATTACCTAAAGCATCAGTAGGGACAGGTGTCTCCTTAGCTGCTCCACCCAGGTAAATTTAACGATGTGCTGATGAATAGAGAGCATGCAGATACGAAATATTCACACCAAACAGACAGATTTGTGCTCCCTTCTTAAACAAATCAGGAAACGAGTAATTCAATGCACTGTTAGGATTAGGAGGGATCAAGCATTAGAATGACAACACTAAAAACAGACAACACCACATATCGTCATTAGTGGTTGACTGATATATCAGCTGAAGTTTGGCATTTTTTAATTATCGGCGATAATTATTTTATTATTATATCAGCGATATTATTTTTTATTTGACGATGTGTTGGAAGCGGGACTTTTATTTTGATGGTGCTGAGAACGGCTGAGCACACAGCGCTCCCATTCTCCATCTACGGCCTCGGTTTAACAGTCTCATCTAATATGTTATTAGACAGAACTGTTAAACAAAGAAAGTAAATGATATACAAAAAAGTATTATAGCGTTAGCTTTTATATTATCAGTAATAAAAAGGCAAACACAATCTAATAATAATAAACTCTCTCACTCTAATGCTTCTAATTTACCGTCAGCATTCAGCAAATACGCATTTGTATCATTTAAACAAATATTTGAATATCTAATAAACATTTCATTTCTCAAACCTTGCAGACTTTGTCGAATCCAGCTGTGAGATCTTCTGAAGTGTGCATTTGCAGCTTAGCTTGCAAAAACACGTGTGTATTCTGTGCATCATGGTCGGTCTGTGCAAATTAAATGTGGACAGGAGCAGACTTAAGTTTTACTTGAGATGCACAATCGACAAACTTTAAACCCTTGATTTCAAACTTTATCCAGCTGGCCACTGTCATATTAATGTCATTTTTACTATGTGCTGTATGTAAAATTAGTGCTTCCTTGTCTTTATTTGAAAAAAATAATTTGATGCCCTCTTGGTTACAGTGTTTACTTCCTTTTATAATTTTTTTTTTTTTTTTACAATTTCTTTATTTGTGAGCATACTGTAATTGCATTCCAAAATTAAGAAGTTGCCATCTAAAGTATAAGGGGCAGTTCACATATCACGTCTTTTGCACGCTTATAATAGAGCTGGTCATATGACAAGAACCAACCAATCAGCTTCACCCTCTCCAGAACAACATTGAAAGCTCAGTCAACATGAACGATGGGGTGCACCCAAACACTATGTATTTTTTTTTCTCTTCTCTGTAAATAAATCTTTTAGCAGTGCTACAGTAAGCGTTTTTCGGAGGTGGAAATCCATTACTGAAACTTCCTCGGCGTTGTTCATGGTTGCATAGCAACGATAGACGCCACAGGAGCGCAAGCGCTTTGGAAAGAAGGAGACAGTGGCGCAGCCGCGCCTTTCACTTGTTTTTAGACGTGATATGTGAACTAAGTCTGTTTATTTTACAGATTTATTTTTTAATTCATTTTCAAATTTATTTCTAATTTAAGCAATATCAGCAATCAAAAAAATAAAATCTATATCAGTCGACAACAAATCGCCATCCCTAAAAAGGCGTCAACCACCCCACCAACTGCAAGGACACAAAGGACTGAGACTCTCCACTCCAATTAAAGACACCCTAAGCTTGACAGGCCAGGGAGATATATTACTGCCCGAGGTGAAAGTTCAACAATGTATGTGCTATTGAAAGATTAAAAATGCTTTCTATCCTTCAGCTCTAAAGCTCGAGAAGCTTTCGTTTCTCTTCATTTAAAAGGAGGTGGACGATTTGCATGTATGGCGCAATGACATCAAGCTGCCTACTTCAATATATTATAATGCGCTGCTTGCTCTTAATGGAGAATCAATGATGGGACAAGCCCGTCACCTTCGAGTCGAAGCAAACACAATTCACACATTGACATGTGGAGGGTGTATGTGATTGATTCCGACTGCTCGAGGGTTTTAATATTGTTTTCCGTGCACTCATTGACTCTCACTCACCGTCTTCCACATTATCCATTAAAGCTCACAGTCTGGCAAAGGCTTAATCTCACTGTCTAGGCCCCTCCCTTTGAGACTTCAAACCACTCTCTCCTTCTTGCCGTTCCTTTCTTTTCTGACTGCACACACTGGAAATGTCCAGACACGCTTGCTGAGCGGTAGTTAACCGGAACCAAACGTTTCAATGGTCGAACAAGTGCTTTGCACCTGTAAATACTCCATGAAGTCCAAACAATTCATGCAACTCAAATGATCAATATTAAGAGGTTTGTCTTCTCTTTACGTTTAGTAATTAGCACTTTTTCCCACTAATATTCTATACTAATATTTCACTATTAAAACCATACTTATAATGAAGAAGAACCCATTTCCAATATAAACGGTAGACATCAAGCTGACTTAGCATGAAGAAACAGAATTAACAATGAGATTCTATCATGGAGGTTAGTGAATTGACTAAACTGCCATAGTGATATAAGGATCAGGGTTCAGTTGTTCTTAAGGACATCACATTTTCTCCAATACTTGGATGACCATCAGAGCAAAGTCAGCATAAGGGCACTTATGCACTAGAGAAAGCTCTGACAGAGCTATCGACAGTAAGAAATCCGCAAGATGCCTTTTAAGGATGTGGAAATAGCTGGGACACTATGAAATCGAGCAGGAATACAGCAAAAACCATAATGGGGGATGCCTGCCTGCAATTTTCATTGATTCACATACTGTATGCCTACTTCAAAGGTTTTTTTTTAAACTGAGGTCCAGGGATTCCCAACAGGCTAAATAGCTGGGCTAGATGGTACTGTGAATAGTTACCAGATCCTTCCAACACAACTTACCACTAAATCAATAAAATCATCAGTCACATCAAACAAGTACTGTTGAAATCCTTGGAAAAATGCATACACACACACACAATATGGATAGCACCACAGATATGCACTGGCACACACAGGCACACTTGTGACCCCGAGGTGTGTGATCAAATGTGCATGTGAATATTCAAATGCACAGTGGAGGAGATAAGACTAGGGGGAAGAAATACACACAGGGCCGATTAAGCATTGCACACACTTTTATATTATCCCCGGCATTAATGGATTGTGTGTGAGAGAGTTGTAAGAAGTGGAACAAAGCCCCACTTTTGGGTTAATCTCTCATAAAAGTGCACACATTAATGTCATTCAGCTGCGGAGACGTGATGGTGTAAAATGATTAATAGTCCCAGACAGCCTGCATGCTCAGCAAAACCACTGCTTCTCACCTTCCCAAAGTCCCTCACGTCAAACAGATCGAAGGGATCAAACAGCTCGCTGTTCCTCAGGCCGAACTTATCATGGCACACTTTCAGGAATGTCCGGATGTTCTTCAGACACAGAAACTGGAAAAGAGGGAGACAAATAAAGAACGTCAGATTGTTTTATTAAGATTAAGATTTCGACCTGACTGTAAAAAAGGAATAAACACAAATGGAAATGTATTATGCAAACTACAAACCAATGGAAATATTTCCATATTTAACAGCATTAAAACACTGTCACTTCACAGGCATGGAGAACTGTGACACCATCTCATTTCTGCAACGTGTGGAGCATATTTAATTTCCTGGAGCCTATTGACAGTCAGCTCATTTCCTTCTTCCTGTACCAGTGATTAAGCAAACAGTTATCGCACACTGTGATTTGGATCCCCAGACCCAGGCTTGGTTCAGATAAGCCAACGAGTCTCTGACGGATTGCCACTGGCATGATCTTTCCCGGTCACTGTTCACTTACCAGCCTACGAAACCTACCATTCCTTCTGTCTTTAGGGTCTCTAAAGCAGACTGGATCCTTCTCTCATTGCACAATCATTACCATTAGTAACACTGATGCTAGTATGACACAGTGCTGGCTTCTGCTCCTTATTTGTTTCAGAGAATTCATGCATAAACGTTCCTTGTAATGAGAATTTGTCTAATATAATTGACTTGAGCAGAGTGAAACCAATACAACCACACAAACAAGGACAAAACAATAACAACTTTGTCATAGTTTATTTCTACCCACCAAATGTCAATGAATCATGTATCATGTTTAATTCATGCAGATATAATTCAATTATGTGCATGGGTTCGCATTTCTATGGAGACAGCGGTGGAAATAAACTCCACAAATACTGGTAGCTGTGTTTGTAACACACTTAAAGCGAATAGTGCGTTGCGTTCCATACTAGTAATGATTCAGGAATGAAGGGGGCTGTAAACCAGAGATATTACAAGCTATTATTCAGCAGGAATCACAACCCCTATTGTGAACGCACCACTAGCAGCTCTGTTTCTTGTGTAATGTGGGACAATGGAGACCTATTTGTCACATTAAAGGCAGTACAATGGAGATAACCATCCTTAGAACACAAGCCAGATGAAATTCTTGCAGTCATGATGCCACTTTTAAAACAAGCCCTTAATGAGAGCTTCAAGTCAATAAGTATCCATTCTCATTTAATTCAATTCTAATTTAACACAATCTTGCCAGTTAACAGTTAATGAGCTTTAGTTGTTGGTAGGAATGGGCGATATGACCAAAATCTTTTATCACCATACGAGTAATATTATTTCAAGATATATCAGGATATAGTTATTTTTGCTTTAAATAAGGTTTTAATGATATAAAAAAAATTGATACCATTGAAATATTTAAATTCTTGTCACCATTTTCAATATCACAAAAAAAACGAATAGGCCTACTAGCCAAAGTGAAAAAACCTCAAGCTTACTGAAGACAAGTAAACAGTGATAAAGAAAGAACAAATAAACTAATTACAAGCATATAGAAAAACAAACTACAATAGAAAAAAGACACAAATGAAATAGGCCTACCTGAAAAACTTCAAGCACTAGATAGAAATAAGTAATACTACATCAATTGTATAAAGTAATCAAATGTATTAAAAAACACTGCATTGTCATCACTGTGTAAATTAAATAGTCTTATTAAAGTTACAAAAGTGATTCAGTCAAAAGCAGTGAGAGATTTTCTCTTTTTTGTTGTTTGGTTAAAGGAACACGTCGACTTTTTGGGACTTTAGCTTATTCACCGTATCCCCCAGAGTGAGATAAGTCCATACATACCCTTTTCATCTCCGTGCGTGCTGTAACTCTGTCTGACACACCCACCGATAGCCTAGCTTAGCACAAAGACTGGAGGTAAATGGCTCCAGCTAGCATACTGCTTAGAGCCCTGCACGGGGCAAAAAATCCAGCCCTAACCGAGACCTGGCCCGTGGTGTTCAAGCCCTAATCCAATTATCCCCTGCAATTTTTCAGCCCGAACCCGACCCGAGACCAACATCAATATCACTTTAAGCTCTCTCTGATGCGTGCTGTTTCTGCTAGACACACACACGCGCTACTAGGTAAAATTTTATTATAGCCCTCAAACATAACTACCACCACCGACAATTATGCCCACAAATATTAATACAGACTGTCCATTACAGAGAAGCATAAGCATGCAGTAGAGAATATTATATAGCCAAATGTGATCCAGCAGTAAATAAAGATTTACGGCCTACCTTTTTTTGATGTTAAGGAACTTTACTGAAGAACAACGTTTCAAAGAACTCTTCGCCAACTGGCTAACGTTAAATAATAATAAAAATATAATACATTTTTAAAAATCCGTTGAACTGAGTAGGCTCATTCACTGTTTATTTGCGAGTGTTGTGAAGAAAAAGAATAGCATCCACTGTTGAAGGCTTCAGGCTCATTGTTTGTTGTGGTAATCAAAATCAAAACTCTTTCAAAATGCAGCTTTTTCTGAAGTATTGGGAACTTTTAGTAACTCCCCATGCTCCAACTTCTCCCTGATGCTCTGCATGGTCAACTGTCAACTAATGCATTGCACGCACGCCGTGTTACACGTGTAATCACATATTGCGTTGCATATTTATAATATTATCAATATAACAATATTTCATACAGTAGCCTGCGCTCTGCACGTATATTATGGGCACGATGAAAGGAGAGAAGCTAAATGAGCCCAAGTCCGACCAAAGCCCGATCTGTAAAAAAAACGACTGCTCCCAATAAGTGACAAAATAACGCCAACATTTTCCTATTTACATGTTGTGATTTGTATTGTCACAGCGTGTACAAATAACAAGGTCACATGAGACAGACATCTTCTAACCGTATACATCCTGGGAACTATTTTCTCAGAAGGCGAAGCACTGCTACTTGGGCGGAGTGATTTGATCGCAGCACCTGAGAAGCCCCGTGGTGAGGAGCGGAGAGTTCGCTCAGAGTTGGAGTAAATCACTCCGCAGAAGTAGCAGTGCTTCGCCTTCTGAGAATATAGTTCCCAGTATGTATACGGTTAGAAGATGGTTGTGTCTCATGTGACCTTGTAATTCGTACACGTTGGGACTATACAAATCACAACATGTAAATAGGAAAATGTTGGCATTATTTTGTCACTTATTGGGAACAGTATGCTAGCTGGAGCTGTTTACCTCCAGTCTTTGTGCTAAGCTAGGCTAGCGGTGGGTGCGTCAGATAGAGTTACAGCACGCACGGAGATGAAAAAGGTATGGACTTATCTAACTCTGGGGGATACGGTGAATAAGCTAAAGTCCCAAAAAGTCGGCGTGTTCCTTTAACATTAATAACAACAGCAGGTAAATTTCGATGCTGTCACTTTAAGGCCGACTTCATTGATCCAATATACTTGTGCGTTTTCTGTTTACGTTCACTTAAGACAAATGACTGTGTTGACTTGCAAAGGCATGGTCACTATGACACATAAGTATGTGTATTTAACCCTAATTAGTTCTGCAAAAAGGACTCAGTTCAGTTCTCGGAACTCTAACTCTCAGAAAGCACGTGCATATAGTGAAATGAGATATCGCTGCATACTGCACTTAAATGGTTTAAAATAGCTTGTTTTTAAACCGCAATACTTAAAAACTTATGCAGATGATAAGCATTTGTGACTGCGTAGCACAGCAACGTCGTGTGAGCGTAACCGTGATAGAGACGATAGATCTCTACCGGTTGACAAATTTCTACCTGTTAATCGTTTCTACCGGTATATCGCCCACCCCTAGTTGTCTGTCAGGAATTAATAAGAAATGAACACCCCTAAATTATATGTGTAGGAATGTGTTTTATTTTGCAGTTCAATTAACTAAAATGTATTTTTTGTGGATTAAAATTAGATATAATTTTAGTCCAAAAATGAATGAATATGAGACGACAAAATGTTTACTAAATTCAAATAATATTTCCATCAAAACAAAAACCATGACTTAAAAATAAATAAATAAAAATCACCCGGCCTTGGCAAGCACCACTAAAATATCAAATCCCCCAAAAAAGTGGGCAATTTATAGTTCTCAATTTGTATTCTCAGATTATACAGAATATGTCCCCTGGAAGGACTCGATACTAGACATTCTGGTAGGCAGTAACCTGCTTTTGGGGCAGATAGTGTTCTCTTAAAATAGATGCTTCAGTAACTTCTCTCTCTCCACCATTTTTGAGACCAGAAGTTCAGTTTGTTCTGAACCCACTAAGCATTAAAAACACACTCTGGCCTTTAAAGTACTATAGTATGCATTTTCCCCAACCTGTTTAGCTACATTCAGTTCAAATGAATAGGTCACTCTTTCTTCATGCTAATCACACCTCCCTTTAGTCTCCTGACTGCTTACTGGGAGCCCAAAGGTATCGCTTATGGTTGTGCAGTGTCATAGCGGGGGTTTGAGCAAATCTGTTGCTCTGAGTGCGCGCCTCAACCCCAGGCTATGTTTATGTGGCTGTTGCTCTCTTTGCATTAAGATTCTAGTGATGACTACATGGAAAGATCAGAGCACCACCTGTCTCATTCAGCATAAGCACTCAAAAATGTGCCTTTTTCAATGAAAACAAAATAAGAGAAGGAAAGACCGCTATGAAGAGTGGCAGACATGAATAAACACCTAGGGGAAGAAACCAGGTTTACAAAGAGCTGTCATTCCTGAACACTCATCCCTCAGGAACGGATACACACACAGGGAATAATGAATTATCCTTTCCGCCAGAGGTGCACCGCCCTCTAGGATACGTCTTAGCGAAACAGCGAAAGCATCCACTAATAAACTAGATCAACAAAAAAATAAACCCTCAATGAAAAAGAAGGAAAGGATGAGAATAAAATTTATCAAAATAGATAAAAGAAAAACCAAGAGAAATGAAGTCTTAAGGGATAGTTCACCCAAAAATGGAAATTCTGTCATCATTTACTCTCCCTCAAGTTGTTCCAAACCTGTATGATTTCCTTTCTTCTGCTGAACACAAAAGAAGATATTTTAAAGAAGGTTGGTAATTAAACCGTTGCTGGTCCCCATTGACATCCATAGTATTTTTTTTTTTTCTACTATGGAAGTCAATGGGGTCCATCAGTCGTTTGGTTACCGACTTTCTTCAAAATATCTTCTTTTGTGTTCAGCAGAAGAAAGAAAGTCATACAGGTTTGGAACAACTTGAGGGAGAGTAAATGATGACAGAATTTTCATTTTTGGGTGAACTATTCCTTTAGGGGAAGATTTTTACGGAGCCCGGGAAGTCACCTGTAGGAGAAAATAAAACAAGACCTGTAAATCTGGCGCCACAGTTTTGCAATTTGTCTCCTCAGTTTATAAACCATACTCACAGATTCTTAAATTGTTCCCTCAGTTTAACAAATCGCTCCCACAAATTAATAATCTGTACCCATGGATTTCTAATCCGTTCGCTCAGATTTGTAAACCGGACCTTCAATCCTTTTTTCAATCCGTACCCACAAATTCATAATCCGTGCCCACATTTTTTTTTAAGCTACTCACAGATTTGTGGCCCGTCCTTCATTTTAGATATCTAGTCTACCAACACTTAAATTCTAGGCTACAATTTGGGGACAGGGTGAAATAGACAACGATTTATTAAGAATTATGTGCATCATAATCTTGTCCATCTATTTATTTGTGATATTCTAATACTCTCAATTTTTATAGACAGGGGTTGTTGCACGATGCACCGATACTAAATTTCTCCTCTGATACCGATAGCCGATTATTAAAAATGATATCTGCCGATACCGATATTTTGATTTTTCTTAAGGAATAAAAAAACTCTCCCAAATAATGCTGCAAACTATTCAGGGAACCCTTTCATTTGGTACACTTTAATATTAGAGGTTACAATTAACAACAGTGGTATTGTATTCAAGTGCAATTTATTTTCAGATATAATAATTAGACTCAAATAAATGGCCGATAATGAAAATAACAGCTTTTATCGTCTGATACCAATTATTGGCCGACATCTGTGCATCTCTACTTTCAATACAAAATACATTTTACCCTAGCACTTTTACTTGAAGTGCGCCGGTAAAACATCAATATAAAATATACATTAAGCATTTCCATGACAACCCTGGTGAAAAAAAAAAATATATATATCCTAAGTGTACTTGCAGCCAGACTAATTATTAAAGTGTGTTAATGATTAGTTAACTGGAAGTGTGCTATTTTGAAACAACTAATGTTGTACTAAGTATATTTTAGTTGTAAGTAAATTGTAATAAAGCATAATTTTAAGTTTATTTAGTGTACTTTTGTGTACTAAATTGGACCAACTTCAAGTATACTTAATATAATTTAAATATATACCTGTGTAGGGATTAATTACATGCTTGATTAGTGATATTAAAGTGTACTTTATTTGTGTTACAAGTACATTACAAATTCATTTTGGCATGATTTGTTAAACTGAAGGAACAATGTAGAATCTTTGAGTACGGTTTATAAATTTCCTACAGGTGACTTCCTGGGCTCTGTAGATTGTTGTGTCTGAGAAGCAAGAAAAAAAGTGAGACCGGGAAAGGGAGTATCGCTCCCCATAGGGGCACGAGGAGCACAGATCAATCCAGCCAATGATTCACTTCAAAAACATGACTGAAGAAGTCAAAGAGTCAAACAATCTGTCAAGTAAGCCTTGAAGCAGCGACTCAAAAAGACAGTCAGTCAGGAAGAAGGCAAGCACAGAATCAGACAGCGAGTCAGCGGGAGAAGCACTGAGTCTAGACTGTGACGAGACGTAGTCAGGCAGCCATCAGAGAATCTGCTGTATCTACTGCATGCATCAAAGATGTAAGCAAACAACAAACCATATAAACGGCCAGACGGCTTTCAACTGATTGAACTGAGTCCTAGCTAGGATGATATGGGCGTAGAATCCAGGTATGAGGGCACCGTTTAGAAAAATACCTTCAAAAAGAACCTGGCAAAGGGTCAATACTGAGCCAAGTGAGGATGTGAGAGGGCGCTGCCCTCATTGACAGGCATGGCAGTGGCATTTTGTCAGCGCTCTGATCCTTTGTCTCGCTCACAGAGAGGAAGCTCTCACTAGAGCATGGTGCCCAGGACAGGTCAAGACAGAGCAAGAAAGAGTGAAGGAGAATGAAAGGCAAAAACAGTAAACACACCTCAGAGGAGCTGAGGAGGCTGAGGCTGATTAGCTCAAATCTTCTGCAGAATTTACAGGGTCGCACAGATGTTAAATCCTCTCCAGAGGAAAACCTGACTTCGACTAATTGGAGAGTTAGACACTAAATGAATAATGTATGCTGGTATGCAAATGCTAATCTGATAGGATTAGCCAAAAGGCCCAATTTATCACAGAAACCCCTCTAAGTCGTGATTGAATCAAATAGTGTACCTCATAGGAACCCCATCTGCCTGTATAAAAACCAAATAAGAATGCAGAAAACTGCAGTTGCCTTCAAAACCTTCAATAAAAGAAAAATGCTTTCAAAAATGTGTTTTGCATGGACTTCTTTAATAAAACTATATACATTTCAATTTGTGAAATATTTATTTAAAATTGTGAAAATCTATTCAAAAATGAATAGCCACTTTTGTTGTCAATCCAGTAAAAAAAAAAGAGACAAGACCTAAGGGAGGCATGTCCCTCACCACTACAGGTTTTCTGAAACAGAAGATTCATAGACTGAGGAACAAACACTAGCCTCTCACAGATAATGGAAAATTGCAAGCCCTTTAAATTCAGAAGCAGTCACAAAATAAATGGCCCCAACCTGGCCAGATAAAGGGAACAGTGTATCAACATGTCTACTGTCAAAGCCTTGGTACAACACTGTGTGAAGACAATGGGAGCTCTTCAGTGCCCCAGAGCACTATCTGGATTCATCTGTCCAAATTCACTTCAACTGATTCAAAAGAATGAATGGATGCCCGACAGTCTGATCTGGAAGAAGGGGAGACAAAAACAAAAGGAGGACTAAATCTTTTATTATCACCATCTGACCTAATTACCAATTTCTGTTAAACCTCATAAATCCATTTTCTTTTTAGTCTCACAGGCATTTATATATTAAAAAAAATTATGATTAAAAACCAGAGAAAGTGTTATACTGCCGTTTCTGTTTGTTTTCTTATGTACTCATGTTGTTGCCAAATCATTTAAATTCTCACACTGTAGAAATATACTGATCATCCTCAAAGACTGAAAAACTAGGACGAAATTGTTTCGCTAGAGGATCTTAACTATTACATTTTTATTCCATATTCAGCACTTTTGATTTTTTGGAGCATAAAATCCTTGAAGTTTGAATTTGATGCCTGAATTGGAGATACTGTATGACCTCAGGGCTGTCCAATTTTGAATAACTTTAGATTTATTAAAGATGAGCACCATAACATGCTCTATTCTGGGCATCCAACAAATCACACAGAAGTAAAGTTGTAGACACTGAGCAAAGGCTAACTGAGTAATCGGTGGATTAAGTAGCCCGCAAACACATCAGACGCAGGGCTGATGAATGTGGAGAGAATGGCTGTGGAGAATCACAGACTACAGCCGATCAATGGTGAGGTTATTTATGATGCCAGGGAGGAGAACTGGGGGCCGCATACATTTTCTGCAGTCCATTTCTCTCTTTCGGCAGTGGTTCCTTGTATCTTGTGATTAAGTAGGTTCTTCTTCTTCTTCTGGAAGACATCTCAGATGCATCCTGAGAAGCTAGGCTGCATTTCTTGTGTTGTTTACGGGTGCTTCTGTTTATACAAATGCAAAGTAACATTAGCATTGGACATTCTCATTTGAAACAATCATGCAAAGTAGCACAGCCAAACGTTTTAACGGAGCAAGTGTTCTGTAAATATCATCTTGCACTTCCCTTGCTTTGCAGTCCGTTGCCCATTACACGCCTTAAAAATGCATAACCGAAGGGCACACACAAAGAGAAAGCATCACTCCACCGCATCTGTGCCATCAGCGACAGAAGCCTCTTTAGAAACAGCCAATCCAATTACAGTGGCAAAATCTTTCTACAACCATGAAATGGTTTGAGGAGGCATGCCAGGTTGATCGTAGCTAATAAAAAAAAATGGGTTATCTGTGATGACAATGACAGACAATAGACTCAGACCTATATACAAAACTATAACTCTGGTCTAAATCCTATCAAGTTGCTATGTGGTCTACAGCCCAATCTGGCAATATCCTTCCCAAAAAATTAAACCATTAAACAGTTCATAATGATTGATTTTAGTACTATGAGAGAGGAGTATTTGAGGGGAAATGATCTATGTAATTATTTAAAGCAGAACTTGGTAACTTCTTTAACTTAATAAAACTGTCTAGAAATCATTTGGATGGTTAAACAACCTGTTCTGGTGATATTGGTGACTTTCCTCGCTCCCCCCAGCGTTCCCAGGCGGAAAACCAACCTTGCAACTTGGGGACTACCGTCCTGGCAAGATAGAAATTGGAAGTCTCGTGAGAAGCGAGAGCAAGAACAAGAACGAGCGCGAAACACGAATTGCTTTACGGTAATTCGACATAAACACACACGCATGCATGATGTATTACCAGATTACCCACCTCGGTAGACATAGCTCCACACGATACAGTTGGCTTGCTCCGATCAAAACAAACGTACATGAGCAGCGGTAGAGAGGGGGAGGAGGCCGCCGCAAGTGAGTTTTTTACTACCGTGTTGTGAAATATACGCCCCCACAGCTGTAGGGGGAGCTTGTGGGGAAAACATGCGACAGCAAAAGGGAAAATCAGCGAGGAAGTGACTAGAGTTCGCTAGAGTTGCCGAGTTCTGCTTTAAAATACATTTTTTACAACAGGTATACCTGCAAAAAAACGTTTTAAAGACTTATGACTTCAAATAAATTTTAGAGGCATTAAATGCAATTCAATACAAGGTCCTATCGATATATTTAAAATAAAAATACTAAAATAATTCAAATGAAAACTCACCACTGATTTCACCAAACCATGTTTTTCTACCTACACATTGTCATATTTAAAAAAAATTTAAAAGGGACCCGGTAAATAAAAAGTGGGTCTTAGTTCACAAGCATAATAGTCTTTGCACCTAAAATGCCTAAAAAATACTGCTTAGGTTGTCAGCTCACTAGCTTTTGGAACTGAGCAGAAAATTCTTCACACAATAACTTGCATTATAAGCTTCTTGTTGCATTTATTCCAAGAAATAGGCGTTTTTTTGTTGTTTTTTTTTTAGTACACTAATAAATCCAGCAGTTCAGCAGAGCAGTGTGAGGAGTGTTTGACACAGCTCATGTCTGGTTCTGAGTGCAGCTGCTGGGTCTCAGCACTTAGCTGCTATTATCTCAGAGCTAGCTAATGTCATTAACATAGAAAATGGCCTCTTAATCACTCAGTTGATTCCATGGCTTCTGTGCATGTCATCATTTAAATAATAATCTTCACACCCCGGCTAAGTCATCACTCAATCACCAGACAACATCAACACAATCTGAAAAACAGTTAGTTTATAGGTAAGACAAAAGAAAAACAAGATGCGAGACACAAATGAATGAATATTATTTACCCAGACAGTAGTAGTAGTAGTAGTATAATCTGCTTAAAATTAAATTTAAAAAATATTATCCTCACTATTTCAAAAGACAGGGTCCTGATATCCTGTTTGAGACACATTTCCTGTTTACACATACAGTCCATTGGAATTTGGCTTGAGAGTTTTTTTGGCAGCAGGCTCCACTGGATTTAACAGAAGAAGATAACAGCAGCTAAAAGAAAGACTACACAATAGGCTGGGTGGCCCTAATATACCTTTTAGTGGTGCAGGTTTATCTTCTCCCTGTGTGACAACAAGCAATCTCTTCTAAAAGGCTGCCAAAATAAAACCCATCATCTCTCCTCCACTCCTTTTCCATTACGGCACAGTGTAATTTAATTAACTCCCGATAAATCTTTGACATTCTTCAGTAATGACAAGCAAATCTGACGAGTCTGGAGCACAGCCACATGCTGCAACTGAAAGTGCTTGACGCTGAAAAGAAAACCAGTAGGAGAGAGAAGGCTTTGTCAGGGGGATATGGTAGAGAGGAGCATGAGCTAGCAAGATCAAAAAGGCACTCCCTATCACTGATCTCACTTGAGGAAGGCAGGAGGTGGGGGAGAGTAGGGATCACAGTCTTGCTTTGGCTTCTGCTGCTCTCCGGATGCGCTTGTGCTTTCATCAGAAGGCAGCAGATCCAGCCAGGGGCTGATGAGGAGGATCAGAGCTGCAGCCACACATACAGACCCAGACAGAGAGCCTGGAGCCCGAGAAGGGAGTGTTTTTCTAACACCATAGATCAATTAGGACAAGCAGCCAGACTAAAAGAGAATGTTTTAATGTGAAAGGCTGTGATGGTAAAAATGGAAATACTAACGATTCAAAGCCCTTTTGAGACGTAATGTTAAACTGAAGTGCAAATCCTTTAGTTGTGATTCTACAACAGAGATGAGAGACCGCAGTAGACATGTTACATCCAATCAAAGTGGCATACGTAAAATAGGCACCCCACCCTGCAAAAAGGAAAAAAAATATGCAACATGGTAGCAAAACACATGAACTCAAAATGTGAGATGAAATGAGCAAGGTAGGTTTGATAAAACGAATCCACGTTGATGTTACGATGACACTGGGGGCACATGCGTGCAGGGTAGGGCTGTCAAAATTGTTCAAAAATGACGTTCGAATATTCCCTCTAAAACACATACGAATATTCGAACTATTCGAACATCTGGTTGCGCATTTTGTCAATGACGCGCATTACGTCAATAACAGGACAAATTAATACAAAGAGACATAACTACTTGTATAGGTAGTTAATTTAAGTTTAAACATATTTGACAATGTATTACCAACACAAAATCAAGTAAATAAACTAATGGCCAAGACCGCAGACCTCACTCTCGCTCACTCGCAGGCACTCTCTCCCTCCCTCGCCCTCGCGCTCGCGCTCTCTGCGCATAACGGTTTAAAAATGAACAACAACAATAAGCACATGTTGAGTGCTGATCAAGAGTTTTGTGCAAGCAATTTAAGGTTGCGACTCTTGTCCCAAATATAGCAGGCTTCATTCAGTGATTGAAACAAATTTATTAACATTAATTGAAGTTTTACAGTATAGAACCGACATTGAACGCTCCGAGCGAGCTGTGCTGTGGTAAACGCGGAACTTTTCTGTTTAACGTTAAATAAAATGAGGCACACAATTTTCGAGATGTGACCTCATGTTGCTAGTGGTCGAATGGTATGCTATCTGTATCTTACATAGATAGCTTGCATACTACTTTATCTCGCGGGAGTCGTGGCTCCACAATTTTACGTTCTACCGACCAAAATCCAAAGTACTTCCAGACATGGCTTAAAATCACTTTCTCTGCTGCGGTCGAGTTGAACTTGGGCTCTGCACTTTCTGCCATCTTCCATGCAAGTCAACTTTCAGCAGTGACGCTGTGCTAGACAGGGCGACCCTGACGAGACAGCGCGCGCGCCCACTCGCAAAGCAGACAGCCGCGCCTCTGCTTCCGCGGGCGTGTTTTTCCATATTCGAAATTCACATTCGAATATTAATTTTCACTTTCGAATTTCTGTTTTTTAAAACTATTCGAATATATATTCGAATTTAGAATATTCGTTGACAGCCCTAGTGCAGGGTAAGTTTAAGTCCAAGGGATCGTGCTTTGAGATGGGGTGTGTGAATTTATCTGCAAGGAGCCATCACACAGTCACTAGACAGACAGAGCCGGCAGCACGCTGGCGTAAGGGTGCTCCAATTGATCGGGCACCGATCATTATAGGCCGATAATAGCTTTATAGTTTGATCGTGGTCTCTATAAAGGCCGAGAAGAGCCGATAAGAGTGTGTCCTATCCAGACACAACGCCGCGACACACGATAAAAGGTATATTTTCCATGTTAATCAGAGTTTTTGTCCTAACCAGCCATGACAACGACACGTGACGATTCTATTTTAGAAACGGTTTCTATTTTTCTGCAATGCAGCAGCTGGAATAACAACATAAAGTAAGGCAATGATAATCTCAGGTACTGTTTATGTGCTTTATTTAATGTTAAAAGTGTGTAATGTGACTGAATATCACATGCTCCCAGATTTGTAGCCATACTAAAAGCCCAAAGCTTGAACTTGCCAAACTAAAACTTGCCAAAGTACCAAATTGCTTCACTACATTTACCGGTCTGGCAGTTCTACCAGGTGTCTGAAAAGGACAATAAATTTGCAGAATCTTTGCAGAGAGCAGAGACATTGTAATGACAACAACCCTACAGCAATGACAGCAAGCAAATAGGGCTATGCGATTTTAGTGCATTTCTTTCCTTCACAGTGGTGTGCTTTCGTTCCTCCCTAAAAGCCCAAACTTAACATCCAAATCATCTAGATCAGCGATTTTCGTAAAATGCAGTCTTCTGTTGCTAAACTGCAGGTCGTGCCTAAACGGTTAAATACACACAGAAATGTCAAAATGCCCGGCTTGTTGAGTATTCGCTTAAACACCGTCAGTTATGTCTTAAATTGCATTTCTGTCAACAGATCCTCCTAAATATAACACAATGCACCTTTAAGACATAACTGACGGCTTGTTGAGTATTCGCTTAAACAACGTCAGTTATGTCTTAAAGGTGCATTGTGTGATATTTAGGAGGACCTGTTGACAGAAATGCAATTTAATATACATAACTATGTTTTCAGTGGTGTATAAAGACCTTACATAATGAACCATTATGTTTTATTAGCTTAGAATGAGCCATTTCTATCTACATACACCGCGGGTCCCCTTACATTGAAATGGGCATTTTGTGCCACCATGTTTCTACAGTCGCCCTGAACGGACAAACTCTACAGAGCGCGTTTCGTCACTAGGTTGTTCTTCATGCAAAGAAGCTAACTAAAGTCAGCGAATAAAACACTGACACAATGACGAACAAGTAACAATAATACTCGCAATAACATATTGTTTTACTGACTAATTAAGTAAATATAATTTCTTAAATGATCTTTGTAATGAAACCTCATTGCTTAACTGGCTACTCTCTGTTGTCTCAGACGACGACGTCTTTTCCTGTCGGCCAACATAACAATTCGTAACCTCACCGTTAGATGTCGCTAAAATTTATACACTGCACCTTTAAGTGAACGTAAACAGTTGGGAAATAAGTTGCATGTGTAAAAGTATATAGGATCTGTGCATTTGGTCTTAAAGTGACAGCAACCTAATATTCCTGCTGCTGTAAATAAATAAAGATTCATGATTGTCAATTCATGATACTTTCTCATTTCTTAATTTTTTATACTTAAAATAAATACATTATTGTTGAGAATAGTTGGCCTATTGTTTATTTTGGTGATCGACACTGGCCAATACTGCTTCCATTGACTAGTATTGGTGAAAAAATCCAAAAATCCTGATCGGAGCACACTTACACTGGCATGCCTTTAAAAAAGAAAGAGGAAGGGCATGAGGACGAGAAAGGGGAAAAAAAGAAAAAGATGTCAGTCTAGATTTAGCCTAGTTTCCAACATACCCATTAATTTCAAAGCAGATGTTACAAAAAAAAGAGAGGAGGGAAAAAAAGCTTTGCCTAAGCCAGAGTAAGCCAGAGCTGTGCGCCAAACAAGCAAACGTGAGCTTTAGCTGAAGAGAGAAAAAATGTGATGAATGAGGTTTAAGTTCTGCTGATACGATTTAAGCCTAAATCATTTTATGATGACCATGAGCAAGGCTACATTGTTACTGGTCAGTGGAGATTGCATGTTACCATAACAAGCTTGATTACAGGGAATGGCAGATCATGGGAGGAACCTCATAGGCCATTAAGGAAAAGAAAGATGAGGAGAAGAGAAAATAGGAGAATATTGGCACACATTTCAACCAGCACAGACATGCCAAGTGACTCCCCTATCTTACCCTCAAGAATGAGATCACGCCAGAGACAGCTGGAACTATGACATACAAGATAAAGAAGGAAATCATTTCCCATCTACACATCCTATAATTTGTACAAGCAGGCAGGTTTCCAGCATCTGCCAAGCGTTTCCCCTTTAAGCAGTGTTTTGTCATCACTAAATGCAGCTCCCTTCATGCCACAGGCACAATTAGTGCATTTCACGCCATCCCTCAGGGGGATTTGAGAGTTTAAGCAAGGGAATGATCCTAATGAGACAAAATGCTGAACAAAACAGCAAACAAGCTTTAAGTTTTAGCTAATAGGGTTAATTTATCCAAAAATGATAAATCAGTCATAATTTAACCTCATGTTGATCTAAAACCATGTGACTTACTTTCTTCTGTGAAAGACAAACAAGAACGTTTGGCAGAATGTTCAGACCATTGTTAATTGAATGACAGTAAATGAAGACTGACACTATCAAGCTCTAAAATTGTCACAAAATCAACATAAAAGTGCATTATTTTCAAAGTCTTCTGAACAATAGTGTGAGGAACAGACCCAAAAGTTAGGCAAATTTTTATTTGCTACAAATCTTCCTCTCTACTGTAACTCATCTCATTCTCACTTTAGCCCATTCAAATCTTGCATGTAACGATCGGTTATGAGACGCACAACAACCAATTTTCAAGATTTATAGCAAACAACAATTTCAATTTTGGTCAGTTTCACACAAAATTATTGTATGGTTTCAGCAAGCCTTAGAATAAAGCACATGAATAATATGAACCCCTTTCATGATGCCTTTTTGGAACTTGGATATATGCTTCCCCATTTACTCTCATTGTATGGAAAAGAAAAGCTGGGGCATTCCACTAAATTTCACTTAATAAGTAATAAAGAAAATCATACAACATGAAGGTGATAAAATTACATACTACCTAGCACGACACATAATCGAAATTATTCGATTTGTGTGGAATGCATTGATTTGTCGCACAGTTTATGTCCATCCCCAATGATGGGGGATTTGATACTGTCGCGTTAGTTAGTTAGTTAGTTAGAATGTGGTTGTGACTTCAGCTGTTTGATCAACTACTTTAACCTTTTGAATGAACAAAACATTTCAGGATTCACACTGGTTGCTGCTGTATATCCCAAAAAGTGACTGTAAACGCAGCCATAGTAAACACCTTTCTTAATTAGGCCTACACTGCATAAATTCATCCATAGATTAGTTCCAGTTTTTATTTATTGGTAGATTAAACAAACGATGAATCTACTGTTCAGAAAATAACTGATAGATTAATGGGGGGTGGAGGCATCATGTGAAAGACGTGAAAACTAATTCCACCAGTCCTGGTCTTGTGGCGATAAATGTAGAAAAAAAGATTATATCATATATAAACTCATCTGGTGTGACAAAAGAATTGACTGTGCCAGTGATTTGCAAAGTAGGATTACAGTGCATCCCTTGTTCTTCCTCTCAAATCCATCACCAGCTCTTAGGGGCCAGGGAGCGAGTCATTAAACGGACAGTATGGGATTTTTCACCACTAGGGGTCGCTAACATATTTACAATAACAAAGGCGTAGATTGATGACGCAACATTTGCTAAGAATTATGGATGTTGTCGTCAAAGTCAAGCCGACCGATCTAAATGTTTATGGATGAGTAAATACATCGATGCTTTTATCATGACTGTGATATGAAGCAGTTCGGGATTGCTAAGAGCCACACGCGACGCGAGTCCCGCGGATATAAAAGGAATATGGACATTTCATTCTACCGAACTACACGCAAGTGCAGAATGAATTACTACTCACAGGTCAGTTTATTAGACAAATTAAACTTGTGAGGTAACGCAGCGCTGTTTCACTTGGTCTAACATTACACTATCACACTAAACTGCATTTGAATGTGTTGAAATGTATGTGTTAGTTTGTCTGTATGAGACTAGCAGTAAGCTAGATCAACATTAGAATAACATACAGATCATATTCTGACATTTTATCATTGTTGAACTATATAACATTGATTAGTTTTATATGTGCTCACCTGTTTAATAAAGTACATGTAGGAGCGGTCGAAGTCTCGGACGTGGAGCTCTCGTTTATATACTGTCTATGGGAGCTCTCGGCATCTCGAAAACACCGCGCTGATATTGATTCTCGTTTTAGTTCTCCTTTATTTATCCAAAGTCTGCTTGCCATGGTCCATAATGTTTGAACGAAACAACAACAACAGCGCGCAAATAGACATTGCGAACTACACATTTGCCCACGCCTGTCGCTTTGGTTACTATCAGACGGCTTGGTTCCATAGCTCGGTTCATAGCTCTGGTTGCTATGGCAGCACGAGCAGAAACCAGGGACAACGCGGATATGACGCCATTGACGGCGACAAAACGGAAATAAAGAAACGCGACGTGTCTTCGAATTAAATTACAAATTTCTCCTGGTTTGAAAGTTGTTGGAAAAAGTCGGGATAATGTAAGTACACAACAAAAATATATATATAACATAGATATAGTGATTTTTACAATTTTTAAAGCAAAAAAGTTACATATTGTGCCTTTAATTTGGACCATAACTAGGAACATATTTAAACATGTATTATCTTGAACTCAAAACACACTGGTGTGAAATTTAATGAAACATTTGATCAATGAGAACAAAAAGCATGTGGAAAAATGACTCCATTTATTATCTCTTATTACTACTGCAGATTAATTTAAAATCATGATCTTTAAAAATGCACATAAATAAGTGCATGCTGGTGAGATGAGATGTTGCATATCCTATTCATATTTCAACCTACACTTTGAAATTTTGAACAGAAAGGACATTAAGAATCCCAACAATCCACAAACCTCTTCCTATATTATTCCAGTCTGAACTTGCGGGGATTCTTCCAACAAAGCAAACACACACCACCGCCAATAAAATCACTGCATAGTGCAGCATTATCCAGAGGCTTGGATGATCTAATCTCCTATACCTCTATATCCATTTTTTCTGGGGTTGTTGCCATTGCTCACCCTTTAGGTTTGACAATAAACTAAGAAAGATTCACACCCTGAGGTAATCCTATTGCTGGGAAACCCCATCCATTTACAACCGAACAATATAGCTGATGGCAAATATAGTGTTGTTTCCCTTTAAATTACATTAAAAAAAAATTGTGCCTCTCCCTGCCATCTAGCAAGTGAAAGGAGCTGGAATCACTCATCATTTAATTGACCTGTTTTATTGCAGTGTATGTGGGAATGCCCCAGGAGAGCCTATAAATACACTGGGCTGAGCTGGAAAACTCACCTCCACTGGTTTGAGGTCTTTCCTATGAGGCAAAAATATATTACAAATTATTATGAACAAAATATATGTGATATTTATCTGCATTTTGCATGAGTCACAAAGCATCTGAAAATTTACCATGTGTCACCAAAGTATTAAGAAACTTGTCAGTAAGCCTTAACCAAACAAAGTGTTGTAATATTTTCTAGACTGTCCCTGTCTGATGACTAGGGTTGGGTACTGAAACCCAATACGGTAGTATGTACCAGTATGTACCGGATCGAATCAGAACGCAGACTTTGGTGCCTCATTTCGGTGCCACTTAAATGCTTGAGCTGTTGAGGTGGGGAAATGTACAGTCTTTGAGTGAGTCATTAAACTGTTCATTCAACGTGTTCGAAACGCAGATTCATTCAAAGATAGATGTAATGAAACAAGGTGTTGAAATTATTTTAACTTTGATTGCCACTTTACAAGGCTCGGCTGAGCAGCAATGCGCCGCATGGGCAACGCTAAAACTGATGCTTCACTTCATAGAGATCAAAGGCATTGATTTAATGCATTGAATGCATAATGCACTGATGCCATTCATGGGAAATACTCTTTACCCTTTAGAACGTGAAGCTAAAATAGGTGTTTTTCACATATTTAGATTTTTTGACTGGAATTACAGTTATTGACCATTACTGAGTGTGGTGAGTTTGTAAATAGAATTTAACCCTCTGGGGTCTAAGGTGTTTTTATTCCTCACGAAATGAATGCAAAGGGTTTTTAGTGTAAATAAAGGACTCGTATGATTGTAAAATTAATCGATGTGATTGATCGTTTTATTAAATTAATTATTTAATAATCAAATATAGCCTAGCAACTAATACAACGTGTCACCAACACCGCCTCAGATGCGTGCTATTCGGAATGTGTAACTCATGTTAACACGGCAACTAAACCCAAAGAATTCACAATGATTTATTAAAATAGTGTTTTCATTATTATGTTATATAATATGACGGTCCCAATCTTAGTTATTATTAGAAGAGGTTAGCTAACAGGTTACTTAACTCAGCACTACGCATCCAGATATATATTTTTATATGCACAAAAATACTAGAAGCCGAAGTAACAAGCATATATTCGATAACATTGCACTAGCAACCAGCAACCACCATACAGTACTGATAGCAATGTTGCTGAAATGACAGCATATTGCTGAATAAAATTGATAAGCTTAGCAAAGCATGTGACAATGACACCAAGTATAAGCCTAAAACCCAGCCATCTTTCAAATAACGACTTTGGCTAAATAACCTTAAAGCAACACCAAAGAACTTTTCCTCTTCGGACCCCCTAAAGGTTGTCCATTACTGCTGCCATAAATAATTCCACCTACCGCAGCCTATTGTCGCACGCACGCTCGCTGTTTATCTAGCACCGGCTTTAGAATGAACGATGTCCACAGACAAGGTAGAGTATGTTGCATGATTTTATGAAAGTATGATGTATTGCGACATCAGAAACGAAGAAAAACAAAAAAATGACTATTGTAATGCTTGCCGTAAAAGCAAGTAAAATTTGTAGTTTCTTAAGTCTCATTCGAACCACAGAAACACTACCCAATCTTGCAAACTTCCATAGTGCGGCTATAGCAGATATAGGGCTGCAAAGTGAATCCAGAAGTGCCTTTCACCGTTATGACTTGATGAACCTCTGATACAATTTTGGAAACATTATTTTAAGGTAAAAAAAGTTCTTTAGTGTTGCTTTAAAAGTAAAACAACCATGTTTCCAAAAGCAACTAACAGCTTTTAAAGCAAACAGTTTTCAATAGCCACTAGATAAATAGCCTTTAGAACAAGCAGTGTTTCAATAACATATCGTTTTTTTTTTATTATTAAAATATACACAGCTTAAATATACAACCATGTTGAACTTCAGCCTATAAAAATGCAAGCCCTTAAAAAACAATGCATTCAAATACTAGCATGGTACACAATACACCATAGCTTTAAGAACACCGTGTTTCCAAGAACTAGATAGACCAAGCGTGTCCGATTACACTGACTGAAGTGACTCAACTGAATAGTGACTGTTTACTATGTCTCTTTTTGCCGTTTGCACCATGAATTGTTAATTCCTATCACTGCAAGCTCCTTGAATCTGTGCTGCATAGTGCTAAATGCACAGAATGTGCAATGCGATCAGTTGCCAATGACAACAGATAGTAACGCACATTGCCAATATGATCGCATAAGCCTAGCAAGAGCATTTTAATGAAAACAACTAAGTTAGATTAGCCCAAGCCACACGGATAGCATTAGCAACAAGCATGTTGCCAATATCCTCATAGCTTTTAGCAATGAGCATTAAAAAGGAACTTAGCTAAGCTTCGTGAAGACTTTCAGTGATGAATGGAGAGTGAATCACATCGAGTCCTGTGTAAATAATGCAGCGATGCGAGCAGCAATGCAGACTAAGGTCACTTCCAAATCACGAAAGGAACGAATTCCTCTCTCTAAATTCCCGATTGCACGATTCCTTGTGAGATGATGTGGTTTGCCTGCCGAATTTCACCATTTAATTAGCTCCTGAGAAACGTGATAGCTGCTGATTAGACTGAAGGAGCTTATATACGTATACAGTGATAGGCGTTGTATTCCTATAGGTAAACGTGGATCAGCTGCGAGTCAGCTGATGCGAGATTGACTAACGTGACCTGCCAGAACTGACGCTACGCTTGATAGGCCTACCACAAAATAAACAATTTTACAACTTACATTTGCACAAAACAAAATTTGGCAAATGCACATGCAAACTTAATATAGTCATCAAGGTATAACGCTTTAAACATAAAATGAACCTAAACATAACTTCATTTTTCATTGCTTAATTTCTCAAGGCTCGGTCAAGGCGCGCTCGCTTTTTCCTCAAGTCTGCTTTATGTGTTTCGCGGTTGAGCAACACGCACATGCATGACCTTGCTTAATCGACGATCGATACGTTCTATGAATTAAATTATTATCGACAATTAATCGGTCTTCGATTAATCGTTAGCATCCCTATGGCAATTTTTTTTTTCTTGGCCTGAAGGACAGACGCAGGTAAAAAGTCGATCTCTCTCTTTCAATGTCTGTTTAGGCTTGTTAAGAACAAATCCACGGAGCCTCTGTACAAATCACCATGATAAACACAGTTTTGTTATCATTATTAACTTATTTAACATTTAATACACAAGCAAAACATGTAAAACAAGAAGGGCATAACCGAAAAGAAAAATGTGAATATTGCGGTTGCTTGCTTTGCTCTACTAATGTCTCTTAGCTGTACTTTAACTGTTATTTAACTGCTGTTAAAGGCTTAGTTCACCCAAAAATGAAAATTCTATCATTTATCACACCCTCATGTCATTCCAAACCCGTAAGACCTTCGTTCATCTTCGAAACACAAATGAAGATATTTCTGATGAAATCCGAGAGCTTTCTGACCCCATATGGACTGCACATAACTCCCACTTTCAAGGCCCAAAAAGGTAGTAAAGACATTGTTAAAATAGTCCATGTGACTACAGTGATTCAATCTTAAAGGGGGGGTGAAATGCTACTTCATGCATACTGAGTTTTTTACACTGTTAAAGAGTTGGATTCCCATGCTAAACATGGACAAAGTTTCAAAAATTTAATTGCACGTTTGAAGGAGTATTTCTGTGCCAAAAATTGTCCTTCCGGTTTGTCACAAGTTTCGGCAAGTTTTTTTTCGAGTATGGGTATGTGTGACGTCAGATGTAACGGAATTTCCTTATATGGGTCCTAAGGGCACTTCTCCGGTAAGATCGCGGGCGCGCGCGCACTCCTAGACCAGAGAAAGAGAGCGAAAGCAGTTCGCCATCAAAGCGCCCTGCCCGGCTTTTGGGAAGCCAATGTCACCAAAGAAGTGTGTTTTTGGTTGCCAGGGCAAGACAACCCTGCACAGATTCCCAAAGAACCCGGCGTTAAGGAACCCGTGGATGGAGTTTATTTTTCCGGAGCATAAACTGAGTTGTGTAGACTGTTTGTTCCCTGCATTTCGACGATGATTGTTTTATAAACAAAGCCCAGATCGACGGATTTGCAGATCGTCTAATGCTTAAGGATCGAGCAGTCACAATGATAAAGGTTCGGTGAGTAAAACTGCTTCTAATCTATTGTCTCTGTGTGTTGTCACTAGCTCGGCGCGTTAGCACAGCTTTAGCTTCGCCCACACGGCCCGCCTCCAGCCGCTCGTTTTTTTCCGGAAAGACTCGGTACATCCTATCTTTCTTAATATAATATAATAAAACTAAAGACTTTTTGGAGATATGAAGGATGCAATACTACTCTATAGGTACTCAAGATTAACAGGAGATCAGGGTCCGAAATTAACTTTTTGGCTCACCTGCCACGGGGACTGGTAGATGAAAAAATCCACCAGCCAAGCATATTTTTTACCGGCCAAAATAATAAACAGCCTTTTTTTTTGTCACATATATATATTCATTTCAGTACTTTTAATTGAGATACTGTAATAAGGTAGGCCTATTATGTTGAATACAAACATAAAAAAATGTCCAGAGCAAAATTTGAAATGTATAATAATAATGAAAAAAATCTATATAAAGAGTTCAGATGCAAAAGCCTCTAAGTTGCCATCTGAAATTTTCTTCTAAAATGATCATTTTTATCAAGCTCATTTATTTAAGTTCAGTAATTTCACTTAAATGGCAATTGATAGGTAATTTTCATTGCCATTTAAGTGAAATTACTGAACTTAAATATACGAGCTTCATAAAAATGATCATTCTAGAAGAAAATTTCAGATGGCACTTAGAGGCTTTTGCATCTGAACTCTTCATATATTGTTCAAAATGAGAGAAATATAAATATTAGCCTACTTTCATTGGGGTGAAATAAAAATGTTTTTTGTCAGTTTTGTTTGTTTGTCAGCAAAGAAGCTCTGGCCGCCCTGTCAAGGACGCTTATCAAAAAGTACGGGGAAGCTTGACGCTTAGCTGCTCTGGGAGTGCGCGCGCGCGGCCGGGGCTATCTCTCTGCTCGTAAGAGGCAGAAGACCGCGTGCGCGCTGAAAATGTTATATTTTGGTATGAACAGTCACCCGCCACTGTGGCGGATAGCCTTATGAGATTTACTCGCCAAACAGGAAATCTACCCGCATTTGGCGCTTGGCGGGTGTTAATTTCGGACCCTGCAGGAGATTGAGTGAAAATGAGCATTTCACCCCCCCTTTAATGTTATGAAGCAATGAGAATACTTTTTGTGTGCAAAAAACAAACAAAATAACAATTTTATTCAACAATCTCTTCTCTTCCACATGATTCTCCTCAGCTGTTTGCGTTGTAAATACAATGCAGCGCTTGTATTCTATGGTTCTATGGTAGAACGCCGCCTCATTTTTTCGTCCCTCTTCAGCGTGTCCCGTCTCTGGCTCAAATCACATTTTGGTAAATAATTGCAATGCATTTTGTGTGCAAGTCTGGAACAAAACAAAAAACGGAACTGGCCGGTTCTGATTGATGGTCGGTCAATCAGTGCATCTCTACAACTGGCAACCCTTCACCTGGAACTCTAATGAGGAGAACACGCTCTCATGAGAGGGTAAGAGTTCAGAAGAGAGTGGAAGAAGAGCAGCATGTACAGCAGCTACAGTTAATGGCGATTGGTTGGGATTTTTTTTAATAAAGTATTTTAAATTATACACACCTTTTCACTGTGTTATTTTTGTACTCTAGCCCGAGGGAGACTGAGATGCAACCGCCGCTGATCTTTTCATATTTGTCACACCTCACAGTCGGTGTTCAAGTTCGATCACGTCTTTTGTGCTGTAAAAATTTGATGGTTTATGTGATCGGCAAGCTCTTAGCTATAGTATAGAACCAAAGTAAGTAATTATCAACTGGCACCTTGCAGTAATATTACACTAAAAGCCAGTCAAATGGATCACTATCTGAACTACTCCACAAGCCTCAGCCAAACATTTTACCCAACAACCAATCCACACCTAGTCCCGGTTACTCAAATCTCAGCACTATATACACTTGAAATGGGTCAATATGGGACTCAACCCAAATCTGCCATTTATTCACAGCATGGCAAGGTGACAAGAGCATAGACAACCCTTCTGAAGTGTCCTGACATTTACTGGACATGAATAATACAGTGAGTGACTTTCAGCAAAGCTGTATACCATTTCAAAGGCTATCCAAGTGACTTTTTGCTGGTCTGCATTTCAAAGAGACAGGAAGAGCAGCGGGCTGTATTACTGTATATGGCCATTAATATAGAGACAATAACGTGGACTCTGGAGGGGGGACAGATGGATTGAAACTCACATCAATCCATCTGTCTGTCCATCAATCAATCCATAAAGGTGGACCTAGATTCAGAAGCACTTCCAAGCTACTAACAGAACAGGTTTCCTTTCATTAGAGAAAAATAAAATCAAAAACTTGCCTTTTTTGTGGGATTGAATTATAAATAGGCCTACATTCTATGTGACCATTATGTGTAATTAAGCAGTAGAATTAGTTTTTTAAATAACCAGACACACAACATGCATAGCAAAGCAAAGACTATACGATGCAGAAGCATTTGTTTATCGCCTGTGAGGTCGTCTGGGGTTAAAATAATAACATAACCATCTAATTACGTTCCTCTCACTCCATTTATTACTCATGGCAATCTGAATAATCACACACAGACACCCTATTCAGGGGGATGGATGGATGGATGGACCATTTCTGCGATACATGACTTTTGCTCTCGTTTTGGGACAGATTTGTCATATTGCATCGTTACTAAAGTTTATCATTTGCACAACTTGTCAATTTAAACTTTCAATGATTTTAAAGTATTCAGTAGTAATGGTTTTCTGTGAGCTTATACACGCATAAAGCCCCCTCTCAAACAGCTCGCGAGTACTAAACAAACAAAACACGTCAGAAACGCACAAAATAAATGTAAAAATGCCTGTCTTATCGAATATTCACATAAACACAGACGGTGATGTCTTAAGTGAATGTAGGCCTAAACATATAATTATACACTATATTGAACCTGTGCATTAGCTCTTAAAGTGACATCAGCCTAATATACCTGCTGCTGTCTGTGTCATTAATGTTGACACAAAAGTTAGCGAGAAAAAGTTATCTGTATTTATTTGTTATTTATTTTTGATACTTTTTTTTACTTATAATTCAAGGTTGAAATCAAGCTTCCTTGTACTTTGTGTAAACTCATGAGCAACAAAATTGCCTTTTGCAAAGCTCAATGCTGCAAAAACGCATTGTAAATAGAAACCTTTGACTAACACAAACACTCACGGGAGCATTTTAAAGCAGCCGGCTATCAGCGGGTGCCTGTACTGCAGAACGGCAGGTATCGTCACAATAAATGATCAAATAATTCCCTGCTACTGCTATATAATAAATTAACCATAAAGAAAACAGCAATCAGGAGCAGAATGGGAATCCTTCTACCATTAAACACCATTTCCCACCCGTATCTGTGCTTCCCATGAGCAGAGGATGAAGATAATTAATGTGGTAGTCAGTTTTTGTTGGGTTTTGGGCATCCAAGCATGCTTAACTCACCTTCCAATAACAGATAGTTAAGCTCTTGTTGTACTGGTTAATTAAGTACATTTCTCTAGATTAATTTCTATTCCTTCGACAAGTCAAAAAATGAGAGGGGGGGGGGGGTAAACAATGAATCTCACTGTAACTATTCATCATCATCACTTTGCCAGTGAATATTACACTAATGAGGCAGGAAGGAAACACGCTGGCATCTGAGAGAGACGATGGCTGTCATGCAACACGATGTGGAAAGGAAACGGGAAATTCTGTGTATTCCGATGCTAACATTCCAGGTTGCATCCCAAAAGTGGAACGTTCAATTAACACTTTAGAAGCATGTGTTCGAGAGGCTGTATTGTGGTTTTCTCATTAGAGGTGTGTGAGGTTAGTGCCTGCTGAGTGAAGCTCTGTGAATAAAATAGGGAACACAGCCCTGACTTTGAAAAAAGAAAAATCTATTCTGTATCCTGTACTGATGTATTGACTGGTACCAGAGAGGGTGAGGGAGTGAGTGAGTGAGTGAGAGAAATAAATAAATCTAGTGACCACTATCACAAGAAGGAGAGTGGATGCACTGGCTAGTGCTTTATCACACTTAATATTAGGCTAATTTAAGATTATCACGCTAAGCTGATAGCAGGCCAGAGCAGTCCATGTATTTACATGAAACATGCACATAGCATTAGAGGCAGCTGATTACTAAAATATTATCTCAGCTGAAAGACAGTCATTTAAGGCAGGAGACATTTGGTACACTTTAATAAGTGAAACTCTGCAGTGTGGGGTTTATGTAGGTCACAAATGAGATCTCATAATTTTGACCATTAATATTTGGGCTGGGCGCTGCCGCTGACACAAATTTCACAATTTGACAATTCTATTCACAAGATTACGAGATTCCAATTCAATTCTTAAAATTAGAATACCCAGTCAGCTGGTACATTACGATAATATTAAAGGTTAAAATTAACAACAGATTTGTATACAATTGCATATAATGAAGATCTATAATAATAATAATAATAATAATAATAATAATGATGATAATGATGATGTTACAAAATACCTTTTTAATAAGAGTAAAAATATGTAATATAGTGCATATTTTTGGAAAAATACTCTTTAGAGATAGTTTCTAGCTAACTATTGAGTTTGTCACTGAATGGCTTTCCTGAGGTAAATATATTGTTTAGCCTACAAGCTGTTTTACTGACGTCTTTCTGATTCAATTCGATATTACAATGCATCACAGTGCATTTCAATATTACTGCACGTGGCTACATTTTCGTCAATGAATACAAGCAGTCAGATATGAACTCACTTTTTTTTTTTATCTGATCCAAGAAAGCACATTTCCTGAACGTAGTCAAGCAAAAATTAAGTCTGAACACAGCAGACGACAGGAGCTAGAACTAATAAACACTAGTAAATACAAAAAATACATTAAACTGTCACGTAGTGTACTTAATTTACAATAACACACACACACTCACACGCAGTTAATGTTAAAATATTGAGTGCATTTTTTATTACTTGCTTTTGTGTTTCATCTCCCTCCGCCCTTTTATGGTAGTGAGACAAGCGCGTACGCGACGAATGACGTCAGAGAAACGTCAGTTGGCTGTAATGGCTATAATAGACTTACAGCAGAATTGTCCACATCAGCATTGTGATGCATCGTAGAAACAATTAATTTCAACACCCCTATCTTCTTTTGGACAGCATCCAGCAGGGCTGCATTATTGTGCTACAGCACCCCACTGGTCAAACCGTGTTATTGCAGATCCTTAAAACAGGTCATATGAAATTAAAATACTATTCAACAACAAAAATATTTGTCAAAAATTGTTTTATTGTTGATGTTGTTGATAATGTCGACTAATCGTTTCAGCCCTACTCAAGACATTTGCTTTTGTAAAGTTTAGTACTGTAAAGTTATATGTCTCAAGGTGCATTCTGTGCACGTTCCAAGCAGACTGCAGGTTTGAAAGTCCTTTAATCTGCTGTGGGCTGCAAGTAGAGCACGGTAGCAATAGCCCCTTTTCCTCCGTCGAGTCAAACCGTTATCTTTGCTCAACCGTTCCATTCCGTTCCGTCACAGTTGCGACGTCACTTCACGCACTCTACCTTGAACAATTTGTAATCGTGCCGTGCCGAACCAGGGTCCAAGGAAATATAACTGGATCCGTTCCTTGCCAAGCACAAGTGGCTAACATGTGCTTTCCTCCCTCTCTGAGCTCACATATCTGGCTGGTGGCAGCGCTTTACAAACAGTTTCAGAGTTATCAGCTCCAGTTATCAGTCCGTCACACTGCGCTGAGAAGATAAATCTAGGCAATTAAAATTTAAATTGCTGTGTGCATGGCCATGACACTCACAATTTTTACCATCCTCTCTCTCTTTCAAATGGTTTCTAATACAGCGAAAGCAAGGTATCTATACGTGTACAGCATGGGAGGAAATGAGTTAGTGTGGTCACACAAAGAGTCCCATCTGCCCCACCACAGCCCCTGTCTCACATGTCTACGGGCCTAAACACTAATAAAAAAAGCAGGCGACCAGACCTTAGTTGCGAGGTTAAATTAGCTTTTTTCCATCTAGATTTCAGACGCATTTAAGAATAAAAAAAATCTGTCTGGAAGTTTAGTGTTTGTTGATAGCTTAAAAACTATTGACAGAAATATGACAGACTTTAATAACCTCTTAAAACATCCCAAATCCTCCCAGCAGGAGAGCAATGACTCAACTGCACCCACTCTGAGGCTTGAGTCAGCTTTAAACACATGCTAGCAAAGCACTTTTTGCAATCAAAAGCGAGTCTTAAACACACCAGGATAGTGTTAGAGGTTAACCACCAGAGCCTTTAATTATTCAACCAACAATTAGAAGAACATTTTAAACACAGCCGGAACATTCTGTTATCAATAACTCACCCGAGGACTCTAAGATTAGAATCAGTCGCTCCACGATCAATAGCCCATCGACCAACTCTAGAATTAGTATTTTGAGTCGTTTCAGGTCTGAACTTGCTCTTTGCGGCTGAACTCACAATTTTAACTTATACCAATCATTACACTTGCTTCTTCTCCAATATTGATGTTTGGAAGGATCCTAAAGCTCACCAGTAGGGTAAAAAGAATGCGAAGAGATTAATCTGAAGGCAAACCAGCTAAGGGTAAAAATAATTTATAAAAGTAATTTCAAAATAACTAATAATGTATTATTTTCTGTGGTAGTCAAAAATGCTGTCAAAAGAGCTTAACAATATTTATTTAATACTTTTTCTCTTGTTTTTACAATTCAATATGTTACGCAAGCATGCATATGTGAGCCACATTCAACAGTGTTACAATAAACAGTTCATATGACAGCTTATCTTGTGTAAAGCCAAGAGTGTTTGCAGACATTAATCTCAAGGTTCAAAGCAAGGCTGCAGAACTGAAGATCAGCATGGGATGCAGAGCAAAACAGCCACTAAGAGTGTGCAGAACTGTGACTGAACCTGGTGGGGGAAGTGAGAAGTGGTTGTATAGGTTTTAAATAATAGCTTCTCCATGTGGCAGCTGAGCTTGACTGAAACCTTCAATTCTAAACTGATATCTGATGTAAATCCAAATCTTGACCACTTTTACAATGATTGCACAACTGGTCTCAAATCAGTAACACAAGGCAATGTCCTTTACATCTGTTTCTTTATACCACACCAAGGGGGCAATCTAGTTCTTTCCTTAAGAGATCTATGGAGGGCACTGACATGATTAAAACTGACGGGGGGGGAGGGTTTTCTGTTTTAATCCAAAACTGCCAACAAATTTTACCCTATCCCAAGAGTCGTTTTTGACAGGCTCTGTAACTAAGGAACATTAACTGCACCACACTTACATAGTGAAATCATGTTAACTGTAAGGATATGACCAATGAGACTGCTCAACTAAGCACTTCACCAGCAAACATGGGTACAACCTGTCAAGCTCTATTTGTCAAACCACTGCAGAATAAGCCATATTATTGTAAAAATGAATGTGAATTCCATTCAAGGAAATAGTCATAAGGCTAATAGAAATGAAAAGGTTTCCTACATAGCTGTAATGGATTCTGAGTAATGCTTACAGATTGGGCACATGGTTCTCCTGCATTTTGTACTCCAACAAACAATGAGTTTGTACAGCACTGGGTGACTATATCATCCTCTTTTGCAACATCAGCTGTTTTTAATATGCTAACATGCTGTGTATATGACACCATGTCCAATGTTTATAATTGATTATTAAAGGTTGTATCAGCGATTTCAGGCCCAAAAAAGGCCCAAACATAAATGATCACACTCATCTAATCTTTCCTAACGATCCGCTAGCTGCCCGCCCCATAAGCATGCCGTCAAAAAAAAACGCGTCTCTGTAGGCAGCCTAGGCTCTGAGATTTGCACACAAAAACAATTGGTTTCACCAACCACTCAAAACCAAAATAAATAGTGTTCCAACCAATCACCGACAGGGGGTGGGTGTTGTTGAGGTTTTGCGCTCGTGCACGGCTGCAAGCGAAGTCGGAGCTGAAGAAGAAGCCAGCGTCTATCAACGAACAAGAGAAATTGAACATGGCTGAGTCAATCCCCAAGAGGAGGAGGAGGATTAGGGCGATGGAATACCATCGTGTTTATTCCAAGACACGAATAGTTATCGGGAAGGCTTTTGAAAGGTGGAGAGAACTTAAAGAACTGAAATTTTTTTAATCGGACGCCGAGGTTGCACTGTTTCTTCTGGACAGGTGAGTAGCTGCTAGTGCTGACTTGTTTGGATGTGAACTGTGAGTGAAAATATCCTTCTTGAAAAAATATGAGCGAAGCTCGACTAAACTTGGGTAGCTCTAGCTAACGTAGGCGACATTATGCTGAACAGAGTGAATATCAGATTGTAGGGATTTAGTGTGTGAGTTGCATTTGTTAGCTGGCGCTAACTCACATTTGGCATGCTAGTGAGCGAGCTAATTCTGACGAATTGGAATTCGTTGATCATGTAGTTCTGTAGTTTTGTATGAAGTTGAACTGAAAGGGGTGACGAACGGGTCGCTTTAAGAAATGCGTGTGTATGATCGTTTTTTTCATGATGCACAAAACGGGAGGGAGGGACGAGCTAACTTGGTTTGTTTGGGATCTCGCTTCAAACACAAACAGAAGTGACGTCACCCACAATCGCTGATTCAACCTTTAAGAGAAGCATATGAAATGTTTGGAATATATGTGTGTCCCTTTAAAGTCAGTAAATGGTATCAAATATTCCAATTTGGAATGAGAACACAGCTATATTAACAGATAACAGGTGTCTTTAAAAGGAAAGTGAATTTAGCTTTTTTTCACATATGTATGATGTCACGATGGCTTTGATAACATGTAACATGTATAACCATTTGCACTGTTTTGGTTTTAAAATGCAGCAGTGTGTGTAGAATTCAGATGCCTCAGATAAATTTTGTGGTCCACGCAGACTTGCGCATATGATCCGCACTGTGTTATCGTGTCTCTGGGCTGAAGCACACTGTGTGCGCACTGCAGAAGTTTGTGTGACCCTGACATGAAACCAGACTTCATTCACCCGAATGGAAAACATATTTAAACTGTCTGAATTGCTCCCTATCCGCTATATTGTGCGTTATGTGCCTTTTGTCATGTATAACATAGTAAATGTTTGAATAAGTTATCGAAAAAACAGCTTTACCCAAAAAAACTTTGATTTCAGGGGGACTTTAAAGAACATAGACAGACACAATTATTTTTATCCAAAGCTATAAAAAAAAAAAGTAACTTCCATTGTATGAAATACAATGAACCTTTTAACATCCTGTATTTCATGCAGAATTTAGACAAGAATTTTTGGCAATCATCCCAATCAGTGCACTTCCTTCCCTCCCAGTGGACTCGAGGCTAACATTGGGCTCAGCTGTTAGTTCTCTGCAACAACTACCCTGAACCCAGGTCCTGCTGTCCACTGCTCTCTGCCCTGCCTTCCCCCACCAATTTCCTTCTCTCCATATCTCAGAGTATTTTTAGCCTTAATTTAGGAGCGCTGGACCATTAACGGGACCTGGTGCGAGGCTTTCCGTATCCATTAGACGTCTGAGCCAGCAGTAGAGAGAGAGGGGAAAGCACTAACAGCCAGTTCCGCAAAAGCCAGGAATTGCGTGGGATCCATAATTCATTGTGCTTAATAGAAAATATAAGCTCATAAAAAGTTGGAGATCCTGGCAAGTATGGCAGTCTGTGGGAAATGATTAATCTCATAAAGAGAGGGAAAAAGTTAAGAGGGGCAGAAGAAGAACCACCTTTCCTCTTTTTATTTGCCCTTCGTCCCTTTATTCATAAAAATTACTTCAATGAGCTAATTGTTTCTGCCTTAAATTAATACATTGTTATCTAACTGTGTGATTTGTATATATTAAGTACATTGCTGAAATATATTACTTAGACACAGTCACCTCTGGTAACAAATCACTCTAAATAGTAAAGTAGATGCATGCATTTTCTGTAAAGCTGTTTTGAAACAATATTGTTAAAAGCGCAATACATGTGAATAGAATATTCCATGGCCTCAGAGCATTTATAAGTATGTGAAGCACAGAGTCATTAGCTGTTTTTCCACAGTCAGGCCAGTGCGAGGCAGGGCTAACAACCTGCCAGGCGGGGCCAATAGCCTCGGACCTCGAGGCCAAAATCAAATTGTGTTTCCACTGCCGGCACAGTAGCCCGCAGTTCTACCCATTTCTCGTTATCTCACATAAAAAGAGAACACACATACTTAGTCACACCTACTTCCATTTATTTGTGATCACAGGAATGCACAAAACAACTCCATTAAGGCTTTAAGACAAAAGGCTTACGCATTTAGAAACATATAGATAAAATATCAAATCTTTGTCACATTTCTTTAGAGAGAACAAGCATTTCTATTAATTTTCCACTAAATTATGCGATCTGAGGGGGTTTAAGTGATCTCTAGCATCTGACTATACTTATCCTTTCAGTCAGAGCAACAGAGAGAGCTCACAGTCAGATAACAGGAGTTATGAGTTATATGAGTTAACCAAAGTGCATGTAATTTATGACATATATGCAGATGTATTAGTCCAGTATCAGCAAAGTCACAGGGAAGAGACAGATGAAAAATTAAACCAAATAAATACTTCATTATAATCATATTTGTCTTGTCTAGAGGTCGACCGATAGTGGATTCTACCGATAACGATATTATTTAGGTTTGACCGTACATGCCGATAACCAATTAAATCAACGGATATTTTTAAAATGGATACTGGATATACATATAAAAAAAAAAAAACATAACACTCCAAGTAAAACAGTGCTGAACTGAAATGTGCTATATTAAATAAATATATAAATATGAATATTATTAAAATGAGAAGTTCTTCAGAGTGAATTCTACAGAAAATAATTTAAACATTAAAATATTACAGGTTTTGTTTAGCTATAACCTAGAAACATACGTAAATTTCATAGGTAACACTTTGCAAGTCCCATTTGTTAATGTATTAGCTAGCTTTCATGAACTATATGTATTATGCAATATACATTTTTACAGCATGAATTAATATTTCTATAATATTAATATCAGAAAGACAACTGTACCTTGATCATTCATGTTAGTTCATAGTACATTATTAACTAAGGTTAACAGACAAAATAAAAATTAAAACTCAATTTAAATTGTGTTAGTAAATGTTGAAATCAACAAAACTACAACATTTACTAACCTTAGTTAATGCTAAAAATGTAATCTTATTGTAAAGTGTTACCATTTCATATAAATCCAAAGAGTCTGCTATGCTTAAAGGTGGCCATCTTTAAATATCTGCAAAGGCGAGAGCATTAAAATTGCAAAAATGTATATTACATGTATAGTCTCTCACGTTATCTAATCAAAATAACAATATGTATTGAAGTGATAAAAAAAGAATAGAATGCGTTTCTGATTTGTTTATGTTTCTGTCGGCTGCATGAACATGTCAAAGTTGAGAAAGCAATCACGTCACTAGCTTTAAATATGCAACTTCGACGGTTAATGAATGCATAAAAGTGTCCAGCTGGATATAAACTCGGCCTAATGCAAATAGATGGTAACAATTGCAACATTAAACATTTGGGTCAGGTTTGCGTGTGTTTTTGTCACATTGTTTTAACCGCTTGAGGTACTAATGTTAGAGTCCTCACAGCCTCGATGGCAAACATACTTCTGTTCTTTCTCTGCTAATGCAGCATCTAGTCAACAAATTAATTACTTTATAATGTTATGGCAACATGTAGTGTTCTGTATTCATACCGTTTCGCTGTCTGTGTTTTAAATGCGCATCTGAAGTGTCAGCGCTCTCCGTGCAGCCTCACGTGTTACAATCAACAACACACGATAGTTTGTTATTTAGCCTCTAGAGGTCGCTCTCACTCTGTATAATGCCAGCAGTCTCTTCTCAGCGCGTTCATACTGTGTAATGACAGCGCACTCTTCTCAGCCGCTCCAGCAACGGACGACCCGGAAAAACTATCGGATTGTTCGGATTGTATTGATTTTTGACAATAACGATAGTTCCACCAATCAACTATCGGTACCGATATGTCGGCAAAACCGATTAATCGGTCGACCTATAGTCTTGTCTAAATTCTTCAAGAGGTCTCTGATATTTTCCATGATTGTCGCAATGGTTAGCAATAGCATAAGCTTTTAGCATCATATCACTCGCTTTTGGCCCGACAGTGTAAACACGGCTATTGTGGGACATGTATGAGGGTCTGGCTTGTTAGGCAAGATTTAAGAAATGTGGACACTTCTGATTTTTGTAGGGGACAGACTGTTTCACAAAATAAAACCAGACTTTATATAAGCTGTTGTCTTGGAGAGGATGCAATCATGCAACCTGAAATGTCTAGGACTGTATTCTACAAGGCATTCCAGCCTAAACAGACAGTGAAATCACACCACTGTGAGCACTCTGCTGTCTGAGCAGAAATATTTGCAATTCATCATCTGATTTCTATGAGAAAAGTATTAAGTTTCACAAAGAGACATAGAGAGTTTGATCTAAAAGAGGAGTCAATTTCAAAATTTCTTATTCTTTGGAAGATTTGAAGCAGAACTAGTTTTTGTGCTGAATCATCATCTACTCATAAATTATGTATTATATATATTTTTTAAATTCCTTTTGCTCAACAGTCCATCAGCCAAACTGTCAGTTCCTGATCAATCCTTCACCATAATTACTGTTTGATCAGTCTCCTAAAATTCCACCCCTGCAGCAGTAACCAATCACAATCCTTGGTCTAGAGGCCATCAGTCATTACTAGACAACCAACCAAAACAGTTGCAGCACAGCAAGTTGAAAGTAAGTGAAATTACTTATTTCCTCTCAGAGATTAATCTATAAAGTGTATGATCTCAAAAGTCTGTCAAAACAAAAGAGTCAAATTTTTGTAAGGTTCTTTCACATGATTCATGCCAACATAATCCATACAAGTCCATAAGAAATACAGGGCACCATACTAACATTTGAGTTCTACAGATGGTGGCACCAGCACCTGATTTGAAAGCATTGCACATTTAATAATTGTATTGGGTAAATTTGAAATATTCTGGCTGTTTGAGTTAGGACTCTACTCTTAATTTTTTTTTTTAAACCACCATTGTTCTTCCATCGGATCTATAGTAGGGGTCGGCAACCTTTTTGTCATGAAGTGCCATTTTTAAGTTTCCGAGTTAATCACAGTGCCACAACCCATCACCCCCTATATGTATAAATACCATAAACATATTTTAAATATTCATAATTGCTAACGTAGAAATAGTACAGAATCTTAAATATTTCTGAAGCAATTTTTTCATAAAATTTTAGTTTTTAGTTTGTTTGTTTTCATTTTTAAATTAGACTTTGAAAACAGATTTCCAATAGGCCTATATAAACCTTATCAGTCATGCGGTTTTACTGATCTCTGCAAAACTAATACAAATCTAATCATTAATTCCAGTGCTACATACAAATTCAACAGAGTTCACGTCAATAAAAAGAAAAATATGAGCTTCATTTTATTTATAATCAGCTAATTTCAAGATCAAAGACTGCAACTGGATAGAAAGCAGCATCAGCACTGGTAAGATAATTTAGTCACTATTTTTAATAAAGACGACTATGTGTTGAGCTTCAGGATGTGACGCTGAACTTTCAGTTTCATTTGCGGCATTTTGTACATTGACTTGCTGAAGAGATACTCAGCTACTTCTCTGTGGCGGGCCATATCTGTGGCGATGCATGTTAGCGCTGTCATTTCTGGCTCCCAGGAGCCGCTATAACACGCACTTGCATGTTTATTTTTGTACCATTTTGAGAGGAATAAAAATGATATGTGACTTCAACAACCAGATGCATTTTGTACAGTTTCATCTGGAATGCGAAAAAATGCCATCTCTTTCAGGGTATTTACCCCTACCCCGGTCTTTTCAAGATTAGATAGATATCCGATCAGAGAAAACACATGAAGTGACCAGGTACACGTGAACGTCACAGATGTACATCACAGATGATCTGATGTGTGTGGAATGTTTAATAAGGTCTCTATATACTTGGTTGAAATTTATAGCATTAACTATTTACAGTGGAACAAGCTGCATGCTGTCAGTCAGTAACTTGTGTGCGCGTGGTTTTGTCAGAGCTACATGCTTTCATTGACTTGCGCAGTTTAATTATAGGCCTACCCAGGGTTCCAGACTGCGACCAAAATGGTCGCATATGCGACCATTTTTTGAGAATGTGCGAGCTAAAATTTGATGTGGTCGCATTTGTGCGAGTGCATGGTCATGTACTACTCAGTTAAATTCACGCATGAATTTTCCTGCATTGAACTTGTTTTAGCGCCCGCCAAAGTCTTATTCGGTGACGGTGAGTAATGTAGATGAACTGCTGCGCATGTTTAACTGAAAGAACGAGCAGAGAGAGAGAGAGCCCCGGTCGCGCACGCGCTCTCTCTCTCTCTCTTCGGAGTCAGGCGAGAGTGTAAACAACACCGTCTCCAAACTAGGCGCTGTCTTGCTCTCTCTCCCGCGCTCATATTAATCAATATAAATCAAATCGACACGGTGGTAAAAGGTCGGAAGAGTTTCCGTGGAGGATTAATCCCATGGCATGTAGCAAAAAAAAAAAAAAAAAAAAAGGTGCGACCAAATCATATGCTGGTGCGACCAACTGAGAAAGTTGGTAGCACCAGTGCAACCAGTGGAAAAGTTAGTCTGGAGCCCTGGGCCTACCTGTCAGTCAGCGTGTTGTAAGTGTCCTCTGTATTTTTCACAACATTAATAGCTCCAAGCACATATTCGCAGAAGTCTCACACGTGCTTAGAGCTCATGTGAATTGCAAGTAGAAAATGAAGTTCAGGAACAACCTCGATCCATCAGGAAACGCCACATAGTTTGCTGCATTTCACTGCGCTTGAGTTTTTCTTTTGCGCGAAGAAGCCGTTCGCCGGAGATGAGATAGCAGAGTGCACTCTTATGAGGACACTTGACAAAACTGACATTTTGGCATAATCTGTGTGTTATGGTTGGTTCATTCAAGCCCAAAAGAGAACTCGATACTGATGCGCGTTTTTCTGTGCGTCGTGTGTGTGTGTGTGTCACATAGGCAGGACATTGACAGACAGCACGGCCTCTTTTGTCTTGTCACGCTTGAATGGTATTTGCATTAATAAGAGCATGATCATACAACGCTAGTCAACAGGTGACAGAAAAAAAAATGGATACTGCGTTTCAATTGGGTTAACGCTTTAAACTGGAAAAATTGCCACAGTGGGCAACTGATGAAACCGGTGTTGCGACTGAACACTGCGTAACATTGTGCAACACCGACTATCGTAGCAAGCCTAAACAATATCTATCGATATTGAATGTGACACCATCTTCTGGCACATCATGTACACTAAAACAATACAATGATTGGTAGAGAAAAACAGAGAGAGAGAAAGACACATTTGTTAACTATCTGCAATGCTTTTTGAGTGTTTTCTAAGTGACACAGATGTGCATTAAAGCATTAATACAAATCACTTGAAAGGGTTAAATAGTTTAAAAGAAAGTTACTTCACCTTGTACTTTAATAAGACGACTTGTAATCTCCAAGGACGTATGTACATGTAAAATGGTTTTAAATTAGATGAGGCTGGTGATGGAGAGTATGAGTGAGTTCGCCTACTCTGGCTTCACTGGATGTGCGGAGGCTGTTTTAATGCATGTTTTCATGTGTGCCTCCAGCACTAATCTAATAAGGCTCTTTGCTGCTTAACATGATTTTTAATGACTGGAAAACACACAACACAATGAACAAGACAAAGCAGTGATGCTTCCTGAGGGAGACATAGACTAACAGATGGGTTTAATACTCACCAAATGAAAACCTCAATCCCTTGTGCATGCAACAAGCAGACCTCTCTCTGTGTCTGTGTGTGTGTGTGTCTGTGTGTGTGTGTGTGTGTGTGTGTGTGTGTGTGTGTGTGTGTGTGTGTGTGTGTGTGTGTGTGTGTGTGTGTGTGTTCAAAACACTAAATGATTACTACTCATCTTACATGTAAAGAAACTCTGATTGGTTAGTTTATTTGAATCCAAATACATTTTAAAGAAATAATCAGATGTTTATATCCATAATCTAATCTGACTGATATTTTTGAGCAAATGAAACCTTCTCACATGTTTTTCTGTTTATCAGACTTTAATAAACATTAGACGAAAAGTCTAACTTCCCGACCTGTATGAAGCACAAGCCACATACTGACAAGGGAAAATGTAATCATACTCTCAATGATAAGTCTTAGGTTGTCCCTGAGGGACATTTGTCTGGCAGGAAATAGGTACATGCAAATATTAGTGCTCAATATTGGGAACAGAGGTGTCTCTGTCTCATGTCTCTGCTGCCATGATGATTTTGGCTCATTCAAACATTCATGAACTTGTGCCATAAAGTGAAAAGCAAAATCATGTAAACTTGTTGCTCTTCCCCTAGCTGTCTCTCTCACTAGATTTAACTGGGAGAAAAACTCTTGTCTCTTAGTCAAACCAATTAGCCAAACTTTCTGCGATGAATAAACTTTAAGGCCTGGTTTTACAGACAGGGCTTAGATGAAGCCTGGATTAGGCCATAGTTCAATAAGAACATTTAAGTAGCTTTAATAAACGTGCTTTCGAAAAATAAAACAATAAAAACATTACTGGTGCATCTTGAAACAAAACAGTGGCACTGACATATTTAAAGATACATGTCAGCTCAAAATATGCATTTAGTCTAGGACTAGGTTTAAGCCTTGTTCTAACCTTTAAAAAATCACTATGGTCACATGCTACAGTATCTCAAATTCAGATATCAAATATTTTGACAAGCTAACTGGCAGAAGCATCGGAGTACATCTCGGGCCAGTTTAATATCTCCATTCAGCTCATCAAACAACCAGGAGTAATTCTTTCCAACTTTCTATCATACGTTTGGTTGAAACATTGATTTTAAATCTCCATTACTACTACTTTCCTGTAAACTATGAAATGCTTTAATTGGAGAAACAAAAAGAGTGTGAAAATTCTGTTTTAGTCAGATGTTTTCTCAAAAGAGCCCTGTGGACATTATTTTAAACAGCTTTTACAAGGTTAAAACTGTACTAAAAGATATATTTTTCCCACTATTGTTTGCCTTTATTTAATTTAAAGGAGAGTCTGGATTTCCTTTATTTTCCTTAAAGTATAACGAATCAACTTTACCTAATTAACTTGGCTAAGATAGGTGTTGAGCAGCACACAAAAAACAAAAAAAAAAAAAACCTGTGAATACCTTAAAGGTTCATGAAACCCTACAACACATTTTTTGAGATGTTAACAGATATGTACCGGTTGCACATCAATGAAAACAACAATTGCACTCATTATGTTTATTATTAAGGGAAAAGTGGTAATCTTTAGTTTTTTTCTGGGCTATTTCGTTCTTCCGGTTGAAAAAGCAAAGTTGAACAAACGTCAGGAAAAGTGAGGTTATTTCATAGTGGAGACTGGCTGCAGTGGCTGGAGAGTACACATTTAGGCTACGTCATTAGTTTGTCCGTATTACTCATGAAAATACACTCTTTTAATCCAATCACTGTGTTGTATTACACATGAGATCGTGTAGCAGCAGAGAATTCAAATGTCAGACAAGACCGGTTCGCTGCTGTTCGTTCACCTCTGCCTATTTAGCTTTGCATTCATACACGTGTCATAAGTGTACCAGTACAGTAGCCCAAAAGTGTTATTTGCATTTTCCACACGATGTGATCAGAGCTGGAGTTTGACTACCAACGTATAGAAAATATAACTGTAACAATATTTAATATGTAAAAACAACACGCAAAGTGCATGAGACCGGTTTCTGCACGGAACATCACGATAAGTTCAACAACACTCGCAAAGCGGATCAGTTGTTTCACAGCATGTTTCAAGTTTTATGAACATGTTTCACATATTGCTCCCAACAAGAACCAGCACCGTGTATGCACACATTATGTCATCTTCAAGTGAAATGTGCAAATAAGGACTCGGTGGTACGTCTGATCATGAATTCGATGACAATATTAATTTTTTCTGATACGCAGAAGACAATAACGTAGACCTAAAATTCAAAGAATTGACAAAAGAAGTAACGTTCAGCACCACTTTATGTGTTATGTTTGTTTTCATTCAGTATCTATTTTAAAAACTATCGCTTGATTAATCGGTTATCGGCCAACGTGGTCCAACCTAGTTATCATTAATCGCTAAAATCCACTATCGTTTGACCTCTAGTGCTGAGAAAAATGTCAATATGTAGGTCACACTTACAAAAATGGGAAATCGGTGCATCTCTAATACAAACTAAATAGAAATGGGTTCACAAAATAAAAACTAAGCAAAAAATATCAATCTGCCTAATGAAACTAATGAAAATGAAACTGATATTTATAGTAAATTTGAAAATGATATTAAAATAAAAATGATTTTAAAAATGCAAAACTATAATAACCTTGGTGAAAACATTGCCGGTTCAGTCCGACCTGGCTATGTCTAATTACTGAAAGTGAAAGAGACAGGGTGTCTGCAAAGGTTTGGGGGTCAGGCGCCTCTAACATCTGGATGTCAGCTTGGATGGAGGCTGAGTGTCTGAGAGGCCAGACAACGTGCCCGCTCCATTACATGAACTTGCAAAGACATTAGGCAACAACCAGAACCCCGACAAATCCCGCCACCCTGCAGACAAAACTGTCTATGGTATCAAGCCAGTGTGCCTGCACAAAATAAAACACAAGAGTATAATCAGTCAAAAATGGTATGCTAACAAAGAACAGACTGATTTAATGAACCGACAAGACTAATTCTAGCCTGGGGACTAGACTCATTGTAGCCATTAATAAGGACATGCACACAGTAGGGAAATGAACTCTTAATAGGAGGCCTCACTAGAGAGATATGCATCACAGGCCAAATGAATTTCATTAAACCAGGTGAGGAGGGATTTGGATATGCGTTTCCGTTTTTCCCTCAGCAGTTAAGCACAGGTGATGCTAAGTGACCTGTAAAGTTTCTGTTGATTACAGACTAAATTAAGCAGCAAAAGTTATTCAACATGCTCTGTTTCAGGCTCAAACTAGATGTTTGGGTTAAATCAGGGCCTAAATTTGGCCTTTGCATGGAAACAGAGCAGCAGTGTGAAATGGTCAATAGTTCCACCTCATCATGGCATTTGAGCTTGACATTTAAACAAACATATCAAACATCGGTGAGATATGGCAAACGTCCCTGTGAAGCACTGGCACAAAGTGACATTAGTGTTGGAGAATGTCGAATCCTCATTTCCATGCACGCAATAACATGCATACAAATGCAGGAAAAAGCTTCTGAATAAAGGGAAACCGTCACATTACGCCACTGCTGATGACTCCTTGAGCTAAGATGGATATGATTTTTATGTACTGTTAGGCAGCCACAATTGCAGTGTTCCAAAACATAGAGGAGCTGCGTATCAAAGTAGCGTTTTAAGGCATGACACGTAGGCAATGTAATTACGCTGCCACATTTAAGCCAAATTCTAAGACTGCATATCCTTTGTGCAGCGCAGTGAATAACTAAAACCAAGATGGCAAACATAATGATAGAAACATGATATTCCATTAAAGATATATATAAAGTTAATGGTTTATTAAAGGTTTAATAAGGTTAATTAAATATATATTGATTTATCCAATATTAGTTTCCTTTTTTTTTTTTTGCATATTAGCTTCACAGAAACCACAGAGTGCATGCATGAAAGTGACTGCCTCACACTATGGCGAGTCGTCAAGAAAACCCTGCAGAAGTGATCTGGATTAGCTAAGATATAGGCTACAGGAGGAGGGTGACGTGTTGGTTTAGCCATGTGTGAATGTTTGTAATGCCATGCAGCAGCAGGCCTGGGTGAGGTCTAGCAGAAAGATGAAGCGTTGGGAAGAAGATTAATGTGCCTAGACTCCACAGTTCATCATCTCAGGAATCCGTCTAGAAGTAGCTGGTTGGGCTAAACGCTATTCCATACTCCAACAACGCTCCGCCGCCAAGGTCACAGCAGAGAAGCGTAAAGATGATAGGGTTAAATCTGACCAGAACAGTGAAATGAATCCAGACAGAGGAACAAGGACAATGTACAAACACAAAGGTTTACAAAAACAGCTCAACAGAAATAATGGATTAAGGTTGGAAATTCAAATTAGTTCCCATAGCAAAGGAACTTCGGCTGACAATTAAATGTTAAAGTTATGACGTGCCAGTGAAGAGCTAAAAATTGGGTTGTGATAGTTTTGACAATTTGACAACTATGGCCAAAATAGCTGGGCTGCCATGGGGGAAATGACAGAGCAAATGCTAAAAGAACAAACTCAAATGCTCTTTATCTTATATCTTAATATATCAATTTTTCTTCAAATAGCCTACTGTATTTCCTAAAAGCAACAACATGCCCAAAAAGACACAAAAAAATAGGCACAAAAGGCAGTGAAATTTGCATTCCATTCAAACTAGGGCTGCAACAAACAATTATTTTGATAATCTATTAATCTGTCGATTAGGCCTGTTTCTGATTAATCAATTAATCAGATGAAAAATCTAAATTATTATACATTAAAAATTATTTTCTAAGTAAAAATGTATATTAATCCATTAGTTTAAAATGCTATTCCACATACCCAGTGCTGTCCTCCAAACAATGTGTAATATAAAGCCTATGAAAACAAATATAGTGAATGTATTTATGTACAGCACATTATATACAAACGTTACATTCTAAACCTAAAAACAACTGATTACTTACTATTTTAAAGTAGAAATTAAAACGACTAAATTAAAAATGATAATAAACAAAAGCAAAAATGTTAACTTTTACAAGGTATGGGGAACACACACATTCACTCGTCTGAACATAGTAATTATACTACATTAAAAGGATAGTTTACCCAATGAAAATTATCCCATAGTTTACTCACCCTCAAGCCAACCTAGGTGTATATGAAAAATCCTGTCTCTTCCAAGCTTTATAATGGGAATGAATGGTACCACAGAATTTGAAGCCCAAAAAAGCACATCCATCCATCATAAAAGTAATCCATACAGCTCCAGGGGGATAATAAAGGCCTTCTGATGCGAAGTGGTGTGCTTTTGTAAGAAAAATATCCATATTTAAAACTTTATAAACTATAATCAATGGCTTCTGGTTTGATACGCATGTTCCTACTGGCGCTCGTTCATTGAAGTTTGACAAAACTCAGTGCCTTTGTTTGTTCCTGGAGTGAATAGCTCCATAGATATGTAGGCTATAGTTTTGATTCTATTTCTATTTCTTCTATACAAGAGCGTCATTGCGCCGAATTATCGCATTCTGTGTGAAAGGCCCTTCAGAGGCATTAAACCTCACAGGCATCTGTCAAAGCACGACAGGGCAAGATGCGGTAAACACTTATGCTTTTGTTTGAAGCGCTTATAAGGCATTCTCACGTTTCGGACAACTTGGATCATGTACCTTTTTCCACAGCAGCTCACTCCGAGTCCTCCACTATTTTCCATATGTGTTTTGTCCATAGCAATGGGTTATTCACTACTGTAAATCTACATGACTGGCTGATGGTTTCCGAGCACAGTGCAAAAAAGCGACTAATCGATAATTAAATTCGTTGCCGATTATTTTATCATCGATAATAATCGATTTTATCGATTAGTTTTTCCAGCCCTAACTCAAACTATAAAATTCGTTTCCATCTAAATTAACAACTCCACAAATTGAACACCATAACTGTAATTCAGTAAAATTTGTTTGCAGTCTAGCTGCAACCCACCCTTGAAAGAAGACATTTATCCTGTTATTTCGACTCTTTATGTGGGTGTCAAACTCTTCCTTTGGACAACAAGAGCTGAATGTTATCCATATAAAAATAGGACTTGGTGTAACATAAGAGGGGGTTGAGAAACATCACAAAGACAACCTAATCCTTCGAAATGAAAACAGATCTTGCTCGGCACAGAAAATCTTTACGGGGAAAAGATTGGTGTTTACTGCCAAGGACAATTCATAGTATAACAGAAACACACCAAGAATATACTCCGCTGGGTGCCATCCAGCACTAATAAAAGGAGGGAAATAAAATGCTTTTGTTCTCACTTGGAGAAATACACAAAGTCTAAATCTCTAGCCTCCCAGATGAGTGCTTACTGTCCAAAACAAAACCTTTATAATTTTGTCATAAAATGAAGACACCAAAATACATTGTGCTGCAGTTTCTGAATAATGAATGTCTAACCCAGAGATTCTGCAGTGAAATCTTCCCAGGAAAAAGGACAAGATTGCAAAATGTGACTGAAAATTGAAACACAAGTCTCATACACTAAAAGCAGAAGTGCTTGTCTCACACTCAGAAAACTATTTTAAGCTGTTGCACCTGCAGAAACATGCACTTGGCTTCAACACAAACTATTAGAAAAATGCCATGAAAACTCAAAGCCATTGTTTAAAGTCTTCAAAGTGTCCTGTATAATACTGTTAGTGGGTGTGTTGTTATGGTTGTCTACTACCATCTTGCTGCTCATTTCTAAAGTATTAATATTGTGCTTAGTATAAACACATTTTATGTTATCCATAAATAACTAGGATTTGCATAATAGACTTGCCAAAATACTGCACAAGAAATCTCACAATGCAATAATCTCACTGACTTGGCCCTCTATTGAATGATCAAGAACAATGAGTTCAATGTTTTCACAAAATTACATTATATATAATATATCATTTCTTAATCTGATTTGACTGCCAAGACATTTTTACACACAAGTATATTAAAAATGTAATAATGATTTCTTGTCAAGATGATAAACCATTCACTGAATTAATAATGCATCTCAGTAGGGTCATGTGACAAAAACTATTTTTTTTTTTTTCATTATGCATTCTGTTTGGCGTGCTTTTTTATTTTTAAAATAGTATGCAACATACAGTTTATACTGTAAAGTATTCAGTACTATGCTAGTAATCCATTTCAAACACAGCCAGATAGTAATATATTGTGTTGCGTCCTGCAACTGTCTGCTAATTCAAATTAATTAAATCAATCAATCTTCTCTACAAATGTGGGACTGTTTGAATTACTCAGTAAAATTAGCAAACACTTAAACACGATTAAGATGGGAGACAGAAGCAAGAGCGGAGACATGGAGTGTATAGAGTTTATGAGCCATGTCGTAAGCCAAAATAAACACACACAAAAAAAAAAAATAATAATTCACAGAATATTTCTAAAGTCCTTTTTAAACAAATTTTTAGTGCAAATTTGTCCTTGCACTAAGCACTACCGACATGATGCTACTGCCTGAAAATATGACGTGAAACTGAAAGAGAAATAGAGACAGTGGCATAAATATCTAAGCTAGAAGAATAAATCCCCCAGGCTACAAAAAGTTATTATGTCAGATTCAACCAAAAAGAGAAGGGAGAGAGTGGCCTCCAGACACAATGGTGTCCAGTTTTTCAGAGCATTCTTCATTTTGGAGCTCCTCAGGGGTGGGGATGGGTGTGTTCTGAACTCTCTGTTCTTCTTCCAGATGTTTCTTGTTGTCTAGATGAGGGGAGGGAGGAGAGGTTATACAACCGTAACTCCTCTCTCTGAGTGCAGAGAAAAGCCGGAAGATGAAGAAAAGTCCTAAGGAAGTTCACAGAGGCTAGTCAGCCTTATTATTTGTGCTGTTTTGTTTTTTTTTTTACTAAACCAATGACATCCTCAGAAAACCCCCTCCTCAAGACTAAATGATTATGGAGGAAGGGTGAGTTTCATTTAGAATACTCTATTTTACTGAGAAGGCTTCGCCTCAGATTCCATCAGATCTTCACTAGCTCTTTTGTTTTTATTGTTGTTTTTCCATTCAAGTCGCTTCCTGCTGGATTCTCAATTGTTTCAGCTCTAATCCCTTCACAGCCTATTGGTTTCATTACCAGCCTGCCTTATTGCTGCCACATTTCTCAACTTTTCTCCTCCTTAATGAAAACAGCCTCTCCATAATCATACCCACGGTTACAATGTCTTCTTCCAGCACCCAGGAAATTGCTTTTGCAGGTGCGATCCATCAAGACTGGACACATGGTCTCTTTTAACAACAAAAGCATGTTTGGGAAAACTTCTTTCATTCATTATTAATGCATCACAAAATGTTGTAAAATGATAGACATCAGTATTGAACAACTGTGACTAACCATGCTCTGTGTAGTAAGACGCTCCCTTCATTTTTCTACAGGGAATCCAATTTGCTACTGAAATGAACACAGTGAATATCAAACCGGACGCTGTGCATGATCAGATAACCCATCATGCACTGTGGAGAGAGGCGATTATCTTGTGCTGGGCTGCGTGGCCTTTTCTGGGAGAGAAAATGAATCTAGGCACTAGCGTCCGTGATGATTGTTTTAAATAGATCCTGCTGAGGAACATGAGTGGGGTAACTGTAAGCGGAAAGTACAGTGATCACATGGAATCACCTGTAAAGCATAGTTAGATGTTTATTATAGGGGTGTCCTGAACCGATCTCAAGGATCGCTATCTGGGCAGATTAAGTGTTTTTTTTAACTAATCTGTATCGGGTATCTTAAAGGGTTAGTTCACCCAAAAATTTTAAACAGTAATTACTCACCCTCATGTTGTTGCAATGGGTTGAGTTTTGCATTGGACTTGACTGACAGGCTTGCATTGACACCGCAACCTTCATTCTTTCTAACCTTATCTAACCTTTATCAGTTTGGACCAATGTCAGTGCAGCACGAGCCGATCTTGATCAGGCGACACGGTTACTACAAAGCGCTCCAGTAAAGAAAGCATTTGAATTCATCACAGAAGTAATAACATCGCTGCGAGATCTAGTGAGAAGCATTCAAATTTCTCTGTTATTAACCGTAGATCTCTATTAGATCAAACAGCGCTGACAAGGAAACCAGGAGAAACATTGTGCCATGAATGAACTAGTTATAGGCTTTAAGTCCACAGATCAGCAACATTCACCATGGATTTAATGTAGTAACACTAACTGTAACCATGAAAGTTTGGCAGGAATAGTAAAATGATTTCAAAGTATGTCACATATTTTTCCAGCACTTCAAGACTCAAATATTATCATATTTAAATGTTATTTTTAATCTGATGACCAAAACATTATTTGTTCATCCTTCAAAGATTACCCTCATTTATAAAACTAAAATTTTCAAGATGCAGAAAACTCACACTTATTTAAAAATAAAAAAGACATTAAAGTACCATTGTAATTAGTAGGTGGCTGCCAATTCCACTCCCAAATATTTATTTTTTAATCAATTTGCTTTTGAATTATTATTTCGACATTATGAATAAAAATGCTGCCCTCAAAAGTTAATCTGGAGCTGTGCAAACTTAAAATAAAACTGTACATTGTGTAAGTTAAGTATATTTTTTACCAAGGCATTTGTCAGTAATAAAGTGAAAATGGGGGAAAATGTGAGCAGAAAATTTAGGGGCACACATTAAATCAGCTTGCAATGCAATTATTCAAATTTCCCCCAAAATAACTGTAATACTGACAAATTATTTAATAATAAATAGACTTAACGTACAGATATTACAATGTGCAGTTTTATTTTAAGTTCACAGGGTTTCAGACAAACATTTGAGGGCAGCAGCACCGGAGCCACTGAGTTCTACAGAAAATATCTGGTAGCACTGGGGCTGACAATAAAGCACTAAGCTTAATTTAGATGAAATTAACTTTATTATCATTCATAATGTCTTAATATTAATTAAAAAGCAAAACGAGTAAAACAACTGATATTAGGGAGTGAAAATAGCCAATAAACATCCTACTGTTTACAATGGTAATTCATTTTTTATTTATTTAAAGTGTTTAAATAAGATGTTTTCTAAAACATATAATATTGTAGTTTTGAAGTGCTGGAAAAAGATGTGTAGTACTTGTAAGCGTTTGTCTATTTCTGTCACAATACTATAGTTAAGGTTAGAGTTACTACATTAGCCTAAATACATGGTGAATGTTGCTGATTTGTGGGTGAATGGTGAATGGTAAATGAAGCCTTCCTTCTATAAGTGTTTCTCCTGGTTTCCACGTCAGCATTGTTTAATCTGATATCTATGGTTTATAACAGAGAACTCGGCGCCGAATCGGAATGTTTCTCACTGGATCTCGCAGCGATGATGTTATTAATTCTGAGGCGAATTCAATGGATTTCTTCACTGGATCTCCAGAGTCTGGATCTCCTAGTAACAGCGTCGCCTGATCGAGATCGGCCCGCGACTGGCAAGTTCAGGGCACTGCGCTGTCTATTATTGGTCCGAACTAATAAACGGTCCGTGAAGCATAAATGAGTAGCGCATTTCCGTTCTGCTTTCATTTTGTTTTAATTCGGTGCTCGGTAACGTTGTGGTCGCGCCAGTGTGACCTAAATAAATATTTGGTCGCACAGGCAGGAAAAATGGTTGCAGTCTGGAGCCCTGCGACCGATAGTGGATTTTAGCGACAATTGTTATGGACCATACTGGCCGATAAGCGATTAATCAAGCGATTAATCAATCACATTTTTTTATTGGATACTAAATGAAAACAAACAGCACTTCAATTAAAATAGTGCTGAACTTTATTACAAAAAAAAACAGTACTGCACCACATGTGCACCATGAATATTAGGGGTGTAACGGTTCCCGGTTAAAAAAAAAAAAAAAAAGGAACCGTACCATCTCCACCCACGGTTCGGCACACACTTGCGCCGCAGTTCATCTTAAATCTGACTATAGTATGGTTTGTTGAAAATAACGCATAAAACAGATTCACGCTAATGTACGTTTCTGTCGATGGATACACATTCTGGCTTCCCAATACATTTCAACAGTGATGATAAAAAAAAAACGTAGACAAAACACTCACTCTTTGTAAACTTTGTTCAATGGGAGTGCCGTACGCTCTAATATGATCAGTCATTTACGCCGTCATCACCTGGGTGTTGATAGCTAGGGAGCACAGGTGAGATCTGAACAGCACACATTGCTATCTGTGTTTAAACTAAACTCATTTAAGCCCTGCCAATTTAAACATTCAAGTGCAAGAAGACGCGAATGAGAACTTGCGTGCACGCTGTTAGAAGAATTGTGTGCGCACTCATCCGAAGCGCGCGCACGAAAAGCCGCAGATATAGAGTGCAAATATAGAGTATAATAGAGCACATATAGAGTTAATCTCTATATAAAGCATACAGACTATATTAAAGCCACAGAAAGACAATGTGTTCGAATTTTAAAGAGCTAAAAGTAATTTTTTTTAAACATAATATAAGTAGCGTTTCAGAAAACAATCTGTTTAGTTCCCACTTAATACTTCCTATTCTTTTCCTTTTATCCTATTCCTTTTTCTATTTTCTGAAAAGCTCCTTTGGAACGATGTAAAACAACAACTTACTCCAAAAAAGTGCTAAACAAATTCAATTCAATTTAATGAAGTGAGAGCTATAAATATAAAGAATTTGTTAGCGGACATAACAGTTCTTTTTTTTTTTTTTTTGTGCCCGGCTCTATTTTGAGCTCAGTTTAACAGATTGCCACTAATCCAGAGTCTGCTCAGAGGGAAGCAACAAGGGGAAGGGTGGAAACGATACACAGCTTCCTGTTTGCATGATTAACGAGTGTGCCAGTTGGGGATAAGATCAATACACAGCAGCCTTTTACAGGACTCTCTAATGTTGCAATTTCTACCTCTGCGCCGCTCCTCCTCCTGTCCCAAAGCCATTTTATGAGATATGATCAATTCTAGTCAGTAATGGGATATTAGTTAGCTTTGTGTTGGTGGGGGCATTGCACAGGAACCATGTCTCTAGAGACAATCATATCTGTGATTTTGTTGATAGAGATATTAAAAATATTAAGAAGCTTGTCATCATACACAGTGAAGTGCTGGCAGGAGGAAGTGATGGGAGGGAGTGTGTTTATAAAAGAAGGAGAGGATAGTTTCCTTCTCCTCGCCACACCATACCGATGGTTATCTCCACCCCAGTTAGAAAATACTAATAGCCTAATACTAATAGCCTAATATCAGCAGCAAATACTAACGAGTCGGTCCCAGCAGGATTTCACTTTTTTTTTTTTCTGTGTGTGATTTTTTGCTACCAAAATTACTGATTTTGTGGTGGCAATTTCCCCAAAAAATGTTTACCACATTTACAAGATTATATATAATGTTATTTGCTCAATAGTCATACATGGCACAGAGGAAAAACAAAGTACTGCATAAATATTGTTTATTTTGGTATCTTAGCAAATTCTGATACATTTTAACTTTTAAAACAACCTTTCAGGCTTGGAAAGGGGGGTGGTGAGTTTGGTCCACAGCCTTATTACACAAGTCTTCACAAATCTGAAATAGTGCATTGTTCCGAATATAAGAATGTTTTTTCTAAGAAATACATCTGAAAAAAAACGTGTTTGTCTTATATTCAGGGTCTAAACATTTACGTCAATAATACACCCGCAACAATAGGTTGTGCCAAATACGCGTAAAACGAGAAATACAGTGTGTCAGAGTGTAATGTTAGAAGATTTCGAGTGCAAAAATACAGTCTTAAAAACGCAAACGGTCAAAGAATAGCTTACCTTCTAACAGCCGCGTGTTTGCGTGCCTTGCTGACGGGACCAAACTTCCAACATACGTGATTTTAAAACGTAAGATGGTACCCTTGTTTTTTGTGGGCTACAGGTTATTTTTACGGTATGCCAAAAAGTGTTATTTTTAAATGTGATCATTGGTACATTTTACCAGTATTTACCATACTTTCAATACAAAAAAATAAATATGAAAAATATACAATATGAAAATTATTTTCAAATAAAAGCATTTTCTTTATAATAATGTCTTTATAAAATGTAAAATTGTTCCAAAAGGTGCATCTTGAAAAAAAGATTGTATAAACAGGGTCGTATTATATTCTGAACAATATGGTAATGATAATAATAGTTATTGTGGTTGTTGTTTTAGCTAGGTAGGCTAGAGTAACTGTGTACATCTACCTTTAATAACATAATCACTTATAATTAAAAAGTCCTCAATTAATAAATAATCAAGTAAACATTCAGTAATAAAATTAGAACAAAGAAAATGATAATAGGATAAATAAATGCAACAAAAAGATACAGATAGAAACAATGCTTTAAGTTTAAGTAGCCTACTGTTTTGTTTCTCCTGTTGTTGTTTGATTAAAATTAACGGAACAGACAGCAGTGTGTAGGCTATATTAGGTTGCTATCACTTTAAGACCTACAGTAATGCACGGATCCACTACTGACACGCGTCCCAAACTGTTTTCTCTTTGTTTACGTGAGACATAACCGCCAAGACAGAACATATAAACACAATTATGTGTGCATTTGACTGTTGAAGCGCAATAAGCCTAGAAAGTGAGCACAATTCAGTATTTGCAAGGTGACACGCAAAATGCGCACGGACAGAACTAGAAGTTATGCTGCTGTGGTATGCCGTTTCAGTTTTACAGAGCGTGCAGAGCACCATTTTATTCGGTCTCAGTTTATAAAATTTCCGAACTTTAGACAGGGCTCAATATTTTTGTAATAACGACTAATTTTCAGCATGCCCGGGAGTTTGAGCCGCCATCATTGGGGATGAACATAAACAGAGCAACTCATTTACATAATCAATTACTTTGATGCGTCATTCCAGCCCTACAAGAGAGAAATGTGGGAATGTGAAAAAGAGTCTTTTGAGCATTGGCAACTACAGTTTCTGTCTTAAACATCCTGGGGCAGGAATCAGAAACACTTAGGGGCTGGAGACTACATCAGAAGATGAGACAATATGAAAAGACAGGTTGAAAGTTGTCAAGAATACAATGATGTATGAAGATGTTGCCAGCCAAAAAAAAAAAAAAAAAAAAAAAAAAAGCAGCAGCAGCAGCAGCAGCCGCCATCTGTTGGTTGTGCCTTACTGCCCTTCCACTCATATGGGTGCTGAGTGCCCATGCTCGGCTCAATGCGCTCTGAAAATCAGGACTGATTCCCCGGCTCATCTGTGTTAATATTCCACAACAAACTGCTCACAGATGGAGCATTTAGGAACATAAGCTCCCTGTGTGGGTTCCTCTTTATTTCATTTCTCATCACTTGTGATGGAGTTGTTGTCTCAAAACCCTGCAGGGATTCTGTTTCCTCCTGGCTATGTTGAGTTTGAAGGCCACCAAATGATGTTGATGTTAAAATGATAAATAATTTGCTGAGAGAGAGAGAGAGAGAGAGAGAGAGAGAGAGAGAGAGAGAGAGAGAGAGAGAGAGAGAGAGAGAGAGAGAGAGAGAGAGAGAGAGAGAGAGAGAGAGAGAGAGAGAGAGAGAGAGAGAGAGAGAGAGAGAGAGAGAGAGAGAGAGAGAGAAAGAGATTGAGAGAGAGAGAGAGATTGAGAGAGAGAGAGAGATTGAGAGAGATTGAGAGAGAGAGAGAGAGAGAGAGAGAGAGAGAGAGAGAGAGAGAGAGAGAGAGAGAGAGAGATATTGAGAGAGATTAAAACAATGCAACTGTTCAGGCTCTCAATTATCATTCCCCCTCCCTGGGTCCCACTTTTATAGCTGTTAAGAGTCACTCTTATAATAAGCCATTGCTTATGTATAATGTTGTTATGGAATTTTATTACTGCAATATCAAGGATGGTCCAACAAACATAAATAAATACATCTCATGCAGACATCCTGTTGATTGCTACCACACTCTCGGATTTCCTCCAGCCATTCTCTTGGATATGAATTAAACTGAATGGTTTCATATATCTTGCATCTTTCATCATGATCCTCCCTCTAAACAACAGCAATTTGGCCTAGGAGAGCTACCATGAATTGCAATAATATCCTCTCATGAGCTCGGGCGACATAAGATCAATCTATCAAGCTGAAATATATAGGTCAAGCCTGGGCTCCTAAACATGTCAGGTCATGGTGTGAGGTCTTGCTTAATCCTCAAACTCACTGCTTTCTCTGTTGCTTAATAAAGGGTCTCCCTGAAGAATGAACAGGAACCAGTGAGTAAACGGTTCCATGCATTCCAACAGACTAAGACAGATCACAAAAGCACAGAGACATGAAAGATCAAGCCCTGACAACCACAGACCAGCAGTGTGTTTCTCTAACCTTTCGTCTTTTGTCTGCAAATAAAGTAGATGTGTGCATATTGTAATTTAATTGAGTAGTCTCATATTTCAATCCCATTCACTTTCTTTGAAGCAGCTGGTCACAGATGCGTGACACAGGAAGTGTCCCTAACAAGCTCTATTGATGAAATTACCTGCACCCAGCTGCCAGGGGTCAAAGTTCAGAGAAAGGCCATGCTTATAGATTAAATTAACCTAGTAAGAGAGAAAGGCTGACCTCACAACACAGCCAGCTCTCCACTTCAGAAAGGCTGGTACTGAATTTGAATTTTGGAGTTCCCCCTCTGAAATGTCAGGCTCTGTTCTGTGTAGTACAGTTTTGTAAATTGAGTACCACAATTAAATCCAAATTAATCCTGACATGCTGATGGTCTTTTCAGCATTCACTTAAGAGCTAACAGCAATGACGCCTGCTTCCAAACATTACAGTTGCTCACCCTGTCATATGCCATCTCCATTCACTTGTCTCAGACAGAGTTTAATTATCAAAACCCATATTCTCTATTGTGAAAGCATGATTAGTGTGATGATGGTTTCTGCTATTGTATTTAATCTTCATGTTGCTCTTTCAGCTTGTTCACTCAAATCCACAATAATAAAAAAAAAAGAATCAGGATCCAGCACAAAGAGACCTCCAACAGATGCCAGAGGCCAGAAAGTGTGGTCAATGTCTGCAAACAGAAGTAACTTGTATGAGATTGTGGCTGAAGGAGCTAGCAAAAGGGAGAGGGAGAGAGAGAGGAGGGGAGGGAGGGAGGCAGAGGGGGTGGGGGTAGAAGTAATAAATCAGAACGAAATCTCAAAGATGAAACCCATTATCCTTCCAGCAGAAATACAAGAGTTATGAGAATGAACGCATCTAAAAACAGAGCTAAAATGAATAGGCTGTTAAAGGCAAATGGGGAGTACAATAAAATGCATTAAAGTACTACAGTGAGCAATGGCTCGTCTTACTCTTTCTCTCTGCCCCGCGTACGTGCTGAAAGACAGGCTGAATTTTCTAAGAGGAAACAACAGACATTGCTAACTCCCTAAAGCCCTGAAGAGAAAGGGGGCAGACCTCACTGTTATGACTGAAATCCCTAGACTGTCCCCAGGCCAAGCTGGAGGTGATGGGAATCTACACACAGGTATTGAAAGAAAGTACACACACACATTCTCACTACTGGCGCCTGAATCATCTCTAAGGTATTAGTTGCTACCAAACACCTGAGGTAAATAAAAGTAGAAAAAAAATGTAAGAATAAACCACACTTCAAAAATTCAAAACCAACAGAGCTATGTATGTCAGACAGAGCCAGAAGAAATGTCCCAACACTCCTCCTGGGACCTCTGATCCACCTCAACGTATTGTGCTCATGACCAAACCCATGTGCAACTCATCAAAAGGCAAAAATATGTAACATAATATCATTAACAAATTATTCAGCCTAAATAGTGAAATACACAATCCACATAATATCAGTGCACAATGATAGAACTTCACAATTATTTTAAAAGGGATAGTTCACCCAAAAATGAAATTTGGATCATAATTATATATCTGTATTAATTTCATTCAAAACAAGGACTGTTTATAGTGACTATTTACCGTCAAGCTCTACCAAAGATACACAAAAAAAACACCCTAAAAGTAAAGAGCATATCAGAGCATAGCATTCTACATCCAGCCCGCATCTATCCAGATTTAAAAAATAAAGCTTTGAAATCACTGATGGCAAAATGGTACTTCATATTAATTAAAGGGACACTTCACCCATTTGCATTAAGCTTTGCATTGTTAGAAACCCAGTCATACTATTGAATGGTCGTGCAACACTCTCTCATTTTCCCCTGAGACGGGAGAAATCTGTTATTTACCTCTTACACTTCCTCCTACAATGACGCAAAAATCGTCATTTTGCGTCATTGTAGGAGGAAGTGTTACAGGGGGGGATTTCTGTTAAGACTACAGACACTAGTTTCTCATCTTTCCCAGGGTGGGGCGCGCTCACGCTACAGACCTATTACAGATCAGTGGGTGGGACTTTACTCTCTGAAACTGAAAGCAATGTCCTCCATCTTGTTTGAAGCTAAGCTAACAGGCGCTGTGGAGACAGATGTAAAGTTATGACAATAGCGGAGGAGAGTGCTCAATATGATATAGAAGAAGAGGATTTCGGAAGTCTGATGCTTGAATCAGGTGTTTGTGGCTACCTTTACAAGCCGCATTATAGCGAAGAGCAGCCGAGGCAGAAGACCTGCCTGCCGCGGACGAGGAGCCCGGACTGGCTCGAGTTAGGGCGGACTGGTGGCGCCGGTGATCTCACAATGCAGCTACGAACCGCTACGAACACAGAGATAGAGTCCGTCTGCGGCAAAGAATTTCAACGATGACAATTTCTCCTGGACGAAATCTCTGAATCAGACGAGGACACGGACGTTTGTGTTGAGAACTATCCTAGTTTCGCACCGCATATGTTCTGACTGAACATCCAGGTACCATGCAATAATTCACCTTTTCGAAAGAAATACAAACGAGGAGTAATGCACTATATGAGTTCGCCAACTAACTAGACATTTTGTGTGAATGTGAAATGAATTTCAAGCTCTGGTAGTAGCTAGCCTTGTAGACGGAAGAGTGATTTCTCTTATAGGCAGATATGCGCTTTCTGGATTAGTGGGAGTGGCTTGCGGAGCTGTGCAATGTGGTGCATTGTGGGAGTTGTTGTCTTTCATACAAATGCGTTCTGAAGTTATTTTTTGTCTTTTCTCGGTCACGAAGGCACCAAATTCAAAAATTATTTTACATTTCGACTACATATATGACCCACTTTAAATAAAAAAACAATGTTCAAATGGGTGAAATGACCCTTTAAACATGATGTGCTGTTTTGGAAGATGATCTTGAGTAGGACGTGACTTGGGTCTGTCTCTCAATCTCACACAATAGTCTGTTCTCACGAACAGCTTCAGAAGACATTCAATTTAGCACAAATATGGACTAGCCTATTTTATGACACTTTTATGGTGGGCTTCTAATAAAAAAAAAAAGAATTTCTTTAAAAAAAAAACTTGTTTTTTCTGCAAAAAATACAGGTTTGGAACAGCTAATAAAAATAGCATTTTCATTTTTAGGTGAATTAATCTAATAAAACAACCTTCATGTCAGACACCAGTAGTAATTTAGCATTCTTCTCAAAATACACAAGATCTAATTTGAAGAGAACTCATCCCTTGAGAGGGGATCAAATCCTTTGCATTCCACAGACAAATAAAACATTCATGGGAATGTGATGTAAGCAATTGTGATTTGAGAGAGAGGAAAAGCATTTCTCTGTGTGGCTGACACCAACAGTACTGACACTTGGGCCTTACTTGTTAGTGCACATTCTTTGCATGTACAATGCCTAAGCGCTTGCACAGTAACATTCTTTTCAGAAACGCTTGTCTATTAACTAACGCCTTAGGCTGTCCTTCCAAAATTTACCAGTACAATGGGTGTTTATGAGTGATGGCCCGCTCGAATACAAGAACCTGATTATGAAAAAGGCCTTCTGCACTAAAATGAGGAACATGTGAGGCATGCAGAATAGCAGAAGCTTCAGTATCGATGGACCTCCACCACAAACAGCCCACATAATCACTTCATCCTGATTTAATGGAGGTAGTAAATTAACAACCACTGTGTATCAAAGCACACCGTGACCTTTGCTGCGTATAAATCACAGCTTCCATTGTGCTGCCAGATCTCCCTTTCAAACAATTTGTCACAACGTAATACCACACAAAACCCTACCATGCTGGGGAAGCTACGGTTGTGGGAGGATGAAAGGTCTGCCTCAGCAAATAGCAGCTAAAACAAAAGCCTACAAGTGCTAGGTGAAACAACTATACAGTCATATGACAACATCTATTCTGTACAGGTATAAATCATGCCATGATAAAAGTCAACAAAAGAGAAGCTTTAAGGTTTACCACCAAAATAAAGGATAGATGATTTAATGTTTGCAAATGAAGAAATTAAAACAGCCATAACTAAGTACGGCTGTCACGGTTCCTTGATTAAATTCGAGTGAATTGCATGTTGCCCATGTCAATTAACCGGCAAAACCGGCACAATCCATGAACCGCATTATTAGACCGTTTTCAAAGGCTGCACAATATATTAAAACCATTTAAAAATCATAATATAGCATAGCGCTATACCGCTATTGTATAATCACAAAAGCCCTATTCGCAATGGATTAGCATTAAAAAACTGCAGTGTCAATCAACAGTCGTGGGAGGGGCTTGTGCAAAAGTACGTCACACTGCCCCGAATCTGAGAACGGCTTGTTCTGATTATGATGCTTATGATTAATGGGGATTTTAAAAAAAGCACAAGGTGGATTTTTATCATTATAGGGTGGTTGTACACACACTGCCAACACACATTTGCATAACAGGTGCCCTTTAAATTGATATGCTGCGGGTTTCAGGGTAATAATGTGCATTTGTAAACACATAACCTAAAACGTCTGACACCCTTTGTGTTTATATGCCTATCTCAAATAAAAATCCAACATTGCAGATATTAACTACTGAAATGCACAACTAACACCAGTGCTGTAGATTTGTATAACAAGTCATAACACTACTTTGCAATAAAATTCCCCCCAAGTGTTTATTGTTGTATCAGATTTAGAAAAGGATTGGCTGTTGTGTCATCTGTCCCTAGTGAGTTTGGACTGCTTATAACATTCACCTGAACACAATGGTCGCCATTTCACCAGATTTGTAACATAAATAGCCTAATTTATAAACCAACACCAACACAGAAGAATACATCAATATGTTTCTAAATATCATATGCCAAGTGTTGTTCAAAATAAAAGTTTACCCTTGCTCTGAGGTCGCATGTTTTGATGTCCACGTGTTGTTGTACAAGAAATGACAGCGGCTGTAGCATTGTGTTAACTTCCCAAAAGTATTTGCCAGCTACCCATAAATCTGTAAAACACTGCAGTAAGATGCAAGACCATGGTGCTAAATTCAGTCCAGAACCCCAGATTCAGAAGCAAAAATATAAAATTAGCTTAATTTAGTATTTGTTTTGTACCATTTTTTTTAATTTACAGAATTTTACAACAGTCGGCACCAATGCAAATCTCAATCACACCATATATGACATATAGGGTTTCTTTTCTGGACATAATAAACCCAATTCAGTAATACTGTCGAGACCTGCTGCTAAAGAGGTGGGAGACACAGTGGGACGCATGTTCAAAACCCCTCAAAACAGTCAACGCTTAGGCTACATCATGCTTCTCTGCATAGTCACATTTACTGGTAGGAACTGCTGTTGCCACACATTCCTTCACAAAGAGCACTGGCTGAAAGCCACATTCCTGAAACCCACGAAGAACTTGATGCTTTTCCTGGTTTATGTTTACAGAGATAAGAGCCTTGGCCCTCCCTTAACATTAACCTTTAAACTCTGCACAGCCTTAGATACTTGCGTTCAAACGATCAGGCTTATACATACACAGTATGCACAGTACTTCAATGGGATGTTCAACTATAAATACCTACATGACATTATCTAAGGAAAGTTTAAAAGACACCTGTGTGCAGTGCATCCAACTGTTTGTTGGATGCTTTACGTGTGTGCAGTTAAACATAATATCTTAGACTATGATAATGAAACTATAAAACATAACAATAGGTTTAGGTTAATAAACCCATTTTCGATTAATCGATTACAGTTCTGTTAGTGATTGCTCAGACACGCCGAAATGCTCGACAGCGACCCCTGTTGGTAAGAATCAGAGTAGCAACCTATGAGAACAATACTGCACATTCTCCATTCTCCTGCTGTCAATACTATCACCAATCCTCCCTGCAAAGGTGACAAGCATTAAAAATACAGCCATTAAAAACACAGACATAAACATTAACGTACCTGTGACATCTGAGGCCTGAAGTTGATCTGCTTTAGGTCCACGGATCCAGGAGACAGATTGTGCAGGATCTGGCACAGGAGCACCCCATCTCTGAGCGCCTGGGCCAGGTCGAACACGACCGCTGAGGGCCAAACAACCCGGTGGTTCGGGGGCAAAACCTTACAGTCTATCAACCAGCGACCGCACTGCCTCCACTCCTCCATATTGACAGAAATGAAGCAGAATAATGGCAAAAATAAAAACTAGAAATCTCGCAGCCTGGCGCACGCAAATAAAAAAAAAGTGCCAAGATAAAGCTGACGTGAAATGATCCCAGTTCCTCTCTGCAGTCCAAAGGGCACTAAACTGCTTATAGGTCAATTATATGGGAATGGTTTTTCCCAGGATACACGCTTAACAACTTTTTTAACGAATTAAATCCAGCTGGTTTGAGATTGAGTACTACTAACAGCTCGGCATGTTGTAATATAGAGCTATTTTAGAATTTGTATTACGAAATTGTTTCACTTATTGAGTTAAATTATAGGTAAACTCAAATAAATGTCGTACAGTAAGTAAAGAGCTAATATACGACTGAGATGTGTTTTCCCCTCAGAGAATCAGTCGAGTTTCCTCTTCTTCATCATGGACTGACATATTTGGCTCTGCAAACGCGTCCTGTCACAGCAAAAAAATGTGTCTCCCAGGACAACAATAGATATTTTCCTTAACAAGAAATGCTGGGAAAGCCTGCAAAGCAGCTGCTACACGCAATTTCGGACGGTTTATCAAAGTTCTACCGTTAAATGAAGGAATAAATCCATGGTTTTCAGTCTTCGGTAGATAGCTCCTCAAAAGCTCTCGCGCACCAGGCGGGATGTGATCTAAATAACGTCCAACTCCAGACAGAATTCGGTCCAAACTTGTTTTTAAAACTTCTTGAGTAAAATATCACAACGCTCCGTGAAACGCACAAACTCTGCCGTCTTTGACGCGAAAACTGTTGTCCGTCCCGTTCCTTTTGCTTCCACGGATAGAGGAACGCCGCGAGGGCTTGCTGCTGGACATTCGTCCGTTGAGTCGCGATGGTTTTTCGATGGTTTCTCAGTTCATCTCAGTGTAGATGGTTGGAGTGTTTTGATTTCTCCGCTCGCGTGAAGTGTGGACGCGTGAGCGCGCGCAGCAGCAGGAGAAAGGGCGCGCGGTGGTGAGATCGCATCTGGGTTCCGGTCGCGCTCGTTCACGTGTGAGGAGGAGGAGAGGGTCGGTCTCACTAAATTAGCCTCTTTTTTATTATCTAGGAAATTCAGGAGACATCACAATAAATACGAGCATGTAAAGAAAATGTATATTTAGCTTGCCATTATCACAAAACTCAACCCGACTGGCTTACTGTTATTCACTTGAAATGTTGATTTGAGTTTAAATTATATTATAAACTTTCTTGTAGATTATGTTAAAGCTAACACTATTTAAAATGATAAATAAATTATAAATTAAATTATCTTAACGATTGGTATTTAGATTAATATATTTTTTATTACTATGCAATCCAGGTTACTTTGTCAATGGACAGGTTTGTTAAGTATTTAGGATTCCCTGGGAGACTTCAATCATGAAATGTAGTCTTGATCAGCTTAATGTGTGTGCCAAGTAATTTATGTATTCCTTAAAATACAGTATCAACATAGTGAAGTCTCACTCCATTTTATAGGGCTCTTCGATTCACCTCAGTGGAAGTATTTACATAGATGAGACATGTATGTTTTGCTTGTCTAGATGGAAACTTTCTGTAGTGTGACTAATTTACCCTGGGTCCAATAGGAAAAATCAAACATTCACATTCAGCATATGAAAGATGGCTTTTTGAGTCAGATGTGAGTAGCTGTCACAATACTAAAAGCATTAATCCATCTTGGTCTCTCTTGTGAGTGGGCACCATGTTCTAAACCCTGCAGCAACAAAGTCACATGTTCCTTCCCTCAGAAAGTGACTAAAACCAGATACATGCATAGTATGCGTGTGTAATTGAATAAATGATTGGGCCAGTATCACTCCAGTTTTACCCATTACTTTTTTCTATTATTATAAAACTTCTGTTAGCATAATATGTAAAAAAATGTTTTACAATAATCCTCTTGTAACCATACCAGACATAAGCAACTCCAGGAGAAATGGAACACCATTCCCATCTAGTGGTCAGAGGCGGTACTTCAGTGGTCCTGTCCTCAAACGGTGAAAAATATTACTAGTTTTACCAATTCTTAAAACTAATCAAATTATGAAAGCATAAATTATTCATATCATAGTTCATAAAGTTTTTTTTATGGTAGCATACTGACAAAACTGCAAAAAGGCATGTCCACAAAAAAAAAAAAAAGAGCAAAAATTGAAAGTAAACACAAAATAAAGGCATTTTGTCATTTATTTTATGAAAAAAATTTTTTTACCCCGGTGTACAAGACATTCCAATTACATCAAATGTTAGCTTCTACTACTGCCTCCCAACTCAACATCTCAAACCTCTGGCCCGTATCGCAATAAACAAGCCTAAATCTACTCACACTGTATTCTTGAATTTGTTGACTGACATTTACATAAGTATAACTATAAACAGCTCAAAAAATATGTATAAGAAAAATACAATAAATCAGCATGCATGTCAAAGATAAAAAGCAAACTTTTTGTTTTAAATATAAAAAGAACTTTCTTTTCAAAACAGGGCCTAAAATGAAATTAGTTTGTGAATATATATAATTTTTTATCTATATAGTCATATATTTTTTCTTTTCAGTCTGTATCTAAAAGAAAACATTAAAAGAAACTGGATAGGACTTTGTATCAGACACTCAGAAGTGATTCAGGGAAGTGTTGCAGTCATGCGCTCTCAAACAACAGACAACAACGAAACCATGAATACCATTACTACAATTTAAAAATAATTGATTTGACTACATCTATTAGTGTTTTAATTAGTCTGAAAGAAACATGTCCTTCATGAATTTTGGATTTGTCAAAATTACTACAAAATTAAATGATTTTGCAACGGGTTAAAAAGACTTCTTAACAGCTGCCCATAAACCAAATGTGTCAGAAAATGAAATAAACACCAGATCCCTTTGCAATACTTTCAACTGTTAAAAAAAAAAAAAAAGTCAGGGAGGACATTACAATATCTTACAAACACATCCGGAAATAATCAAACGCATTGTTGGATAGAAAAGCAATCCACATGAGGATTAGCTAGAAAACTTCTAAGGGAAAACAACTCATTCAAAACCCAAATGATTGAACTGTGTACTATTATAAGATCTACTGTAGACTTACATTCATGAATCAATTTTGTAAGAGCATGAGAAGAGGAAGACTCTGTGATTTAACTATCATTGTCAAAACAGTAAGAAATGCATCGTCATTTGATTTATAACAATATGGCAGTAAAGATCAAGATCCAGATAACATTTACTGCTTCCAGGTGTCAGTGTCCACATGACCAACACACCCAGTCTCATTCAAAGTTATCTGATGTACAAATGCCAGTCAGAGGTGAAACTATTTGAAACTCAGTATATTTATTGCTGACCAAGACGTTTAATAAAACAGGAAGTCCGCAAGTCCAGCTGACTGAATTACATGTTCACGTCATTGCAAAGCATCTGAAGCAAACCATCAAATCTACTTGATTCCCATGAAAATATTTTCCTCTACCATACATGTATTAGCTGGAGAGTGTGAGATTGTTGTATAATTGTTCTACAGCTATAATAATGGCCAAATTAACTTTAAAGAGCTAGTTATGCTAATTAAAGCAATTTGTTCCCCATACCATTTAAAAGATTTGTGACTATTGGGAAAGGCATGATTTTCAGACACTTTTTAGTTTACGAGAGGACATTAATATGAGGAACAAATAATAAAAATAAAAAAAATCAATAATGGCACAGCGCCCAATGGGGAAATATCAGGCCACAGCAACAAAAAACACACAAAAAAAAACACCAATAAATACAACAGACTGGTGCAAAAGTGAACTCAGGAGAGAAGAATGTGAGCTTTCTGTTTTCCGCACTCTCTGGTGAGATGGGATGGCTTAAGTTTGCAATGGCAACATACAACATTACCAGGACGCCAAAGAAGAGAACTGGAACTGTAAAGTATGCTTCAAGACTTCCTCTCGTTGAAGATTGACATTTGGACATCCCTTTCAGAGTCAGTGGAAATAAAAAGCAATTTATTAGTTTGCTTTTTTATCTGTAATTTTCTTCATGACATTTCCAAAAGAAAAAAATGTTCTGACATGATGCATTTTTATTGTCTCTTTTCTTATAAAAAGTCTCAGAGGAGAAATAACCTTGACTGCATACAATGTTTTTTTTTTTAAAATAAAAAAGTAAATAAAAAGTGTTCAGTCGGAGTCACTGCTGTCTGAAGTGGAGCCACTGGAGCTGCTGCTGCCCGAGTCTGAGGAACTGCTGCTGCCGCTGAGCCGAGAGGGGCCCGAGCCTCCTTTCTCTGAGACCAAAGAGACAAACACAAATGTTACTGAAACCAACAAACTTTATATTTGCATTCCAAAAAAAAAAAAAAACCTTGTGAAAAAAAGAACAAATGTCAAGTTGTCCTTAGTGATTGATTAGGGTAACACTTTACAATAAGGTTACCATGAACTAAGAATAAACAATACTTCTACAGCATTTATTAATCTTAGTTAATATTAATTTCAACATTTACAAATACATTATTAAAATCAAAGGTTGTATGTGTTATTAGTTAACCCACTGTGAACTAACATGAACAAACAATGAACAGCTGGATTTTTATTAACTAACATTAACAAAGATGAATAAATACTGTAACAAATGTTTTGCTCATTGTTAGTTCATGTTAGTTGATACATTAATGTTAACTAATGAACCTTATGGTAACGTGTGACCATGATTAGCAATGTATTTAATGATGATAAAAAAAACACCATCAGTTTTATATAGTCACCATATTTTGAAAACGACCCAAGCGTGTTGTGAACGGCACATTCCAGGGCCCAGTTTTATGGCAGGGCCCCTCTCTAATTGCAACAGTGGAGAAAGGTTTGCTAAATTTCGACTAGGTCTTGGTGGACTGGCACAAACAAAATGTCCAATACCATCAGATAAGGATGCTAGGACAATTGACAGACACCTCAAGCGCAGGAAGGGCAGGACTTCTCATTGATCTCCTGATCAAAACACAGGCTAAGTTTAAAACACATTTTTTTGTTTAAAAGCAGAGGGTCTGTTCTTCCTTTTGATATATTGCAAGTTCAGATATTCATACACCAAAATATTCTGGGGGCCATGAAATATTTGTGAAAATTATCAAAAATGCTGCAGGTGGCTGGCAACTTTTTTTTTTTAACGCTGGCGGGGAAAGAGTTAAGGACCTTTTGTATACAGCAGTAGTGGCTGAAACAAAGGTAGGTCACAATGATCCATCCAAATCCATTCATAACTATGTTTGGAAACCTTAAAAAGAATGTAAACTCCAAAACATCCATTAGAAATAAGTATCCTCAATGACAGCTATTTGTAGTGCAACATCCTAAACAAATTCAGTTGTTAATGTGCAACTGAATGCATGCATGACAGTTTAATCTTTTTCTATCTATTTAGAACATTGCCAAAGGTATTCTGGTGGTGGTTTGGAAAGTGAGAAATGGAATGGAGAACTGGAATGGAGAAGCTCCAACTTGCAATCTCCTCCTCAGAAAGGGATAAATATGCAGTTTCAACATACACTCCTTTTTCTCAGGCTCCGGCCCAAAACAGGGAAGGCAAAGATTCTGATCAAAGTTCTGAGTCACCTATCTAGAGAGACTGTAAAAGATACAACGTCCTGAGTCTCCAGCCTGCAAAAGGTGTAACAGACACAGATTACATGCTCTGAGTCTACAGCTTGTGAGGCAGCAACAGTTAGAACCACGTTCTGAGCCCTCCAGTTTGTGAGGAAAGGTACATTAACAAACACTACATTCAGAGTCTTCGTCCAGCGAGACAGAAACAACTATAGCACATCCCGAGTCTCCATGTCAGAGAGAAAAAAGCGGATTGACCAAGTTCTGAGTGTCTGGCCCAGAGAGGCAAAGACATATACAGACACATTTGCAACAACGTTATGCTCAGGAGAGCAAAACCCTCACTTCAAAGTCCCTTCGTCTGCATGTTCCAGGTTGTTAAGGACCTTCTGCACCTACTTCAGGGCCTCATCTGCGTGTTCCAGATTTTCGGTCCCCTTTTGGTGCTCCAGGAGATCAGCATCCCACAGAGCTTCATGTTTAAGGTTGCTGAAATGGATTCTGGCTCCTTTTCCCACTGAACTGTCACCCAGCACAACTGGCGGAAGACGTCACCGCCATCGGACTGCTCATTCAACCACGTGGAATGTAAATATCACTTAACCAAACCTTTGTCCAGTAACCTTGGCATTGTTGTATATTATCAGTATATTTCTAATTTACATTAGAGGTAACAGAAATGATGCTGTTTGTTTAATAACAGATAATCTGTCATTCATTTGTTTGATGTATAATATTATAAGGATCTTCACCTTATTAATTAGTTTAGAGGAACAACAATTTCTCTCATTCATGGTATTCATTTGTGACCCGATCTGGCGAAATGAGTCGGAAGTCGCAACGTTCCATTTTAAGATATGGGCCGATTATGTGGAATTTTTGTGCTAAATTTCAAAGAACAGACATTCAAAAATAATCTCCTAAAGTTTCGTAGTCCAGATAATTGAGTAAAGGTATTTAAATGACTATTAAAGTTTACAAAGTTTTACTAAATTCGCTGGAAATTAATATTGCTTTTCTCAACTCCTCTCGTCACCTCTGAGCATTTCCCGGGAATCCCCTCAAACGTCTCTGCTCTCCAAATATGGTGTTACACGTTGTATAGAACCAATCAAAAAGCTTAGAAAAGTACACAAACGCTGATCATTTGTCAATGGGAAGCCCCATTTAGACTGACCGGCACGCGATTGGTCCAGCCATCCTCCTGTCAGACTCGCAGCGCTCTGTGTAAACAAGCTAGCAGATCTCCTCAGAAAGATTAAATATTATTACTTTGAGAAATGTCGCTGTCAAAAGAGAGCAAAGTCGCCAAAAAGTCACCAAAAGCGTTGAACTCACTGGAGGCTTCTATCTAACCTAAGCTCTGCTGCTGGTCATCAAGAGTGGCTAAGGCTAGTCAGTGATTTTTTTGGATCTGGAGACGGAGACGTGTCATCCTCTGATGACAGCGACAGCCCTGTGGTATTTATCGTGTATGGATGTGAGTGAGTGCAATTATTCTGTGAGTGTATTTATCTGCAAGGAGAATCCATTACAATGTGTTTGATTTATTTTAACCCAATATTTAATTGTTGGTATCTCCGTTTTGATAGGATATCTAGGATATCATTTGAAAGCTTATGGTCTCCTCTTTCCATTAATACCAAAATCTAAATTTTGAAATTTGGGTCACTGTGACTCATTTTGCTGGATCAGGTCACATTTAGTAGCTGTGCTGACTTGTTTATCTTTTTGTTAAAAAAATGATTACACTGCCTTGTGTTGAGAATGCCAAATCCTTACATTTATGGTGCCCATTTAGCATTAATCACAAAAAGCGACAGCAGTGCCGTCTGGCATTTAGCTATGCGTGTTGGCCAAGAATGTGCACTTACGTGGAGGTTTCCTCTGTTTCTTCTGTAAACAGGACTTGACATATCGCTCCAGCTCACGTAAAGTGGAAGGTTTGAGCGTCTCAAAATCTATTTCGATTTCGTCAGGGTTGGAATCCCGCAGCGAAGGCTCTCTGGACTGAATGATGTGGACCACCCTACCCAACTTCTCTCCAGGAAGCCGGTTGATGTCGAGGCTAAGTTGCCGTTTCTCGTCGTACGTCATGGGGAGTGACATCTCCTCGTCAGACTCGTAGCCTGGCCCTCTGCCACCCTTCTTTGGTTGCCTGTTACAATCATAGAGCAGAAACACTTTATAGCTTAATTGATTGTTTCAAACTCAAGTTACAATACAAAACCAGAACAGCTCAAAAAGAAGCAAACCTGTTGCCTGGAACAGTGCTGTTAGCCTTTCTGGCAGGGCCCTTTTTCTGCTGGGCTGGTTTCGGTGGCTGTACTGGCTTGCCTTTCTCCTCTGGCTTGGATTTGTTGAGCTTGATCTCTTTCTTTTTCTTATCCTTTTCTTTCTTCTCTTTCTTTTTCTTTGGTTTACTTACAGGGGCCTGAGAAAGAGCGGCTAGCTGTTCGTGGACAGCTTTCAGCTGGGGAGAGCCAAGAAGGGGGTGTTAGTGATTTGCTCAAAGTCAGGAAAAGCATCACTTATTGTACAAGACATTTACATTTGTTCATGAATTATGGAACAAAACAAATGCAAAACAACTGTCATTACTGAAATAAATAAATAAATAAACAAACTCCCTACCCAGATTCTTTTTAACAACAAAAAATCATTCATGTCCGTTTTTTCCTGTGATTCCAAGTACAGGGTGTATTTCAGAAAAACAGAATGAAAGGAAATAGTACCTAAGGTTTCAGAAACAATTCTGCCCTTTACTACTAGAGGTGAAACAGTTCCATAAAAAGTACATAATTTAAAATATAATGGCATGCTTGTGTCTAGCAATGCTTTTGCTGCTTACTAGTGCCTCACAATGGCCAGATACACTATATATCCTGACAAGATTTCACGAAATGTCTGTAATTTTACAATGTGGCATCTATTGTGACCGTTTATGGCTAATTGAAAATACCAACAATAAAATTTTACAAAATGGATAATCGTTATGTGTATACTTTCCAATTCAATGCAAGGCAACATATCTGGTAATTACACAACAACCCAAAACAGTGAATTGTGACAATACGGGATTTTTTTCACACCTATTAACCACACAGCCATGCTAAATGTTGAAGCACAGAATGAGACTGTTGGCTCATCCTATGAAAACATTTCTGAAATCCAGGTCACATTAAAATGCTTTAAAGGCATACATGTGGATAAAGGGCAGTTAGAACCTCTAATTGTCTTCTGGAACTAGCAATAGTTTGTCTAAATGCAAAGCAAGCCAACATGAACAAAGACATTTCACATACAACACACACTTATCTATTCATTCCCACAACTTTCAGCACTTCCATCCTATACACCCACACAGCTGGGTTCCCAACTCCACCCAACAAAGTCAATATTTTTCTGCTGCTTTTAACCCTCTACCGCTGATCTCACTATCCATATCATGCGCTTGACCATCTAATACAAATAATGAAAGCAACTAGTATAGCTAATACACAATGTTCATAGGCAGGGACAGGGAAATAAAAAAATAAAATCACCTGATTATTCTTGGTGCACCCGTTTTTTATCCCCTGTCTGCTACCAATGGGGTGCTCCAAAGAGATACACTGGTAAAAAAAATGGCAAGGGAAGAAAATATGATATAGTGCTACAGTAAGAGAAACAAAGCCACACAAAAAAATGCTACATCTACATTTAGGAATTTAATGCAAAGCAATATATGCAGCTGGTTGCGGTAGAGGGCTAAAACGCAGCTCTACGTATCAGTACACAATCCAAACTGAAAACAGAGAGAGTTATTTTAAGTGGAAGCCCCTCTAGGTCTTACAGAGCAAAAGCATTGATTGAAACAGTCATGTGGGTGTAGTTTGAAAAGGATAATCAGAAAGGTTGACATATCAAGAGGCCTGAGAGAACATCTCTGAGCCTGGAGAGATTAAGGGTACTTGATCCTTGTTTTGAAACCCACCTGTTCCGCACCCACCTGTTCCTGCAGCTCGGCGAGCCGGGTGGCCCTCTCCTCCTCGGAGTCGGAGCTGTCAGAGGTAGAGGAGTCGCCACTGCTCTCACTGCTGACAGTACTCTTACTGACCACACCGGCCCCGCCTACACCGCCTGCCCCAGCCACTTCCACTGGCTCATCAGGCATCTTTGCAAAACGCATTTCAAAGACATCCTGAGAGAAAAGAAAGAAGAAAAATGTCACTAAACTATTCAATAATTCTTTTGAAATAATGAAATTAAAGGTGTGTAAAAGGAGAGATTGCCAAATGGGTGGGGGGAGAGACCTCACCTGCAGCTTTCTGGCCATAGCGACCACCTCATGATCAGGTGGGTTGTACTTGTAACAATTTGAGAACATTAATCTGACATCTGCAGCAAAACTCTGTGCATCCTGGTACTCTCGACTGTCCATTTTTTTCTGCAAGCAGTGGGGGAAAATTTCCAAAATTAATTCAAAAACTAGCACTAAACTGCAATACTTGATCACTTGTAACAATAAAAATCAAGGCATTATAACAGCTTTTTATGCAAAATCAACATACTTTCACTGTGCTTAAGTCCATGGGGTGTTTGATTATGTCATGGTAGTCATGTAGCTCAAGAGCCTCCGCGTCGACGGGCTTATAAAAAGGCCAGGCATATGCAGCGTGTTTTTTGGAGAGCATTTCTTTAAGGATGACCTCGCAGTACTTGAGTTGCTCTGAAAGCCTGCCCTTTTTGCCTCCATGCACGCCTAGTTCACCATCTTCAAAATCCTTTTTAGGTGGTTTGATGGGCCGACCAGTGCTCTCTCGCCTGGATGCCACTTTTCCCTCTTTGCCTTCTAAAGGAGGGGTGGGCGACTGACTCCTGCTCGCGGTGATGGCAGAGGTAGTAGGGGTGGTTGTGTCTGCTTTCCTCTTTACCCCCTTCTTCTAGGAAACAGAACAAACCACACATGGAGAAACACAAAGCCAGTGGTTAGGCACTGCCACTGCATTTATCTTGTGATACTTTAATGGGGACCTAGTATGCCCTTTTCAAAAGATGTACAGTAAGTCTGTCAAATACACACAAAATTCACATAAACAGTTGGCTAAGTATGTGAACAAACCACAGGGAAAGAAACCGCATGGGTAAATTAGATATATATGTATTAAAGTGACAGCAGCATAATATACAGTACCTACTGCTGTATATTCTGTTAAAGGGGTGGTTCGGGATTTTTGACATCGGACCTAATTTTTAAGTCAGCCTGGTTGTTTTTCATCAGTGGAGACATTTTTTTTTAAAAATTATCCAGTCCTTATATTTTGGATAGTTAGCCGATGCTAGGCTAGCGCGAGTCAAGGGTAGATGTTAGCCAGCCATTAAAAACCGTTTTACCCACTCCACAGTGCACCAAACGCAAATCAATTATAACACTAGACTATCGATGCAAATGTCCGTTGAGAGAATAATGTTAGAAATCAAACTTACCTTTCATCACATTGCATTAGTTATAATTTGTTCCCTGTAATCATAAGCCTTGTCTACAGCAGCAGCGGAGTGATATTGATTACCTAGGCAACCGAGTGAGCCGGTACACACATGTACTGCACTCACTGTAGTGCGCTTCTTTTCTGTGTTTACTTTTTGCCGCATTACTAACTGGAGCAAAGTAAAATTCCGCAGCTGCTGAGAAACTAGTTCCTTTGGGATCATTGAGATGAACGGTAAGTTTGATTTCTAACATTATTCTCTCAACGTACATTTGCATCGATAGTCTAGTGTTATAATTGATTTGCGTTTGGTGCACTGTAGAGTGGGTAAAACGGTTTTTAATGGCTGGCTAACATCTACCCTTGACTCGCGCTAGCCTAGCATCGGCTAACTATCCAAATATAAGGACTGGATAATTTTTTTTAAAAAATGTCTCCACTGATGAATAACAACCAGGCTGACTTAAAAATGAGGTCCGATGTCAAAAATCACGAACCACCCCTTTAATATGAATTAATAAAAGAAAAAAAATTAAAATCACTCACTGCTCCTGATTGAACAACTAGTAGCTTTAATTAGAATAGATTTCTTAAATGCTCTGGCGAGGAGATAAACATGGCGGACTGTGTACAGCTCACTGAGGGGAGGAGCTAAGCTAATGTTGCAGTCTCCGTTGCCAGTCGTGGGGGGGGCCTGATCCAATGTGACATCACATTGGAGTACATTCCTGAACTGCTCATTTTGAGACACTGTTTTACATTTATGGGGAAAATACCAAACGGAGTGGATGGCTTTTTACCACAATAGGGTGGTTGTGTACACACACAGCGGACACACAAATATGTTCAAAAACAACATAAAAGTGAATTTTGCATAATCATTCCCCTTTAAGAGGTCCTGCAACTTACTTTGACCATGGGTTGCGACGGAGGCATGGCGGGTATCATGGCGGCAGCGGTTGTGTTTTGCACAGCTGGTAAGCTAGGGGTGATCGTGGGAGCTGGAGCTGGAACTGGAGATGCGACCGCTGTCTCTGAACTCGGTGAGGTGGCATCAGGGAAAACAGAAGTGGGTGAGCCAGAGGAGACGGACACATCCTGCTGACCTGCATTTGTATAATTAGAAAAATAACAATTTGTTTTTACTTGCGTATGAACACAGAACATTATTCGTCATTCAGACAATTTCAATTTTACCAGGTCCAGCTGGTTTGCGCCCTTTACCCTTCGGAGCAGGAGGAAGAAGCTCAACCTCTTCCTGAGGCATCAGGGCCACTTTCTGAAGGAAGATCTTCTCTAATGCTTGTGCCATCAACACAATGTCATCTGTTGGCTGAGAAAGCAAACAAGAATGAATTGGATTTGCCAAAGCAGCCTCATCCCTGAACTTTTAAAACGGATTGAGCCAAGCCATACCTTGTTATATATATAACAGTTTGTGAACATTGTGTTGAAGTCCTGCATACACTCGCTTGCACTCCAGTAGTACACGCTCTCAAGTCTTTTCTTGATGGTGCCCATGTCCATTGGGCTCTTTATGATCTTGTGATAGTCCTGGACACCAAAAAGAAGCAGAACATCTTTCAACATCACATTAATATAAAAATCAATAAGGATCAACTAATTGACAAGCTCTCATGCTCGAGGGAAAACAGAGCCTAGATTTATGATTATTCAAAATGATGGATGCTAAAACAGCTATAACCACTCACCGGAAGACCAAGCTTAACAGCATCAACAGGCTGGTAGAAAGGCCATGCAAATTGGTGCCTCCACAGCGTCTTTACAACTACATTTTGCATGTACTGCAGCTGGTTAGTCTTGCGGCCAGGTTTGGTAGGGTTAGTCACTTCAGGCGGAGGAGGGTTGGCAACTGCAGGAGGCTCTGGGGTTGCTGAAGTGACCGTTGACATTTTGGCAAAGAGGGGGAAAACAGCTTAATGGGGGGGAAAGGGGTCTTAATTATTCTGCACAGGCAGACTTATTTTCAATTTGATTTCTCTTTATGCTTTTCAGTTTCTCTCTCTTTTAGCTCTTCAGTCATCTGAGAGAGACCACATCCCATTGCAGGACCCAACCTTTGACCTCTAAAAAACAAGAAACATAACACAAGTCAGAACAAACGCTTACCAATGCATTTAAAAGCTTTATGATGTTAAAAGACAAACAATACTGCAATTATATTAAAATAGTTCATACTTTAAGGCACAATGAAACTAATGTAGCGACAGATCTTTTCCATATTGTGAACGGAATGAATATCTTAGTTAAACATTTTCAGGGAAAGGAATAAAAATGTAGAGCAGGAACTTGGTTTTATCCACCAGTGATCACTTGATTGGAGGCAGAACTGAATGTGAGCTTGCAGTTCATTTTAAGAAAGGGTAAGCGAACCAAATGATTAGAGAAATCAAGCACACATCACCACAGAGATGTGTGGCTTCACCAGAAGATTGAGTTATGACATATACCATGTCATGCCAACTTTAAGAATCATTTCCCGAATTATAATAACAAGCCTCCAATTGTCCATACACAAAACCTAAGCACTGACAACTCAATTTGTAAAGAATCCCATACATGTGTACAAGCTGAGCTATTATAAACTGAGCGTGCTGACAGGTAATAACATGGACATTCATTCCGACCTGGAAATGCTATAATGATGGATTATGTTCTTGACATGTCAAATAACACCCCGTTTTCTAACCCTTCCCTGAAAGCATTTATTAAGAAAATTCTGTCATGATTTAATTCTTCAGCAGTTTCAAGCCAGCATGACTTTTCTCAGGAATACAAAAGGAGCAGAATGACGTCTCAGTCACCATTCACTTTTATGGTATGGAGGATGAAATGGAAGTAAATAGTGACTGAGACTTTTTCGCAACACAGAAAGTTCACCTTGGGTATAAAAAAATTATGACAGAATGGTGAAAACTACAACTTAAAATTTATTTTCATCAGCAAATATTAATGAGTTTACATGTGTGAAACGACAGCAGTAGTCGCAGCATTACGTTACCGCGTAAACAATCATGCCGCCTCACTGGACTAGGTCCACTCACCGTTTCAAAATAAAATTAATTGTTCCCTTTAAAAATATGCATTTTATTTTTATTTTAAAAACTCACGTTTACTAGAGTATCAACACCCAAAACGGCTAAAACAAACATTAGATTAATTATCATCTAACTGCTGCACACCCATGCCGCGACTAGGAGAAAATGTAATCAAAATGAATTATTTCCAACGCAGCCTTTATATTGCATAACTCCAGCCTCCCGTCACAAATATAGCCATTAACCAGCATATGTATAAAATAAACAGCCTCCTGGTTTATCTGCACAAGAGAAAATAGAACCGGCGCGCAGAACGAGCAGCTGATTAGCTTTAGCACAGAGTCAGTCACACATATAAAGATGGCGCGCAGCTACAGCTGGCTAACAGAGTTAGCATCCACGCTGACCGTCTCAACACCTTCCCGAGCCTCTATTATTGATTCACACCCACCCGTAATACATACAAATAAATTATAGCTAAATAAAGAGGCATATAACTGCTTAGCGAGTGAACGAGCTAATTTGGTCATGTTACTTCAGAGAGGCTTTGTTGTACTGTCGCTTTGTTGAAAACAACTAGCCACTTGCTAACGGCTTCTCGTGAGACTCACTAATTGAACGCGAACAATATTACAATTTTGACATGGAAGGCGAATTACAATGTTAAAATATGTTGTTTAATTAAAAATGTAGTACATTACTCACTCAGGGGCTTTAGGAAAGGGGCAAGCGTGTGGAGATCCTAGTGGCTCGTCGCTTGTTTGGAGGCTGGGCAGCAGCACAGAGATGAGGTACACGGACGGAGCGTTGTGCGCATGCGCATTGGCGCGCTATGTCCAACGCCAAGCCATTTGCTCTTTAGTAGTAATAGTGCGACTCCTTTATTCTTCTTTATTTTATTCCCACTGAGATTATATGTTGATTTTCTTATTTCTATAATCTAAGTCCTCTGCACTTTTAATAAAACGTAAATTCGCCCCCTTTTTTCGGGAAAGTGAGTTCACGTAGAGGTTCTCATGGGACAATGTAAATACATCTAGATTTAAATTCAACGGACAAGATATTGGCAAGCATTTTATTCTCATCCTAAACGATCCATGAATAATCTCCACTCATACTGGAAGCCAGAGGGCACTCTATCCAGAAAGTCCAAAATGGACTCATGGAAGTAATAACTTATGACATTCCAGGAAATCCCTTATTTGGTCAAAGGTATCCAGCTATCCCTGTAGCTGAATAAAACAACTGAAAAGTTTTGACTGATGAAACGTGAAGACGTTTATTAACAATACCATATGATTACAGCAATATATGGTTTGTTTGTGTTTTTCAAGCCATCTCAGGGTGTTTTCATCATAATAAAGTAAATGTTATTGTAGTGCTAAGTGACATTTTTACATTGTCTAAAATCCATGATAACTTACTTGTTTGTAAAACATAAACGAATTTGTAAATTATTGTGTTTGTAGATCATAAAATTGTCAAATGTAGGAAAATATAGGGAAAAATATTTTAGAATAAAAATTATAGGTTATTGTTCAGCAGTGTAGGCTATTTGATTTCTTAAAAGGCTATTTAAAAATATATATTTATATTGACCCTATTTATACTGAGAATTTTTTTTATTAATTATAGAAATATCAGCAAATATCATTTATAATATATATATATATATATATATATATATAGTCTTTGCTTAATATAATGGCATATCTATGTTATATTTTAATACCTCTTTAATGCCACATAATGTATAATATAGCTACATTTTTATAATAATATTTGCTAAAAATTATGACGATCAGAAATACTTGCAAAATATAAACAACGTATTTGGTAGATCTACTTTCAAGTAACATTAAGATTAGCATAATTACATTGTGCACGGTAGGGTCTAGATCGGCGTTTGAAAAAATGTCCCTCTTGGTCTGCCGTTGAGCTTTGCGCATGCGGAGTTGTTGTCACTGCCACATTACCGCCTGAGCTTGCGGTAGAGAGAGGCGCTCATCCACTATCGTATTCACTACGATCATTTGATCATTGCATGGTCAAAACGGCCTAGCGCGCGATTCATGAACAAATCTCCACCCAAACCCAGTAGTGGACTCATACCAGAAGCCGAAAGCAGCTCTTATTACCTCCTCAGCAGCCGCCGGTGAGTGATTTTACTCGCTGCTTTTGTTGTCTGAATGTATGGGAGAGAGAGAGAGATAGGCATGTGTGCAGAGAAAAGAGATACATCAATCTGTGCTTCATTCATGTTATGGGGAATGGGACTGACGACTGAAACGATCGCGGTAAAAACATGATTTTGGACACGAAGTTGTGTAAATTACACAGATATCCTATCTGCTAGATTGCAGGTGATCCATCGTTTCTCTGAGGCCCTGCGTCTCTCAGATAGCCTAGCACTAGCAGCTAACAGTGATGGTGTTTTCACTGGTCTGCTCCTGACACAGACACGAGCTTTGTAAATTATATCTAGGTTTTAGCTTGGGTGTTTATCCAGATGATTTTAGACTGAAGTCAATGTCCCATTGCCAACAGTCTTGCCATGCATGTTGCGGCGAGGAAACACTGTTTTATCAGACTGTGTATTATTAAATGTTTTTTTTTTTTCTTAGGTCAACCTTTTGTCTTTTGATTTTATTAGTATACACACAATAAAAAAAAATTGTCCAAATGAGTTATATACAGTGTGCAAAGTGTGTTTACATGTACAGGTGTGCTTAAAACGCTACAGTCCTTCCAGAATTTGAAAGATTGTGAAGTTGTATTAATTTTATTCATTTAAAAAAATAATTTGAACCTGAATTTATTATCCTATTTATTTGTTTACACACTGTTGGTGCTTTATTTTTCAATTGTCCGCATTGGTAAAGCTGCGATCTCAACATCATATAGTGGGAAAAGCTCAAGCATGCAGAGCATGCTGGGAAACCAAAGTACTTAGAGCACCTGTAGGCTTTTTGTCAGGGGGGCAGATTCACAGCCCTGGACAAACCAGGAACAATGACGCCGAGAACCCAAAACAATATATTAAAACGTAATTTTTTAGCATTTAGACATTTGAACAGGATTTTTAGTGTAAATTAAATGTAGTTACCATTTGTTTTGTAACAGAAGTTTACACACATACCACATTACGTTGATAAAAATTCTAAAATGAATGTGATTTCACATTCTAAAATGATAAAGATTACATTTTGCAAGGATTACATTTGCAAAGGTAAATTAAATATATAAACACGAGCAGGCAGAACTGTATGCTATTCATATTGTAAAGATGTGACAACCAATACCAGTAAGCTGACATGTGCTCGATAGTTTTACATGTAGGCCTATTGAGTGACACCCACGCAGGATTCGCACCTGAACAATTTTGATGATCAATTACAGATTATGATGTGATAACGCCTAACCGAATTCCTCCATTTATTGTGTCATCCAAATTAGAAGACTAATATCATACATATGCTCATCAGTACTTCTCTGTTGGACAGTCAGGTTGACGTTGAACTTGCTCCTATAAACCCGTTCTCTCTAACTTGGTCGCCATGGCAACTGAGGAGAAGAAACCAGACACAGAGGCTACTAAAACACAGCCGGCATCATCTGCCTCCGCCAGCCAGAGCAAGGTAAAAACATTGCCAGGAACGCCCCTCTGCGACACCGTTTGGAATAGTTTTCTGCTTGGTTATGGATCATTTTTATGTTGTCAAACAGATATACTGTTATAAATGATATAGCAGCATTATTACAGAAATGTGCTTATGAGCTGTGACTGTCATTTCTCTTTATTGTGTCATTAATGATGCGAGTTCTGCTCTATCTCAGTCAGCACCTGTGAAGCCAAACTACACCTTGAAATTCACACTGGCTGGCCATACAAAAGCAGTCTCTTCTGTCAAGTTCAGTCCAAGTGGGGAGTGGCTCGCCAGCTCATGTAAGTACTTGTATAAATACAGCACTCATACTCATTGAGAATAGTTCTAGCATATAGCACAGGGCTTCCCAAAAAAATTTTTGCCAGTCAAAATTTTCTTGAACCCGACGCACCTATTTCCTCAACTCTACTTTCATTTAAATATATTTAATTTTTATATACATACATGTACAGTGAGGAAAATAAGTATTTGAACACCCTGCTATTTTGCAAGTTCTCCCACTTAGAAATCATGGAGGGGTCTGAAATTGTCATCGTACGTGCATGTCCACTGTGAGAGACATAATCTAAAAAAAAATCCAGAAATCACAATGTATTTTTTAACTATTTATTTGTATGATACAGCTGCCAATAAGTATTTGAACACCTGAGAAAATCAATGTTAATAGTTGGTACAGTAGCCTTTGTTTGCAATTACAGAGGTCAAACGTTTCCTGTAGTTTTTCACCAGGTTTGCACACACTGCAGGAGGGATTTTGGCCCACTCCTCCACACAGATCTTCTCTAGATCAGTCAGGTTTCTGGGCTGTCGCTGAGAAACACGGAGTTTGAGCTTTGAGCCTTGGTTATCCTGGCTGTGTGCTTCGGGTCATTGTCATGTTGGAAGACCCAGCCTCGACCCATCTTCAATGCTCTAACTGAGGGAAGGAGGTTGTTCCCCAAAATCTTGCAATACATGGCCCCGGTCATCCTCTCCTTAATACAGTGCAGTCGCCCTGTCCCATGTGCAGAAAAACACCCCCAAAGCATGATGCTACCACCCCCATGCTTCACAGTAGGGATGGTGTTCTTGGGATGGTACTCATCATTCTTCTTCCTCCAAAAACATTAAGTGGAATTATGACCAAAAAGTTCTATTTTGGTCTCATCTGACCACATGACTTTCTCCCATGACTCCTCTGGATCATCCAAATGGTTATTGGCAAACTTAAGACGGGCCTTGACATGTGCTGGTTTAAGCAGGGGAACCTTCCGTGCCATGCATGATTTCAAACCATGACGTCTTAGTGTATTACCAACAGTAACCTTGGAAACGGTGGTCCCAGCTCTTTTCAGGTCATTGACCAGCTCCTCCCGTGTAGTTCTGGGCTGATTTCTCACCTTTCTTAGGATCATTGAGACCCCACGAGGTGAGATCTTGCATGGAGCCCCAGTCCGAGGGAGATTGACAGTCATGTTTAGCTTCTTCCAATTCTAATGATTGCTCCAACAGTGGACCTTTTTTCACCAAGCTGCTTGGCAATTTCCCCGTAGCCCTTTCCAGCCTTGTGGAGATGTACAATTTTGTCTCTAGTGTCTTTGGACAGCTCTTTGGTCTTGGCCATGTTAGTAGTTGGATTCTTACTGATTGTATGGGGTGAACAGGTGTCTTTATGCAGCTAACGACCTCAAACAGGTGCATCTAATTTAGGATAATAAATGGACATTTTAAAGGCAGACTAAAAGGTCTTTGAGGGTCAGAATTCTAGCTGATAGACAGGTGTTCAAATACTTATTTGCAGCTGTATCTTCAAATAAATAGTTAAAAAATCATATATTGTGATTTCTGGATTTTTTTTTTTAGATTGTCTCTCACAGTGGACATGCACCTACAATGACAATTTCAGACCCCTCCATGATTTTCAAGTGGGAGAACTTGCAAAATAGCAGGGTGTTCAAATACTTATTTTCCTCATTGTATATGTATGTATTTATACAAGGTATATATTTATAGAGCGAGAGAGAGATATTAGGGGTGTAACGGTACATGTATTCGTTCAGAACCGTCACAGTTTGGTGCAAACAGTCAGATGACAAATAACTGCCACAATAGAAAAGACAATCTATCCACCAAAACAAGAGTTCTGATTGCACACAAGAGCTTGCTAGTAGCCTATACGCTGAGTTTCGATACATTGTTCCACAAACTTCACGGAAAGGAAACCGGGATGGCAGAAAGCGGCATGCTGTTTGTTGTCTTTATTTTTCAAAAGCACGTTTTATTTTTTATTGTGAGTGTACACAAATAAAAATACACTTATCTTTATGACCATAAGTGACAGAGTATTTTAAGTAGTTATAATGAGACAAAAATCATTTGGCATTGTGCATTTATGTCGTGGAAGTCCAGTGATGAAATATGCGTCTCCTGGAAACAGGAAGCCTCAGATGCCGCTTCTCTCGCTCTCTCCTCGTGGAAAGGTGAAGTAGGCTCTTTTTCTCCTTCTCGCTCATCTCTCCGTGATTTCTTGAAATAGTGTAATATTGAACTTTGTGCATCCGCCATTGTCACAGCATGTTAATGAACTCTCACGCGCTGAGAAAATGACAGCGTAGGCAAGGCACAACACGTTTATTAAATGGCATCATCCAGATGTGCCAGTCACCGGAGTTAGAGAGAAGATGACTACAGGAGTACAAAAACTTTTCAGTTTTATAGCTGATTGTGACCAAATAACTTCTGTTTTTTTTATCAGCCCTAAAAAAATTCATTGTTTACTGCTTAGTGCTTAATACACTAAAGGAGTCTGTACTGTACCAACTACCTCAGGGGGGACTACGTGTTGCTAGGTGGAACAAACTGTAATTTGCACTACTGTCTGTTCAAAATAAATGAAAAAAAAAAACCTAGGATCTGTTGCTGACTGTGACCCCAAAACCGAGGTACGTACTTTACCGTGACTTCTGGGAACTGTTACACCCCTCATATATTATATATTTATTTATTTTAGCAGATAATTACAGGGATAACTTTAAGTCTGTGTTTGGTTTAGAAATGCTTCTTTATAAAAGTAATGTTTGTAATCTTTATAACACAATTTTGGGGAAATTAAAGTGAAGATAAAGTGGGTCCAGGTGCACAATGTGTTCCCAAATGCATGTTATAATTGACATGCAGAGTACGAGTTTGTGAGCAGCATTTACTGTGAACCAAGCCATTCCACATGACACCAGTGATCATGCTAAACCATAATATGATTTCAAATTTGTTTTAATTGCAGCCAATTAATATTTATTTAATTCAGCAATTTTATGATTTAATTATTAGCTTTTAATGAATGTTGTTTTTAATAAGAAAAAAAAAATTGTTTGTTTCTGCTCATCCAGCTGCTGATAAGTTGATCAAAATATGGGGTGCATATGATGGCAAGTTTGAGAAGACAATATCTGGACACAAACTTGTGAGTATCTCAAAAGATCCATGACCTCAGAGTAGTGCTGCTTTTACTGCACAGGGTGACCTGGTTTGCTCTCATCTGCAGGGCATCTCAGATGTGGCCTGGTCCTCTGACTCCAACCTGCTGGTCTCAGCTTCCGATGACAAGACCCTGAAGATCTGGGATGTGAGCTCTGTAAGTCAACATCACAAAGCTGAACCTTTTAATGTAGAATTTAAAGCATCTGGGTTTTAATTGTTATGGTACAATTTATCATATTCTTTTTTCACCAGGGAAAGTGTTTAAAAACACTGAAGGGTCACAGCAACTATGTATTTTGCTGTAACTTTAACCCTCAGTCCAATCTCATTGTATCTGGATCTGTAAGTCCATTCATCATTTTATATTTTACAATTTTGTTAATTATGGCAGACATGCATGATGCATTCTAATTATTATCTCTCCGACAGTTTGATGAGAGCGTGAGGATTTGGGATGTTAAAACGGGGAAATGTCTGAAGACGCTGCCAGCTCACTCGGACCCCGTCTCTGCGGTGTGTTTTTTTTTTTTTTTACCTATGATGATCAAATAGTCAAATTCACAACCATGTACATTGGGTGGGTGATGTACTTTTAAGTGATATTTTCTTTTTGAATTGTGTATTTTTTTGTTTATTATAGGTTCATTTCAACAGAGATGGTTCATTGATTGTGTCCAGCAGTTATGATGGACTTTGGTGAGTGAGCTTTGGCCGTGAACATTATTTTGAGAATATGTCAGATGCATAACTAACTAATAACTACTTACTTGACTTTTAAACAGCCGGATCTGGGACACAGCATCAGGCCAGTGCCTTAAAACACTTATCGGTAAGTTGACCAGTGTTTTACACACAAGCACTTGTTCAGACTATTTTCAAAGGCAATAATTTGTTCCTTGAAAGTAGTTATGTTTCCATCCAAAGACGAGAATTTAACCGCATAAAACATTGTGAATAAACCACCGTTTCCACCCCCATGTGTTCAAGAGAACAAAATCGTTACTTGTAAATTGGTGGGAACAATTGTTTGAGACAATTCTGGGAGGTTATTATAGCCAACCATTTTGATGACAGACTTTGGCTCAGGCATTTGAGTGAGCAAACCAACATTTGAGATGCTGTGCAATGAAACCGATCTGCTGGTTAGTCCAGTTATCCAATCACATCCTCTGTTGGGGCAGATAACTTTTTTTTGTTGCTTATCAAGAGATTTATTCGGTAAATGTATTTCCATTAAAGTTTATGTGCATGTCTTATTGAATAAAAATGCACCTCAATTGAGCGTATACGTGTTTTTTGTTTTTAATGCACATTTTTAGAATTTATGTACATCTTTGTGTTTTCATCCAACTTTACTTTTTTTTTATGCGCTAACCCAAAATTTGCATATAAATATATGAATGGAAACATAGCTTGTGTTTATGAAATACTGTTCTTATCAAACACGCATGCATAACATTTAGCCAACAAGAAACTGGTAAAATACACTAAATGTACAACATCTTAAAGGTCCCATGACATGCTACTTTTTGTAGGCTTTAATATAGGCCTTAGTGGTCCCTAGTACTGTATCTGAAATCTCTTTCCAAAAATTCAGTCTCAGTGCAGAATTATAGCCACTATAAGCCAGTCCCAGAATGAGCTTCCTTCAGACGGGCCGTTTCGGTGTCTGTAGCTTTAAATGTTAATGAGGGGGAGAAAGGCGGCGTAAGGTGGAGGGTGGGTGTGGCCTTGACCATCTGCGGCAACGGTAGACCATGCATGTTTACATTGGATATATTGCAATGGCACGGAGACACGCAGTCGTTCAAGCATTTCAGTTTGACCCAGAATCTGATCCAGATGGAGAAGCAACGGATGAAGAAGTTGCAACTCAGCAGCTCCAGCAGGACGTTTCCGAATGGTTAGTTTAAAATATTATGTCTGGAATCTGGATACGGTACTTTATTCGGATGGTTTAGTTATTATCATGTAGCTAACGCTAACCTACTGTTGCCTTTTCACGGGAGATCTGTAACGTCTGTAATTTATCTCATTACAATTACATCAAGCTCTGCGATCTTGAAATGCGGATATCGCGCACGCCGTATAACCAACAGGAAAACGCTATCCAAATAACAAAGAAGTGTACAACACTCGCGTTACAGTGTGTGTATTCACACACATACTTGATGCTGTCTACCTTTACATTAGCGCAAGTAACTGCATAGCTAATGTTACAGCCACATTCTACGTGTAACAAGCTAGGTAACCATAAACAGTAAAGCAACAACTTGTATCATTAGTTGACTTACTTGTCCGAGTTGTGTAACGTTAGCTGAGCCAAAGAGAGTTGGTACTGATCCAGACTTTAGTTTCAGACGTTCAGCAAGCCCAGCTCTGTATTAACCCCTCGGTGTTCATTTGTACATCCAATTATTGAGCAATTATTATGCTTCGTTCCTACTTCCTAGCTCATTTTCTCATGGGCGGAAAATATTCTCTGGGCGGGCAAAGCAGAGAAAGGGGAGGTAACATTCCTCCTTATAACGTCATAAGGAGGAGATTCAAGATCAGCGCGGTTGAGCTTCCATTTTCTCAAAGGCAGAGAAAGATAGCAAAAGCTCGATTTACACCGATTAAAATTTCTAGAAACTTGGGGACCATATACAGGCTAGGGGAACTCATATTAATGTTAAAAAACCTCAGAAAGTGAAAATTTCATGTCATGGGACCTTTAAGTAAGAAGAAAGAGATTTTAAAGCATAAATGGCCATTATAAATAATGAATACATTTGCAAATATTCAACAGATGATGACAACCCACCTGTGTCTTTTGTGAAGTTCTCCCCCAATGGCAAATACATCCTGGCTGCCACTCTGGATAAGTGAGTCATAGATTTCATTTTATGCTGCTCATTCTTTAAAAAAAAAGAGAAAAATCATGACATTTATATTAATCCATTTAGAAGCCTTTAAAAATAGGCATTCATTCCCTTTGTGTTTTAGCACTTTGAAGCTTTGGGACTACAGCAAAGGAAAGGTTAGAATTTTTCTGTTTAGTTAGTGCATTGTTTTAATAATAAAAAAAAATAAACATGCTTAATCTGTGTATAACAATATCCTTTTTCCTTGTTTAGTGTTTAAAAACTTATACCGGTCATAAAAATGAGAAGTACTGCATATTTGCTAATTTCTCTGTCACTGGTGGAAAGGTATGTAGGCTCTACACTATACTAATACATTTTAAACACAGGCAATCATTAGTGCTGTTCAGAACCATTAAATTGTCATTGCCGAAAGTGATTTTGAAAGAGTTTTTTTCTTTTTAAGTGGATTGTCTCTGGTTCAGAGGACAACATGGTCTATATCTGGAACCTTCAGACCAAGGAGATTGTACAGAAACTACAGGGGCACACAGGTAGGAGCAAAACTTCAGTGGATGTTTCACGAAGAAGCGTAAGCCCAACAGTTTAAACACTTCCTGCTAATAGCTTGAGCTAAGCAGGGCTAAATTTGACACATTTCTTTTATTTCAGTAATACTTTGCTTTTTTTGGTTGTCATATTTGACACGGCAGATACTGACTGCTACTTTTGATATTAACCCCCTTTGCTCAGGGACACGTAGTTCCATTTCTGTTTGTCAAATTTTAGTTTATGGCTCAGTTCAGTGCAAATATTTCTGCACCTATAATGTAGATTGAAACTAATCTTGCTTTTTTTTTCTTTGTAGATGTGGTGATCTCAACCGCATGTCACCCCACAGAAAATATCATCGCATCAGCAGCACTAGAAAATGACAAAACCATCAAACTTTGGAAGAGCGACTGCTAAGCCTCAAGCTTATTTTACTTTATTTTTGTTATTTTTTTTATTCATTTTTCTACTATTCATTATGTGGGGAGGGGAAAGACTTTTGTTTTTCATTTGAAAGGTCACGCAACGACGTTCACATTGACACCAAGACTCTGCAAGAGGATTGGTGAAAGCGCCCTACCCCGACATACCCTCTCCTAACACAGCACCCCTCTCTCCACTCATGTGCACTAAAACAATCACTTCCTCTCTGCCTTGCCACCAGCTCTCGTTCATCAGTTTAAGCAAAACTTTTAACCAGACTGTAAATCTAGGCAGCTTTGTTTAAATTCACTGACCTGTTTGGACAAAGTTCATGTCTGTTTTTTTCCTGGAAGTTTTGTAGAATCAGTGATGGTTTGCACACTTTCTGAAGCCAGCAGAATGCCTTGGGCACATTTTAAGTGGCCATTTTAACAGAAATGTTTGGAGGATTAAATTTCTCTTCCTGATTTCGTCATTTCCATGAGCGATTTGCAGCTTCTCTCCATTATTATTTGGCCAAACTTCATCTGTGAACACCTGAAATACTTACCTTGACTTACTGATGTCAAATCAAACCTCCATGTACGAAACGTTGTGTGGCAGAAGGATGTTTTGAACATCCACTATTTCATGTTTATTTCTGTAAATGTTAAAACGGCAATTAAATCAATTCATTGTGTTATAGTTGCTAAGCTAATTGTCAGACGTCGTTTATGGTTTCAGTGGCTTTGTGTCGTCTAGGCAGCGCTAACAATAAAACTTCTTTCTCTTTTGTTATGAAGGCTTGTTGCAGTTACAGAGATGATGTATGCCAAAAGTTCACTTTATTCTTACAGCTGTAACACCTTTGTTCATATCAGTTTTGGTGCTTTTGATAAATAAAACTACAATACATCGGGATGGAGTAGCAGTTTGGTCAGAGCTTTCAGAGAAAGCATTATCAGTTAAAAGGAAAAGTTACTAGTAGACTGAAGTTTCACTTTAAATATTCATTCTAAGCTACAAAGAAAAAATCTTACCTGCACAATCAGGTAAAAGACAAACCATTTCTAACTATTATCTGGTTACAATTACACAACATGCACAAGGAGTGTTCCTGTGATCTGAATATGCCATAACCTTATATCTCGTGACCAAAAGCAATCTCGATGTATTAAGAGCCTTGAGATGTTTTGTGTACCTGACACTTTGTACATACTTGCAGCTTCTCTGTTCTTTGATATGGTTACCTTTTGTTCTGTGGTCTTTTTAACGGTCTCAAGTAGCCGAGAGTACTTCAAAACTCTTTTATTTTTTCTGCTTTGTGGATGACGGTTTGTCATAAACCCATCCGCTGCTTCTGGACTCGCCAGATTTCCAGTGCACTGCAGTGATGACGGGGGCCGCATGAGGAATTGTATCTGTATTGCATTTAGTCACTTTGGACTTGACCTGTGACTCAATAAAGATTTTTTTACCTCTATCAAACATTGTCCATGCATTTATATAACTGATATATAGTTAAATTATCTTCTGTGCATTAGGTTTGAAAACAGTGCTGTTAACAGGAAGGTTTATTTTGTGATAATGACTGGCTGACTACATTTTCCCACTTGTCACACAGCAATGGTGAGAATTCTCCAAGTGGCTGGACCTCTCTATTTGTCTCCTTTCAATGCTTTTTTGAGTGTGTAATTTATCAAGCTACTCATAATTGAACTCTAGAATGCATGAACCGAAAAACCTACATAAATGCATAAAGGGGTCAAAATGACCCACATTGGAATGAATGGTTCTCTTACGAGAGGTTCTCTCGTATTGCGTAGTTGCTTACGCTACGGGAAAGCCTTTCTTTCTCGAGATACTGAAGCCAAAAATTATCCTTAATTTTTATAATCTTGTCAACGCAGTGCGGCAGCCTGCAGACCTAGGGCAAGCTAACTAGCGTGCCCATTGGCTGCCCTGCGGCAACTGCAGCAGCCTACCGCTGAGCCCTTGGCGTGACGTCACGACCAATGAGCGCGCTTGGCGCGCTTAATGTGTCACAGCCCGCGAAAAGGGGTGTGGCTTAGCGTATATAAACAGGGCTCGGAGGCTGCTTCTCTGATTTCTGTCTTTTCAGCGAAGCTCTTCGCATCGCTGCTCTCTGAGGAAGCCGCCGTCGAAACAAGCGACCAGCACGCCGAGGATCTCAGCCTGAGGACGCCGGCCGCCTTCGCCGCCTTCAGCCTTCCCTGCCTGCTTCGCTATCCGGCGATCATATCCTTTACTGCTCTGTGTTGCATGTGTTTGTGTGTTCGCCCCGCGACACACTTTTGCATCTAAAAGAGCGCGAGGCGTTGTTGCAAATGCCTCGCTCATCCTGTGGCTCGTGCAGAGCCCCGCTCAGCGATGGAGACCGCCACGTGATTTGCGCTCTCTGCCTGGGCTTCGACCACGCAGCCCGCGCCCTCTTCGGGCGGCTGCGAACAGTGTGAGGACTTGCCGATGTCGACCCTGCGGGCTCGACTCGCCATGTTTGACGATCCTCCACCTTCCCCGGCTGCCTCTTCAGGGCCGCGTAAGAAGAAACGCCGCTCTCAAAGGCCTCCCGAGCCGGTGGTTATAGCTGAGCGCTCGCCGGAGCCCCTCCCGCGAGCCTCGCTTTCTCCTTCTCCCCCGCCCTTCACCGACGCGCAGCGGCCGGCTACTGCCCGCACTGCCGTCGCCTCAGGGGATGAAGCAGATGACGCCGCTGACAGCTGCTCTCTGCTTGCTTCGGACAGCGAGGAGTGGTCGGGCTCTCACCGCTCCGCCTCCTCGACTCCTGAGTCTGGCAGGTCCCGCTCCAGTGTCGACGCGGAGCTTATCCGCCTCCTCACCAAAGCGGTCGACCGACTGGGATTGGACTGGTCCCCACCCAAGGAGCCCGCGCATAACCGACTCGACGGGTGTTTTCTGCCTAGCCGCCGCCAAGCGCCAGCCTCTAGGTCAGCACCCTTCCTGCCTGAGCTCCACCAGGAGCTATCGAAGTCGTGGAACGCGCCCTTCTCCGCTAGACTCCTCGGCTCTCTCCCAGGTGGACGGGGCCGCCGAGAAAGGCTATACCGGCATCCCTTCCGTTGAGGAAGCGGTGGCAACGCACCTTTGCCCGCCGTCTGCTAGATGGCGCTCAAAGTCTGCCCTGCCGTCTAAAGCCTGCAGGACCACATCAGCTCTCGCCGGCCGCGCATTCGCCGCCTCCGGCCAAGCTGCTTCTGCCCTGCACTCGATGGCTGTTCTTCAGATCCTGCAAGCCGACCTCCTCCGCGAATTGGACGAGAAGGGCTCGGATCATACAGCCTTAACAGATCTGCGCAGCGCGACGGACCTTTCGCTCCGTGCTACCAAGACCGCTGCACAAGCCATCGGCAGATCTATGGCCGCGCTCACCGTCATCGACAGACACTTATGGTTGACGCTGGCGGATATGAGTGAGTCAGAACGCGCTGTTTTCCTCAACGCCCCGCTCTCGCCCACCGGCCTCTTCGGCCCTGCGGTCAGCGGGATTGTGGACCGCTTCTCTGAAGTGCAGAAGGCGTCGCAGGCTATGAATCTCTTCCTGCCTCGCCGCTCGAGCCCAGCCGCAGGCCGCTCTCAAGCTCAGCCTCCTGCGCGCAGCTCCACACAGCGCTCGTCTCGGCCACCAACCACTTCGCAGCGACGCCAGGGCGGCCGCCCTAGGTCGCGCTCGACCAGCCGTCACAGACCGCCGCCCCCCCGGGGTCCGCGTCCCAAGATAACGCTGAAGTCTGAGCCCGCGAAGTCCTCCTAGCACCCGCAGGGAGGAAGAGATGGCTGAGTCCCGCTGCGGCCGGACCGCCATCAAAACGCCCAGCTCTGTCAGTCCCCTCAGTGCAGGCTACTGCAGCAGCTTACACCGCAGCCAACGAGCCAGTAATACCACTCGCTCGCCTGCACACAAACGCCGTTTTTACGGCGGCCCAAATAAATCTCGGAAAGAGTGTAAATTCGGGCTTTCCGGCTCCGGCCGAAGGTGTTGTAAGTGTAGAAAATGTGCCCACTCCCACGTGCTCACTGCTTCACACAAACACGGTCCCCATGGTAACGCGTTCAGAGCGCTCTCTCATAAAGCGGTCACACGCCGCTCGAGTAATAAGTGTAGTAAATGTGCCCACAACTCTGTGCTCACATCTACCTGTAACTCGCTCTGCCACTCTGTTACCCCGGGCAACAGCGGCTCAAGCCGAGGGTGTTATAAGTGTAGAAAATGTGCTCACTGCTTCACACAAACAGGGTCCCCATGGTAACGCGTACAGAGCGCTCTCTCATGAAGCGGTCGCAAGCCGCTCGAGTATTAAATGTAGGAAATGTGCCCACAACCTTGTGCTCACACCTACCCGCTGCTCGCTCTGCCAGCCAGTTACCTTGGGTCACGGACCCTCTAAAGCTCCCAAACACTGGCCGTGTCATAAGTGTAAACCCTGCGCCCGCTCACGAGCACGCGCACTCACTTGTAGACATTATAATCCCCACGCCTCTCTCGCGCCTGGGATGTTTGACAGCAAATCACGCTCCATCCGATGGGACCGAGCTACTGAACGCTGTACAGTCGGCCAATACTGTTTACCAGCCCCCGTGTTCGAGCACCAGCGGCGCGTGCGCCGCGCCTTTCTCTCTGATACAGGCTCCCCATCCCGCGCAGCGCGGCGATCTGAGCCCAGAGACCATTCGACCCCTAGCTATGCATGCGGAAGCATGGGAAGCGATTCAGGGCGCGTCAGAATGGGTGCTGAAAACTATAAAACACGGCTATTCGCTTCAATTCGCTCGTCGCCCTCCGCGCTATACAGCACAGACGGAGACGAGAGTGAGTTCAGAAGCTGCGCACTTGCTTCAAGCAGAAATAGCGAAGCTGCTGCGCAAAGGGGCTATAGAACAGGTTCATCCTTCTTTGAGCGAGTCGGGCTTTTACAGCCGCTACTTCCTCGTGCCCAAGAAGGACGGAGCGTTCAGACCTATTTTAGATCTGAGACATCTGAACAAAGCCCTCATGAGACGGCCGTTCAAAATGATCACAACCAGAAAAATCCTCGCGCAGATTCGCCCAGGAGACTGGTTTATCTCTCTCGATCTAAAAGACGCATACTTTCAGATCCAGATAACTCCCCGTCACAGGCCATTCTTGAGATTCGCCTTCGAGGGTCGAGTATATCAGTACACAGTCCTGCCGTTCGGCCTGTCTTTGGCACCCCGTACATTTACGAAATGCATGGACACGGCCCTCGCTCCCCTGAGGAAACAGGGAATGCGAATACTGAATTATCTGGACGATTGGCTTATTCTAGCGCAGTCAGAGACGGAACTTGTGTCTCACAGAACAGCGCTTCTCAGCCATCTGGAGGAGCTGGGTCTCTCGGTCAACTGGACCAAGAGCTCGCTATCACCCCGTCAGTCAATTTCCTTTCTTGGAATAGAACTGGACTCGGTGGCTATGACGGCCAGACTGTCGGAGCAGCGCGCGCGCCGCATCCGCCTCCTCGCCGCATCCCTCCAAATAGGCAGCCGGGTTCCGCTGAGGACATTCCAGCGTATCCTGGGGCATATGGCCTCAGCTGCAGCAGTGCTCCAGCTGGGTTTACTGCGCATGCGCCCGCTCCAACGCTGGCTGAAAATGCGCGTGCCCCACCGAGCCTGGGCGGCCGGCGGCTTGCGAGTCAGAGTGAATCAGGGATGCATTTCAGCCCTGCAGCCCTGGCTGGCAGGCGAATGGTATCACACAGGAGTGACTATGGGAGTGATTTCACACCGGAAAGTTGTCTCGACAGACGCTTCCAACCTAGGTTGGGGAGCGCTCTTCGAAGGCAGACCGGTCTATGGCCGCTGGTCAGACCAGGAGAATCTCCTACACATAAACTGTCTAGAGATGCTCGCGGTCGAGAAAGCGCTCAAACACTTCCTCCCATTCCTCCACGGTCACCATGTTCTAGTCCGCACGGACAATACATCGGTAGTGGCCTACGTGAATCACCAGGGCGGTGTCAGATCAAAGATGCTCTGCACCCTGGCGGAACGCCTCCTCGTGTGGGCTCAGCACTCTCTGCGCTCGCTGAGAGCCGCGCATGTGCCTGGCCACCTGAACGAGGGCCCCGACAGACTGTCCAGGGACAACGTTCCCCCTGGGGAGTGGTCTCTACACCCCCAAACAGTCCAGTCACTGTGGCGACGGTTCGGCAAAGCGAAAGTCGACCTTTTTGCGTCAAAAGACAACGCTCACTGCCCAGAGTTCTTCTCGAAGAACGAGGACGCGCTGGCCCAGATCTGGCCCAGCGGCCCGTTGTACGCTTTTCCCCCGGTCTCTCTGCTGCCTCAGGTCATCGAGAGAATCAGGGAAGCGCGCCACTCAGTGCTCCTCATAGCCCCATGCTGGGAGAACCAAGCTTGGTTCCCGGATCTAATGCAGCTGGCAGACTCAGCCCCCTGGCCGATACCGGTGAGGAGAGACCTCCTCTCTCAAGCACGCGGATCGATATGGCATCCCCATCCAGAGCGCTGGTCTCTGCATGCGTGGAGCCTCAACGATTACACGCTAATCTGCCAGACGGGGTCATGAACACGATCATACAATCTAGAGCCCCCTCTACGAGGCGGCTCTACATGTCGAAATGGTCAGTGTTTAACACATGGTGCACTGCTAAGGGGCTCGATCCACAGACATGTGGGGTATCGCGAGTACTGTGTTTCCTTCAAGAGCTACTGGACGCGGGCAGGTCCCCCTCCACGCTCAAAGTCTATGTTGCGGCCATTTCAGCGCTCTCGGTTTCTGAGCAGGGCCGCGCATTAGGAAGGAACGAGCTCGTCATCCGCTTCCTTAGGGGAGCCAGGAGGATGAACCCCCCGCGACCCCCCTCGGTTCCTATGTGGGATCTCTCTCTGGTCTTGGAGGCCCTGAGAGAGCATCCCTTCGAACCCTTGGAATCTGTGGATATGAAATACCTCACGCTCAAAACCGTTTTTCTGATAGCTCTGTCGTCAGTCAAACGAGTGGGAGACCTTCACGCGTTATCTGTTAACGCCGCGTGCCTCGAGTTCGGACCTAATGACTCCAAAGTCATTCTCAGACCGAGGCATGGGTACGTTCCAAAGATTTTGGGCACTCCCTTCAGAGCACAGGTCATTTCCCTCTCAGCCCTGCCGACGCACGGCAGCGAGGCCGATAGTAATCTCCTCTGCCCGGTCAGGGCGTTGAGAAACTACATTTCACGGTCCGCCGCTTTCAGGCGCTCGGATCAGCTCTTTGTTTCGTTTGGTGGGCGCACCAAGGGTCTCGCCGCCTCGAAACACAGCCTGTCCAGATGGATAGTGGACGCTATTGCTGCTGCTTATGCGTCTAAAGACCTGCAGTGCCCATTGGGCGTTCGAGCTCATTCCACTAGAGGCATGGCCTCGTCGTGGGCATGGTCCAGCGGGATTCCCATTCATGACATTTGTGCAGCGGCAGGCTGGGCCTCCCCCTCCACGTTTGTTAGGTTTTACAACCTGGATGTTCCCGCCTTGCAGGCGAAAGTCTTATCAGTCTAAGTCTCGCGTATGCCAGCCCACTATCTGTGCGCGGGCTACGTTGTGTGATTTAGCTCTACTGGTTGAGCTGCACTATACAGGGAATTGTCAGTTAGGACCGGCCGTGCCGCTCCTAACCCCCTAGAGTGTGCTTATGTACGGCGCTAGCCCTCTTCGGGCTGCCCGGCTCTCCGCTATCACGTTCCCCGGGCTCTCCCTGGGACTCATTCAGTGGATGCTGGGCGCGCACGGCGTTGACAAGGGCGTTCCCGTAGCGTAAGCAACTACGCAATACGAGAGAACCTCTCGTAAGAGAACGTTTCGGTTACTCACGTAACCTCTGTTCTCTCTAGAAGAGGGAACGAGTATTGCGTAGCCCGCCGTGCTCGCGCCACGAGCTCATTTCGCTTCATGCGACAGAAACCAGAGAAGCAGCCTTCGAGCCCTGTTTATATACGCTAAGCCACACCCCTTTTCGCGGGCTGTGACGCATTAAGCGCGCCAAGCGCGCTCATTGGTCGTGACGTCACGCCAAGGGCTCAGCGGTAGGCTGCTGCAGTTGCCGCAGGGCAGCCAATGGGCACGCTAGTTAGCTTGCCCTAGGTCTGCAGGCTGCCGCACTGCGTTGACAAGATTATAAAAATTAAGGATAATTTTTGGCTTCAGTATCTCGAGAAAGAAAGGCTTTCCCGTAGCGTAAGCAACTACGCAATACTCGTTCCCTCTTCTAGAGAGAACAGAGGTTACGTGAGTAACCGAAACGTTTTCTTTATACATTTTTATTTTTTTTATTTGTCCTATTATACTTGAATAATGAAAATAATGGATGATACACACATTTTAATATCAAACATGTTTATTTGTCCACTTTCCTTGAATATACAAATTACAAAAGATGAAATGTATTCATTTTAAAATGCAGTTGTACTTTTTCTAAACAAACTCAAAGCTAATTTAAATTTAATTTACAGTTAAAGTATATTCTGAACTGTCAATGAATCTTTTCAGACAGAGAGATTAACATTTCAGTAAGATTTTCACCTTTCTACTTTTGGGCAGAGTTTGCACCTCTTCCTTTGTTTAGGCCTCTCAGATGTCCTTTCTCTACTCATCTACTGCATCTGAAATTGCATAACGTCTGAGTAGGTTCTACATTTGAGAACTCTGAGACTGTTTAAAAAAGGTATGCATGTGTATAGTATAAATACTGTAAATACTTTTTTTTTTGAAGAATTATTGGAAAATCCCAGCATGCATCCAGGTCAGTTTGACCCCTTTACACATAATGGGCCCTATCTTGCACCCAGCGCAATTGACTTTGTACACCGACGCATGTATCATTCGTATTTTGCACCCGCGCAAAGCGCGCTTTTCCCTCCACAGAAGCACGTCGCTAAACTAGGGAATGAACTTGCGCTCCCTGGGCGGTTCAGCGCAAAAAAGGAGGCGTGTTCCGGCGCAAACGTTCCTTCATGCTATTTTGCAGGTTTAGAAAACAATTGCGCAACTAACCAGGAAAAAATTGTTTAAAGTCAGTGGCGCGTTACTCATGTTATTCATATGCTATTTTAAGGGCGCATGCTTGGCCATAATCAATGTAGCGTGTGCACAACGCGCATACACTTTGATTCTCTCATCTACACAGAAGCAGCAGTTTTCATTTTTGCAAATCATACATTATGATAGATAGATAGATAGATAGATAGATAGATAGATAGATAGATAGATAGATAGATAGATAGATAGATAGATAGATAGATAGTAATAGATAGATAGATAGATAGATAGATAGATAGATAGTAATAGATAGATAGTAATAGATAGATAGACAGACAGACAGACAGACAATTTATTATAAAAGCATACATCTAGCTTACACATTTACCCAAATTATCATACGCCTGTTTAACCGAAGTTAATTTGGGTGGGTTTCTCCATTTCATTGTAACTTCTCTCTTTTACGGCCATGACGAGAGCGTTGCTCTCCTCAGCTGTGAACCGCTCCTGGCGCGTGCCTGGCAGTGGCAAATCCGCCGTTACAATAGGAATCCGCTTTAGAAAAAGCGCGTCTGCTCTTAAAGGGGTGATGAACTGAGAAATCAAATTTTCCTTGAGCTTTTGACATATAAGAGGTCATAATACTATAATAATATCCTGTAAGTTTCAGAACTGAAAACTACCTTGTTAGTCCAATAAAAGCTTTAATAGACATCAGGCTCAGCAAACGACTCGTTTTTCAAAGTGGGGAACAATGACGTCAAAGAGGATAAAACACCGCCTCCACAAAAGAAGATCAACGCCTACTTCAGCACGGCCTGTTTAGCCCCGCCCACCGATTCGCCCAAACATGCTAAATAACATAGGACGACATGATGATTGCTAAACCGGATCGAGCTACTTCCAAGCAATAAACATGCTGTTTACTAAATATTGTGCGTGCCTGTTTGTGGAAGAAGACAGTCTGCATAAGCTTCCTTCGGATTCCAGCATGGTTAAACTTTATTAAATCAGTCAATCACAATTTCCCGACGGATCTGCCAGCAACATGTAAGTAACCATGTGTACTCTAATGCCTGATCTGCGATCAGTGATTTCTGATGTTTAATAATTCAAGTTCAGATATTTCTCTTAAAATCGTTCAATACTGTTTATGCATCAGTGACTAAACGATCAACTTCACATAATTTCTCGTAGTATTATGAAAATAATCTTTTTAAAACTGTTATTAAATTATATATAGAAAGCGATCAAAGAACGATCCCTTTCCATTCGCCCAAGCTGTCAATCAAACAGCACAGCGCGAGCCGCGAGAGCTTATCTGGACACTTACCAAACTCGTGATGAAATAATGACACTGTTACACTACACAACGAAGCTCTTACTGTGTATTCACATCGTGTTTGCATTGTGATTTGGTGTAAGCTTTTGTGAGAGTGCAAAAATTGCGTTGCAATGATAAGATCTTTATTCACGCGATCAACAGACTGTCTGTCATCTGCTCAGTGCTCATCATGCTGCAACCTTTCATGCGATGTAATAGATTTAAATATAATGCTTTAAACGATACTTTTCACGATTTGTTAATCTCGATAGCTGTAATAGTAAAAACGTAGTAAAAGTTTTCGAGAGAGTTCATGTAATACTAGCTATTTCATATGCAAGCATGTCAGCCAATCACAGCAGTGGGCGATTGCACCGCAGTCTCACAGCAGACACGCCCATTAAAACGGAGCGTTCAAATCTGAAGCTGAAATCAGGCTTGGAAAAATGGCTTTTATTTATAAATTATGACAATTTTTGATGTAAAAATCATACTAACATTATAAGGGCACCCCAGGTAACATTATATAATAATAAAACAATCCAGTTCATGACCCCTTTAAAGGGAATGTGAGATGACGCTCTGATTGGTTTATTTCACGTTACGCCCAAACCACACCTATGAATAATGAAGCTACTTCAGACCAACCCCTTTTAGATTTGGGCCTGGCGCAAGAGTCATTTATCCCGCCGGGAAAATAGCAACAGCGCCCGAGACCCGCCCACAAAGTTACTTGCGCTTTGCGCTTTGACACTTGCGTTTCAGGGGTGCGTTTCCCGAAAGCATCGTTGGCCAACTATGGTCACAAGTTCCGTCGTTACCAATAGAGTTCAATGGACATTGCGATGAACTTGCGACCATAGTTGGCCAACGATGCTTTCGGGAAACGCACCCCTGATCGTTAAAATAGGGCCCATAGGGTTAAAGTGCATAAACTGCTACAAAATCAAGCAACTATTTTAAAATATATATGAACCAGACCGTGATTGTGACTGTGATAATCAGTGAATAGGCCTATTTCTGAAAGCTGTTCATTTGTGACGACCTTCCGAATGAAAAAAAACTTTTGATAAAAACTTTTCTCTAGCCGGGATGTGCCGATCCAGTGTTTGCAGAAGTGGTTATAAATCTGCTGCTTAAACAGCCTCCGTTAAATCCCAACATTGTGTATATGTGGGAATGGTTTAGAGAGTAAATAATACATCCTCATTCTGGAGTATCCGCATCCCTTCAAGAGCTTGCGCTTATTCCTCAAGAAGGCCTCGACTGAATGAATCACAGGCAGGTGACCTGATGTTCCAGTGCTCGCAGTCTTGACCGGGGAGTCTTCCATCGTAGCATCAAACCTGACAACATGCTGGTCAATACAGGGACAATGGAACTCAAATGAATAGACTTCAGACTGACCACACAAGAGAACGTCTAGGTTGGCTTTCTTCTGTGGAGATTTAATGATCAAATTATTTATTTATAAATGAAAACTGACAAATGAAATATTTACTCAAGGTAAAAATGATTTGCTTTATTGAACAGGAGGTTGCCGCCCACCTGAGTGCCCCATAAAGTATCATGTGGGCCCAACAACAGTCTATGGTCTGGGCACTGTGACTACAGCCTTATGATAGAATGATTTTCTGTATGAAAATGACCTCGCAGTATCCAGAGGTAAGAGAACAGTCACCAATAACACAAAGACAATAGGATTGTTAAACAGATGGCATTGTCATACATTAGATTGGCACATGCGCGTGACTAACCAGGGCTCTTTTTTTAAAATGTGTGCAGAATGCCAGGATTTGATAAGTCGCTGCCTGACATATATATATGATCATATATGATCCTACAGAGAGGCCAACTTTAACGGAGGTCTTCCGGCACAAATGTCAGCCGTAGCCGTAGAGTCAGGTAGTGTAACATAGAAGGTAAGGCAGAAGAGCAGTGCTTCAACTTTTTTTTATTATTTGTTTTACATTTATTTATTAAGAAGATACTACAAATCGGCCCCAGTAAGGAAAAACAGCACAGACCATTCAGAAGTCTTCAGAAGGGCAAGTTAAAAAAATCTGCAAACTTGGTGCTCAAAATGGAGAAGAAGCACATATCTTAAGTTAATGTACCCTAAACAGTTTCGTGTCATTACTAGTAATGCGTTGTATATTAGATCCGTGACGTGCACCGGTCTTAAAGTGACAGCAGCCTAATAAACCTGCTGCAATCTGTCATTAATGTTAATCAAACAAAATACAAATGAAAATCACTGCTTTTGACTGAATAACATCAGTAGCTTTAAGAATCAGTGTATATTTAATTCATACAGTGAAGTCTATGTAGTGTTTTAGTTTGGCCGTACTGCTCAGTGACTTTCAAAAAACTAACATGAAAAAAAATCGTGGATCATGATCCTGTCTGAAAAAAAAAACCTCTACTACGGAAACCCATTTCCACAACATAAGAAAAAAAATCATGCTTTGGTAAATTGTAATTATGATAAAAAGTCGAAATTATGACTTTCTCTGGTTCCATACAAAGCAAAGAGGGGAAAAGAGGGGAGGTAAAAAAGAGGAGTAAATTTAGTGCACAAAAAAAAAAGAGCGTGCATTGAGCAAAAAAGGACACGTTTAGTATACAAAAGGAGCAAGTTTATTGCACAAAATATTCAAGTAACCCTATACTGCTCCTCATATAGTTCCGTTTGGGTGGAGGGATTGGCTTAATAAAACATTAAAAATGTCCACATATTGAGTGACTTCTGGTTAATTTAAACGTGTGAGTCATACACCGTAAATGTATGACTCACTGTCCATGTATGTTTGATCACGGCACACAAACATTTTATGTGAAGCCAAACACAACAAATGTGGGACAAATCTGGTGAACAGTCTTGAACGATATACCTCCATAATTTTATGAGTAATACAAAAATGGCTGGCGATTTTGAAGGTCTCCTTCCAGTCGACATCCTGCAGTTTATGGATTAATACATTATTTACTGACTATTTAATTTTTAGTATATTTTATGAAAAAGTATATTTAAAAAAATATATAGATTTATGCGAGAGTTGACGTGGAGAAGTCAATGCTAAACAGTAAATACTAGTATCACACATAAAATTGGCAGAGTTTTAAAGATGTGAGCAAAATGTATTTTAGTGTGTTGTGATAAGTAGAGCAGGAGTGTGATGTTCATGTAGTCAAGCTGCTAGACTGACTGGAAGTGTGCTGCTGTAAAAATAGGTTAGACAGCTGTCATATCACGCCGATTAAATTATGATGATTTGATAGATTCTGACTACAGCAATGTATTTACATATGCAGCTTTATAAACAAAACCTAAACCTTTAAAACAAGCATAGTGGGAAATTGTCATGGAAGGTTGTTTTGCAATGAAAAAAACTATATACAGTACATATTATATACATACATTTTTATACTGTATATAGTATTTTATGATATTGATTAGATATTCATAATGAAAATCATGTTGTACTGCTGTAGTATAATAGTTACAACTTTGCAAATAAACATGTAAAACTATAATAAACATTATTATTAAACGTACAGTATGGCATTTTTCGCCACTAGGGGTCGCTAACCTATTTACAATAACAAAGGCGTAGATTGATGACACAACATTTGCTAAGAATTATGGATCTTGTCGTCAAAGTCAAGCCGACCGATCTAATAATGTTTATGGATGACTGAATACATCTATGTTTTTATCATGACTGTGATATGAAGCAGTTCGGGATTGCTAAGAGACAGCTATCAGCTCCACACGCGACGCGAGTCCCGCGGCTATAAAAGGAATACGGACATTTCATTCTACCGAACTACACGCGAGTGCAGAATTACAACTCACAGGTCAGTTTATTAGACAAATTAATCTTGTGAGGTAACGCAGCGCTGTTTCACCTGGTCTAACATTACACTATCACACTAAACTGCATTTGAATGTGTTGAAATGTATGTGTTAGTTTGTCTGTATGAGACTAGCAGTAAGCTAAATCAACATTAGAATAACATACAGATCATATTCTGACATTTTATCATTGTTGAACTATAAAACATTGATTAGTTTTATGTAAATGTGCTCACCTGTTTAATAAAGTACATGTAGGAGCGGTCGAAGTCTCGGACGTGGAGCTCTCGTTTATATACTGTCTATGGGAGCTCTCGGCATCTCGAAAACACCGCGCTGATATTGATTCTCGTTTTAGTTCTCCTTTTTTATCCAAAGTCTGCTTGCCATGGTCCATAATGATTGAACGAAACAACAACAGCGTGCAAATAGACATTGCGAATTACAAAGTTGTCCGCGTCAGTCGCTTTGGTTACTATCAGACGGCTCTGGTTCATAGCTCTGGTTGCCATGGCAGCACAAGCGGAAACCAGGGACAACGCGGATATGACGCCATTGGCAGCGACAAAACGGAAATAAAGAAACAGGACGTTTCTCGAATTAAATTACAAATTTCTCCTGATTTGAAAGTTGTTGGAAACAGTCGGGATAATGTCACAACTAATATATATATATAACATAGATATAGTGATTTTTTTGCTATTTTTAAAGCAAAAAAGTTACATATTGTGCCTTTAAATATTGGTTCTTGTTATCAGATGCTTAAACAAAAAATGTCTACAAAATCTTTTTAAATGATGTTCAAATGTTCTTTTGACTCTTAAAGAGACTTCCAAGAGAGTTTGTGTTAAAGACGACCCTCATTTGTTACATCAGGATGAGAAAGAACAGTACAAACACAAAATGATGTTGACATGAAAACTGATCCTAAAATATTTATTTTTTTAAAGTACCATCCTGCAAATTTTTGCCATACAAAGATGTCATGCATATGATGATAGTTTCTTATTGGAATGTATATCATATAATTGCACTCTATATAGGGATATTGTCCCACCATGGGATAGACTGGGGTGTAACCTTGGATGAGAACTCATGTTGCGAGTGAGTGAATATCCATTGACCGTCAATGACAGCGGTCTTCTACATCACACAGCAACATGTAGGCACCTTGGGGTTCGCCACGAGCCTCCTCTGTACAGTTGTGCTCCTATTAGCAAGAGCTTTTCATGTGAATAATAATGGTAATTAATAATTCACTATAGCAACAGACATGATGTACCTTTCATTTCACTAAGCTGAAGGAAGGCAATGCACTACTTGGACAGATCACACTTGTGATTTAGTATTTGTTTCAGCATTGTGTACGCTGGTAACATTTTCGATTACAAAAAAGCCACCCCACTTTAGTTATGACTGTGGTTGGATCGACTTCAGAATCAGAAAATGCTCATAAACCTGACTTAATAAAACGTTTATTGTGTCACATGAATGAGGCAATAACTTCCTTACTGTAGGCTATCGGAGATCATGGAAAATGTTTTTTAACTCATGTTGGTCCAACTAGATTAGTGAAGACATAACGCATAGCATTTTTGAATTAGATGTTTAATTTGATTGAAAGACAAAACATCAAAGAACAACTCACAAAGTAGAACAGATGACTTTTTTTCATTTTCTTAAAAATAAGACGAAATATGATGAGAGGACAATCCTTCTCTTTGAGATGGCAAAAGAAGGAAACCAAAAGGCAAAGTAGAGGTGAAAAGGGCGAAGGTGTCAAGAGTTGACGTCACCCCTTTCATACTCCGATTTGAATTTTCCCACTTCAAATCAACATTTATACAATGTATACAACAGCCCACAGAAAGAGGAAAGGAAGGGAGAATATATAAGCAAGGAATAAAATTACATTTGTACAAAAATAGATTTTCCCCCCCCCCACAATGTTTTTATTTGACTTTTTAAAAAGGTCCTGTCTCTGTGACGACTGAAGCGGTGACTGGGTCAGAGTTTATCCTCGCTCATTTAAACGGGGAAAAAGTGGCTAAACAATATGTTTCTTTAGATCTTTTCATTCCAGACATTTGTTTGAGGTTTTGTGGGAACAAAAATGTATTCATCTACCAAGGAGCTGGTGTATGATCCTTTTCTTAGGGCTCTGAACTGCTGGTATCAGTCTAAAATTTTCTTTCTTTTTTTGTGTTATTCAAGGCTGAACACAAAAGCTTCAGCAATTAAAAAAAAACATTTCTAGTATCTGAGAATATAACAGTGCAATTAGGCCTGGTTTTAATCAATTTAAGAAAAACGCTAGGTTCCTTTACTAACATTGTCTGGAAACATTTAAAGAATGGATTTATATACTTTCATATTTAGAAATATACACACATTTACATATAGACAAAATATAGCTTTATGTTATAAAGCATGTATTAATTCTATCAAGGTTATCACTTCTGCATTACTCCATTTCCTACAAGAGAAAGTTTTTCATCTTAATGTCACAAACCTGCGTATGGCTTCAAGATACTGGTGATCCAAAATACTTATCCGTTAAAAGGTCTGGTGAAGCCGATAAAATTCCTTTGCCACAAGGTTAAGTAATCGTAGAGAGGCATCCTAATAAACAGCACTGACTGAAGTTAATTGGGCTTCACTCCATCTCGAGTGATCTAAAATCATGCTATTGCTGAGACCCTTGTAAGACTGCACTCAAACAAAAACAAACATTGATAATATCACGTAAAAGTGCCATTTTTTCCTCTGATTAAATACTTGTACAAAATTCAAGTAATGTTGCAGTGCTGCATCTCCACCACTAGGTGGAAGTCTCAGCTCTCCCATTGCCTCAGTATTCCCTACCAGTACTGCTCCACTCCTGTCTATGCAAAACCCGAATATCTCTCGACAAACTGCTGGAGACCCCAAATCTTGGTCCTGGCGGTCTAACCTTGTAAGGTCTTTCATTGCCAGAATTTGAAAAACAAACTCACTATGGACAGTCTTTGGGGAAAAATGCTAAATGCATAGTTTAGCAGCAGCAGCAGCAGCAGCATACAGGAAAAAAAAGAGAGAAAATGCTAAAGACGGCAAATTACAGACCCCGAAAACAAATGAAACCTTAAAAAAAAAAAAAAAAAAAAAAAAAGGCCCCCGAAACCTCCATTCTCTCAAAACAACACAACATCTGAAACATGAGGTTAAGTGCTTAGAAACATCCTAATGATAACACACACTTGCAAGACTTGACTGCATGAGACGGCTGGGCGACACAAAGGACTCAATATACCTTGATAAAAGTGACTGAAAGAGAGGTAACGGCACACGTCTTGAAAAATCATAAAAAAAAAAAAAATACAGGATACCAATACTGAATTGGTTGTAATAAACTGTACAAGTGTCGAACACGTTCGGAAAATCACTTGAGGTGAATTAGCATACAGACAGACGAGATGCACAGTGGGACATGTGGGCGACTTCTAGGTGGCACGATGTCCACTATAAGCGTCCTTTGTTTACCTTATTCACGTTTCGGCATCATGAGCTCTGACAACAGGCAGATTGGATTAAAAGCTCATGTTTCGAGTGCATAATAAAAAGTGTGAATGATCATAATCCAAAACTCAAAGTGGCTCATTAGACTTAGAATCTACTCACAGCGACCTCGGGCATCCCTTCCTTTCTGATCCTGAAGTTACGTCCTTATTGTGTCTCCTACCCACCACTGATTACGCTGGGGGCGAGCCGGGAGAACCAACGCGGCCTGTGATTCCTCCCTTGGTTCCTTCGTTCGGAGCAACCTCACTTTTTAAATGACAGTAATTACAGGAACATTCTATCAGGAACAGCCCGCTTGAGGGGAAAAATGGCAATTGCAGCAGGATTGTAATCGCAAAAACTCCCACCAGGGGCCGAAAACACAATGTTTGTGTTAGAAACCCGGATCATTACCCCGCATTGCCATCATTATCATCTCCCATAAGTCTTCATGCGCCCAGACACGGCAGCCCAGCCTCAATCCCGAATGCAAGACTGCTAAAGTCGGCCCATCCATCAGCCACATGAGGCTGATTACAGCCATGGATCCCTCCCATAGGACCCGTTATATCCCAACATACACGATCCTGCGCAAGACATTCCTGCAATTACTGCATCTCCATCAAATATATTCGTTTTTTTTTTTTTTTTCATATTTATCCATTGAAGGATAGTTTGATACACCTGTGTCCAGTATTGTCTATGGGCTTCAAGTCCATTGTCATCTTTTTTGTCTTATGCATAATATATATATATTTATATCTTTATACAAAGTATAAAACAGACCCATTGACTCCATGACTGTGTATTGGAAACGCGGCGGTTCTGAAAATCCGTCTTCTCTGGCAAATGGTGTCACGTGTTCCGCTTCTTCAGGGCCTTTGGGGTGGTAGACCCTCGTTACCCCCAGCGACAGGAGGGCGTTATGTCATTGTCATTTGGTGGGGCGCCTCTAGCATCTCCATGAGGAAGGTGTCGATGGGTGTGTCCCCTATGAGCTTGAAGAAGAACAGATGCTCCAAACACTTCAGTCCAATGGAACGCAGGGCAGGGAGCCGCAGCAACAGCTTAGCAAACCTGCACACAAAATCACAAATAACCAAACGTGTCAATAAAAAAACAAGACAGATATATAATACTGATATATCTTTTTTTTTTATCTGTCATTGATACGGTTAACCAGTTAACCTTTGAAGTTGGACAAGACCTGACAAGTATGAAGCTATGAAACTTTGGTGCCTTTTCTCTGCAAATTTAAATCAATCAAAAAGTTGCATCATAAATACAATATTTTCTTTTTATTAATACATGTATTATTCAAGGTTTTTTTGTAAATATGCTACTTGTGATGTCATTCTGCATCCAGGTCTTCACTGCAAGTGGTTCTTGTACCTTCCAGGTTGTTCAGGGTACTTCTGTTTGCAGTAGGCTTCCAGAGAGGCATAGACCTTCTCTCTCAGCGCCTCCACCTCACCAGGGTTCGACAGGCCTTTGGAGTCTGAAATAGTAGAGGATGTACAACAAAGTTATGTTTTGGAGTAGGAATTGAACCATCCTGCTCCACCACACCCTCAAAGAGAATGGTGTTCAAACGGAGCAATGCAGCCGCTCAAGACCGTTAATGGAACCAAACGAATTTCTTCAAAATACTGAACTGTTCTAAATAAGTAACGGGTCCGTTCTGGATTCCCAACACTAATCCTCCCTCAACTCAATCTGGTACTCTGGAAGAGGCTTCTGAGAGCCTCTAATTGGGAAAATAAGAGCTGTCTCTTTTCCCCCTCTCTATAAAGTGAAGGGAACAGAGGAGAGGTCTGTCCTCGGAGAATGAGCAATGCGCTCAGTGAATGAGAGATGCTTTAGCGTACGTGATTGGGGGGAGGGGCTATGTTTACCATGGGATACAAAGGCCACTGTTAAGAAAGAAACATTGGACAGATATGGAGAGTGAGAGGAAATTGAGAGGGAACGGGTTCAGGAAACATCACAGGCTGTACACTTCATAGCAATTTCAAGAACTTAAAGGTGGTATCAGTGATTTCAGGCCCAAAAACATTTTTATCACATTCATCTAATCTTTCCTAACGATCCGCTAGCTGCCCGCCCCATAAGCATGCCGTCAAAAAAACGCGTCTCTGTAGGCAGCCTAGGCTCTGAGATCTACACACAAAAACAAATGGTTTAGCCAAACACTCAAAACCAAAACAAATAGTCTTCCAACCAATCACCGACAGGGGGAGGGTGTTGTGAGGTTTTGAGCCAGCTTTTTCTTCAGCTCCGACTTCGCGTGCAGCCGTGCACGAGCACAAAACCTCACAACACCCTCCCCCTGTCGGTGATTGGTTGGAAGACTATTTGTTTTGGTTTTGAGTGTTTGGCTAAACCATTTGTTTTTGTTTGCAGATCTCAGAGCCTAGGCTGCCTACAGAGACGCGTTTTTTTGACGGCATGCTTATGGGGCGGGCAGCTAGCGGATCGTTAGGAAAGATTTTTGGGCCTGAAATCACTGATACCACCTTTAAACTACAGAAACAATTTTTTGACCTGTAGTGTCAAAAAAAGGAATAGCACCTGGGTTGAAAAGGACGATGGCTCGAAGGCACCCTAGCTCTGTTTTATCCATCTGCATGTCTCTCATCTTTGACACCAACTCTGTCAGCACCCTGAATATAAGAGAAAACGCACAGGTTAAGACTGAAAAACAGCTGCCGAGAAATGAGACTCACGCGGCAGATATCATTCCATTACTGCTTTAGCGGGCAGCAGCTCTTAAATATAAATATCGCCTCAATAAAGATGTCTAAATTGGCATGACTTCCTCTGATCTAGAGGGTGACGTCTCCTCTGTCGATCTTGGCCTTTGCGTGACCGGGTGACGGAACACACACTGGTGCGATGCAACCTCGTTCCCACTCTTAACACACTGTAATTGAATTGGCCTCCTGGAACAATGAGCGGAGGGGTGGGGAACTTCAGCCCAGTGTTTAAGTCGACCATCCACTTCATTTGTGCCATGGCTGTCACTTGCAGAGGACCTGATAAAGAAACATTATCAGCGCTGCACATCTTAATGCGAGCTGCATTAACATCGAGATCCATTCTTCCAGAGTCGTCGACTGTATTCTAATGGCTAAAACAGCCTCTGGGCGGTGAGAGGCGAGTGGAGTCTTCAACCACAGTCAGGTGACACGGCTGCAGGGGATGTCAATGTTCCAATTACCATTAATATAGTTGTTATTATTATTTCTGTTTTTAAGATAAATTTCCTTAAACAGAAACGTGTAGGATTGTTTTCTGTGACTATCTGTTTCAAACAAACATGTTAGATTTATATTTAGATGTATAACACTAAATAGTAATTATATATATTTGCCTTTATTTGCCATTTCTATCTAAAGCTACTTCATTATTGGGAATGCTGAACAATGCATTTCACTTGCTATGTTTTAATCCAAAGTTGCGAAATTAACTTGTGCGTAAAATTGGAATATTGCATGAAACATTTGCGAATTAAGCACCGAGAACAAAGTTGTTACTTCCTGGAAAATTGGCACAAAATATTTGTAATAAAAATGAAAGATGCTGCAATCAGGGAATCCACTGTGGCTCTCTTTTCCTACATCATAAAAGACTTGTGTTACAGGCGTGCAGGCAAAACCCAATAAACGCTTTAATGTTATCTGGCGTTCGGATTCCTGGTGTTTGGACATGCAATCATGTGAGACGCTTCTGGGAGGGAATTAAACCAAATCAATTGGATGACAGACTTTGGCTCAGGCATTTCAGAATGATCAAACCAATATTAAAGATGATGTGCAATGAAACTGATCCACTGGTTAAGTCCAGTTTTATTAGATAAAAAATGATTTTTATGTGCATTTTTAGAATTTATGTGCATCTTGGCGTTCCATCTAGTGTTTTTTTAATGCAATATCATAAATTCGCATAAACATAGGTGGATGGAAACATGCTGTTGTCAACAAGCGGCGCTGCTGCGTTGTTGTACACTTGACAACTAAACTTTGTACTCCGTAACACCACGGCCCTCTTCAAACATTATCTGGGTTTAGATCTGGCCAAACAAAAAAGCTGGTAGCACAGCATTGTTCAGGTTTGTTGTGAGCAGATACAGTCTAAAGCCCTTGGCGACACTGGGTGTATCCGCCATATTTTTTGATTTCATCATAAATGACACACAAATGGATTTCCTTTAACATTTTCTGTCTGAGCACTCGACCATTTCTGCATGACCTCTGTTTCCAGCGCGGCTGCATATTTAATGAATATCGATGTAAATCCATAGAAAGCTCCACTGGCAGAAATGTCAAGGTTCCTCCTCTGTCCTCGTCATGAACATTTCCAGTGTGACCATCTCTTTGTGCCGTTATGCATGTATACGTTCCATATTGTTAAAGCCTCAAAATATATTACTAAAAATAAAATATTATGTATCATTCAATTTCAAATTTTACATATATTTCTTCATAAAAAGTATATAAAAATACACACACACATATATATATATAAACATACATTTTGAAACTGAATGAAAAATGATGTTGTTTTTTTTAATATAGTATATACAGTTTACATATATTTCGTAATGAAAAATATGTAAAAAAAAACATCCACACACAAATGTGTTAAAAAAAAAAAAAAAAAAATCTGAAAAAACACTGTACTATATTTTTATTTATTCTTAACCCTTACCAGGTTTTGATTGTTTTGTCAAATCATCCACGAATTTTCAGTGGACCAAAATTAGAAGTATCATTCGAACCTGTCAAATATGGCTCCTACTCCTGCACTGTGGGCGCTGTTCCGGTGCACGTGTAATCCCGTGGCCAACAGTATCCCGTCCTTCACTGTTATCGAACGATGTGAAAATGACGCAATGAGGAGCTCATTCCATCCTGAGAGAGACAGGCGAAATCATGATAAAACATTCCGCACCATGAGAGTGAATTAAGCAAGTATCGGAGTGACAGGGCTCCTTTAACTAGTCTGCCTAGCAACTACCCCACTCCCCTCATTTCCCTAGAGTTGAGCTTGGGAAAAACTGAGATGCTTTCATCTGTGAGACAGCAGAACTAAAGGGGTTATTTATAGAAAACCTGAGAGCTCAGAGTGAGAACAAGAGAAGACCCTCTCAACATGTTCTTCAGCTTGTTCTGCATAGAAAACTATGACTAGCTAATAGAACGGGCCATAAAGGAAATTAAAAGCAAAGCAGTTTGTTGAACGGTGGTCTACAGAGCATCTATGTGTTCAACTCATACTCTGTCAACTTCTTAAAAACATAGAAAAACTTTCCCCCTTTTCAATATTTTGCATTTGTTTTCAGTGCTTCTCTTCAGCTTTACACCACAACAGTCATGACACGTTTTGCTCTTCCCACCACATAAATGAACTTCATATGAACTTCAAAACCAGACAGCGTTTTTGAGGATTAAAGGTATGTTCAGCAACTGGAGTCTTGTCCAAGTAGGCAGAATTCTACAGAGTTGTCTATGTAGGCAGCACACTAGGTTAAGACATACTGTATAGTTTATTAACAAAGTAATTTGAATGGTGCTCAAGACACTTAATGGTGGATCTCATTGATTAGATTGCACCAGCAAAACGCAAAAATTCACAAAAATCATTTTAAATAATAAAATAATGAATAAGTTCAAAATGAAGACAATGTATTTTGATAGACTTTCTCATTGCCAAATGTTAGTGGAACTTTTAAATAATAATAATAAAAAAAAGTGATTATTTGATTAGATTTGCAGATGACCCTTTTCACATTGTGTATCTAATGAAATCATTCATCAGCTGGAAAATATCATTCTGATAAAATCTGAAAGTAATTCCAACTATATCATTTCTCATTGCCGTTATCGTTATAGTTGTGGTGTATATCTTCCTTGGTGTGAACGGGGCTTAAGGCAGCAGCTCACTAGGTTTTGAAACAGTCTGTTAAAAACAAACAAACTTAACTGCCTTAAGGGATTTTTTTTGTTGTGTTGCAATTTCAGGCAATTTTAGACCTTTAAAAACGCATTTAAAACCTAGCATGCTGTCTAAGCAGGCAGAGTGCTACAATGTAGTCTAGATAGACACCAAACTAGGTTATGAAACACACCTGTAGTATCTGCATAACTTTCAATTCAACACTCCTAATTCAGTATTTTACATTTTAATGAACTGGTCCTGTTTCTAGCCGAGTAAGCCGTTCTTGTTGTATGCTTAGGTCAGTTTGTGCTCTTAAATTCACCTGCTCGTAGAAGAATGACCTGGTCGTCCAGCGGGAGCTCAGAAAAATGCGGAATCCTCTTGGCCCACTCCACTAGAGTGAAGAGCTGCTTGTCTGCGGCCTGACAGATGTTTGTGACTGGATCATTGGGCTGTTGGAGGACACAAGAACACAAGTGTCATACACGTGGTCCATCTAAATGTCTAGACACATGTGTTTGATTTCACACACCGTTGTGTTTTAAAATGTATCAGAATGCAATTCAAGTACACATTGTATTTTCTAAGTGTTAACACAAGGGGCGCTATAGTGAGAATTAGCTTAACCTGCCATCGTCTTCAGTCAGTTTTCTCTTTCAGGTCAACTACTGTCATGCTGGGGCATGGTTAAAGTTACTTGAACTGTTGACATGTTTATAGCTAGCTATCTGTTTAACGGCACAGATATTTCAGGGTTACTTTATCACCCTCTTGAATACTTCTGCTCTCCTCAGCCTCACACATGGGGACTAATCCACTTGGAGCAGAAGTGAACAGGAAGGCAAAACAAACAGTGCTTTTGCCCCGGCCTGCGCAGGAAATACCTGCCGAGAGCTGGTGCTAAAAAATGACTCTCTTTCTAATCGGGCGTTTCCTGCAGGAAGCTCCCTGGAACTAAATTCACTTTGACATATTTGGCCATTTCCAAACATTTATAGAATACCGCTAAACTAATAAAAGGACCCAGAGAAGGACACGTAATTAACAGTCAAACAAAGGGTTGTGGTTTAAAAAAATGAAAGAATTAATGCATTGTTCTTGAAAATGCCATTGTGCAGGACGTCACACGAGGGAGTTTGTGTACGGCAAGTAGCCTTTAATGCCTCCTGCAGATTTGAGTCTATTAGCACGTCTCGATGCGGAACGCTCCGGCTCCATCAAAGAGAGAGGACAAATGAGAGATATGAAAAATGGCATAGATGATTCCAGCTTCACGTTGCGTGAAGCCAAGGGAGGGATAGATACGCTGCTTTGTTTTATAAGATGAAAGAGTGAGTCAACGGCGTGCGGGAGAGAGGGAATGAGCGCAGAAGAGAGAGAGGAAAGCAGCAGGAGAGGGTTTTCTGTAAGGACGAGAACAAATAGACACTGAGTACCGTTTCTCAACTCAAGTGTCAAAAGGAAAGGCATTAGAAAACATCAACAGGACATTGCAATGGGTGAAAGGACAAATAGTTTTTTAAGAAAACAAACCGAGGGGGAGAAGAATTATATCAATATTTATCAAAATTATTGGTGGGAGGGTGTGTGTGCATTACTGGAAAATCCTGACCTCACTTTTGGCAGCCTGCTAGATTCACTCGGTGCATTGCAGGAAGTTTATTAATAGGTTCGACACAATGACACCACAATTATGAGTCAAGAGTTTTTGAAAGGGTCAATATATCAGTCGCAGTCACTCAAACAGCCTCATCTAACAGTCCATAAAGTGAAGAAAAAAAAAATTCACTCAGTTAAGAAAAGACACAAAAACATGTTGGGTTCTTGTTTCATGGGGACTTTCCATTAACATTTTTATACTGTACAAACTGTATATTCTATCCCTCAACCCTAACCCTAAACCTACCCATCACAGAACGCTTTCTAAATTTGAACCTTTCAAAACACATCACTTAGTATGATTTATATGCTGTTTTCTCCATAGATATTGCCATTTTATGACGTAGGGTTTACATTAATGTTTGACCCTTCTCAGACCAGGCCTGAACAAGCTTGAAGCGTTTCAGATGCGATGCCTGCGACAGATACTGCGAGAATCACTTCGCAATTGTATCCAGAATATAGTCATCCGTCAGCGATGCGAGCTGCAACCGACGGTAGAGAAACAGATACAGCAACGAACGGCCGTTGCGATGGTTTGGCCATGTCTGCAGAATGACCGATAACAGATTACCAAAACTCTAAAATCATTGTATTTGCAGATGCCTTTTTTTGTTAATTGTGTATCTAATAAAATGTCCAAATACTTGATGAGACCACTTTGTGGCCATTATTAGATGCAAGAAACATCTCCACAGTTGGAATTTGAGAAATGACTGATGACAGATAAACAGAGGGCTCTTCCGTGATTTACGAATCAGAACACGGGAACTCCCAGGAGAACTTGTGAAAGAGTTGAATGTTTCCCCTCTATGGTATTTAAGTGGCTGTTTAAAACTCGCACTGACAACAGCAGAAGATCAAAGGCAGAAGTTGGAGATAGCAAACTGTTAACCAGACGGAAAGCCATCTCTCAGAACACAGATGCAGATTATGAATATTTCTGTGGCTGATCAGGGACATGCAGACGATCCTCCTTGGTGCAACAGTTTCTGCCATGTTCTTTAACACATACATAAACAAACAGATAATGAATTCACAAAGCAACAATATAAAGGAAAGGGAAGTGGTGAAGAGAACCTCTGATGCTCCTCAAAAGAATACATCTCCCAGAGTTCTTGTTAAACACGGTACTACTCATGAATGATGAATAGCCATCTTAGCTGTTTACACTGACCTTGTTTCTTCACTCAAAACAATAAAAAAAATGACCAAGAAAATGTGCATTAAGTGATTTCTGAGAAACACAGTTGATATTTGAAACACAGTTGATATTTGAAATCAACCCAAACAGCCCCCCCCCCCATTGCTCCGCCCCCAAAATGCACAAACACGCAATGGATGTGGATGTATCTTTATCATAGCTGAAGCAGAGCAAAATAATGCTTCTCGAAAAATAAATCGAAGACGACGAACGAATGACAAGCAAAAACAAAAACTGAACATAATAATATTACACAAGAGTATATACAAGCAAGAGTTCATTGTTAGTCGCCACCAGCACACCAGCTCCAGACAAACAATGACACTCAAAACTGTTACAACAACAGCATATCTTGGTTTTGTGAAACATAGCAAAACCAATGTAACTCATGTATGGAGCAGAAACAACACAACCTCGGGTTCAATCTGTGCAATCCATTTTCAGGCCTTCCTGCTTAGGTCTCTCCAGCACTGGAAAGTGGGACCTAAAGCTCTTACCTGATCATAACCCTTGCTTTTTCAGTGATATTATTTTTCTCTTTTGTAATGTCTCTCAGCCATCTCTCTTTCTACAGTCTTTCTTCAAATCTCCCTCTTGCTCACTCTCTCTCCTCTCCCATCATGAGTGGACACTGCTGATTGGCTACGGTCCACTTTCAACAGTGTTTCTCAGAAATTGCTTACTGCACCTTTAACGTGCTTAACAAATATATTGATTATTGAAAAAAAAAAAAAAAATCATAAACATTTAATGCTTTCAAATTAATTTTTGTGGGGAAAAAAACTATACTTTAAACAAAGCTAAAGTTCAGGTAAATGTTTCACGGTCTCTCCCACATTAATTAATAAAGAATTAAATAATTAAAATTAACTAAATATAAATGTGATAAATAAAAAGAATCTGTACATCAATAATGATTATTTTAATGGCCTCTTTAAATGACAATGCAAGCTTCATAAAGTGTGCAAATACAATACTATGGTACTACAGGTCAGGCTTAAAATGCAGCACTCCATTTTTAAGCAATATGTAACTAGGTGGGGTTCATCTCCCCATCCTGAGAGGTAGATCTAGATAAAAATGTATCCAAGTAACAGAAAATAAGTGGTTGATGGAGGAGGTAAAATCCACCATGAATGATTTCTATAGTGTGAATAAAGCCAGCCATATGATTTGCTTGAGACTCGGCAGCGCGGGGCGAACGCTAGCCCCAGGGCGTGAATGATGACGACTTTTTAAGATTCGAGGAGACGCTTTGATAACATTCTCTTCATGACCATCACAAAACAACGGCTGTTTTTGTTCCCGCTGAATGGAAAGCATTCGGCCTGCATTATTCACAGCGGATCCTGGTTCCGGGCTCTAGCAGAAACACCACGCTTGCATATCGCACTATGAAATTTTTATCACTTGAGGAGGAGAGATGAGAGACGGTTGAATTTTTCATTATCTCCTTAAACTATATTATTGTTGGGTGACAAAAGAGAGGAAAAAAGGCAGTCTGGATTTACAGCTGTGCAAGACGACCGAGACGTCTGTGAGCTCACGTGACATATCTGTCTCAAAAACACTTCCTGTGACTATAGATACACACATACATCAATACAGTACTGGTTACTGGCCAATTACAGGTTATTAAATCTATCTATAGGTCTATGTATGTATGTGTGTGTTTGTGTGTGTGTGTGAGTGTGTGTATGTGTGTATATATGTATGGAAATAATTATTGGCACATCAGTATCGGACTGAATTTTCCAATTCAAATCAATATTTGAACAGACATTGAATAACCTGCCAGGGTTATCAGCAAAAATCAGTTGTTAATTTTACCTAAACACATTCAAATACATTTATGCTACCTTTTTGCCAGGTTTTCAAGCAGAAACAGTGCATGTACACGCTCAACGTTGTCTGAACTAAATGTTAGAATGGAAAATGAAGAAAAAAAAAAAAAAGAGAAGTGAAAAACGAGCAAGCGTGACCGTGTTCTCCTCTAAAGGCAGCCCTACCCTGCCTAACTGGAGGCATGTTACTAACGCCTGTTTAACTCCTGTTCTAGGTCACCATGAGATAAACACACTTCATTCAGCTTGGCCAAACCCCAACCATTAAGCAGCAGTGGTGGCCCATTCATGAGCTGCACTCCCAGGCCGAGGTCCTCTGATTAATTAGTGCACGGGGCAGTGGATTCCAAAAGAGCACAGTCAGGAGGGGAGCTCCAGGGACAGCGGGAGACCATAACTCTGACAGCCGGCCAAGAGAACATATTCCAGTAAAGTGTCTCCCTGTGTCTCCCTGTGTCTCCCTCCAACTCTGAACTGCTACATTATTATTATTACTACTAAAATCCTGTTCTAAACCATCATCTACAGCCAGCAGGATGAATTAGACTGAGTTGATTTTAGTTGAGAGTTTTGGCGTGTTTATCTCTGCCTGGCAGCTTAACGAATGTAAAAACTAATGACACTTAATGTGTTGATATTCATGATCATCTCCGGATGGGGCCCAATCTTTGCATTTTAAATTTAACGAGGAGGTACTAGATTGGCTTCACAGAAAAAAACATAATTGAGGGCATGGGACAAAAAAAAAAAAAAAAAAAGGTTATTATTAAACTAGTAAAATAAAATAAAATAAAATAAAATTATTCCTTAAAACTACAACTGTATATAAATCACAAACCAAATAGAAAAATGTCCCTAGAATAAAAACTACTTCTGAAACTCAAAAGGTGAAATGTAAAATATAATAACTACTTTAATCGCAAAGCTAAATATAATTATCGCAAAACAATAATAAAAACAAATACTGAAAAACAACAATAACCTTGGTTCACCCCTGCACTCACAAAAACGAGCCCTCTACTGGAGATACAGTGTAATGAACCAAACAAAGACAGCGAATCAGTGACTGAGTGCTTTCTAATGTAAAGCCTGGCAGCTTCTCCCACATGACAGGCCTTATGTTCTCCCTCGTCTCGCTACCTTTCCCCAAACGTCGGTCCTCTGTTCCCACACATCTTCATCTTCCCGAAATAACCCCCCATTTACTCACATAACAGCTTCCAGAACATTTTCGCTTCGGCACAGAGCAGTCCCAAAAGACGCACTCAACCGCCCAAACTCTCTCTCTCTCTCTCGTTCTCTATCCTCCTCCTGTTCTACCACTCTTCCTGTGCGAAAAAACTCTCCTCAGAGGCTGACGGAAGGCTGAAAGCTCCCAGGGACTGTCAGAGTATTTCATTATTCAAACAATGCTGGAAAGTGAAGCCAATGATCACTTTAGCGGTGCTGATTTGTCATGGT